>NC_028648.1:78081480-78186961 GCF_001406875.1 Solanum pennellii | reverse complement strand
TCAGAAAAAAATGTAAAAAAATGTATTTTGATATATATTTAGTAACTTTCTAAATTTTAATATTTTACTTATCATGTTTAAAGAGCATATGATTTAATGGGTACTTTAGTATATTACATATATCGTAAATTTAAAATTACTAAATTCAAAAGGTTATTTTTTAAATTATGTATTTGATGAATGATGACACTTAAATTATGTATTGTTCAGACTTTTAAAAAATTATAAATAATATAACGATATGAAATAATATTGCTATATTAAAGTATTTAAAGTTCCTTTCTCCAATTAATATGGGATAATCACTTCTTTTAAAAGTGTTTTCTTTAAGTTAACGCGTATTTTTTTTAAAGAATTCGATATGATTATATTAACATTTTTAAAAAATCGAAGCACCACGCATATACATACGTACCTTTTTTGCCCTAATATTTCTTAAACTTTGGTCTAATTGTCCTTCAACCTTTTCAAGTTCATCAATGGAGCAAGACTCTAAATCTTCTCCTAAAAGCCTTCTGCAATCAACAACATAACAACACAGAAAATAAATAAATTCAGAATCATCTACAAATTAGTTTTATATTTCCTTCGTCTCAATTTATGCGACACTTTTTGGGTTTTGAGATTTACAAAGTCTATCTTTAATCATAAAATTTTCATATAATCTTTTAAATATTTTGAATTATCAATTGTTGTGATTTATAGTATTTTTCACGTAGTTAACAAATATATAACTATCATTTCAAAAGATCTGAAGATTCTATATATGCACAAACTTCAGGTCAAAATTTAAATTATTTGATTCTCAAAAAACAAATAATATCACATAAGTTAAAGCTGAGGAAATAATATAATTATTGCAGCATAGGGAAATTGTAGATATTAATTACCTTTTAGAGATTTCAAGAACCTCCAGATTCCTAGTCATGCTCATAACCTCCCCCTTCAAATGCTACATAACAATTTAATAAACAAAATATTTAAGTAAGTTATATTTATAAAATAAGCTTTACATACAAACTATTGTTGCCTCTGAAATCTTGTGTACGTGATAAGAAGGTACCATTTAAACTTAAAGATAAGTTCAATAAAGTAGTGGTTACACTGATCTTGTACGGGGCAGAGTGTTGACCAGTCAATAAATTCTATGTTCAAAATATGCAAGTTAGGATATGAGGATGTTTAGATGGATGTGCAGACATACTAGGAATGATAAGATTAGAAATAATGTGGGAATGACCGTCATTGTGGACAAAACGAGGGAAACAAAGCTAAGATGACTTGGGCTTGTGAGAAGAAGATGCACATATGCCCAGTGAGGAAATGTGAGAGACTGGATATATAGCGGGTATGAAAAAGAGGTAGAGATCAGTGGCGGAATCAGAATTTTCAATAGACATACGGAGTAGCCGAAGGAGGTTCGACATTTACTATATATATACATAAAATATTATTTTAACCATAGATAAATAGTGTAATTTTCCGTCGAAGGGGATTCGAATGAACCCCCTTTACCAAGGTGGCTCCGCCCCTGGTAGAAATGAACCAAAAAAGTATTGAGGAGATCTGGTGATCAAGCTGAGTATGTTGTTGTTATACATACAACTATGGCAAATACAAAATTTCGTTAAAGGTGTTCAAGATATTTTAAAGGTTTATTATACATGTATGAAAAGTACATGCATAAATGAAAAGAATGCTAACCTCTGTAGTTTGTTCAAGTAATATATTTTCATGACCCAAATTCTTGTCATTCTTTTGATAACGTTCTATTGTCTTGTTAGTACTGTGAAAAAGAAAAAAAAATGTAGAAAGTCACACTATTAGTTCTCCAACATGTTACTCAACAATAATGGAAAAGAAAAAAAAACGTGAAGAATGATCAGTTGAACATCTTTTGCTAAAAAGTTATATTATGTATATAGAAAATTCTACGAGATATACAAATCAAACTTTTCATATGTATATATTAAATCTTGAACAACCTTGATAAAATTTATGACATCGCCGCTGACTTTGTACTAACTTGAATCCCCCATTATATCTTAAGCCGTTTTAACAATGTCATGCCTCTATGTATGAATCCTAAGAGCCTAAAACTTACATTATCTTGGATGTATGAGGTCAAAATTAGTTGTAAATTGTTTGTTTACATTATCCAAGTGGATTTGCATATATTTGACTCACACTCACCTTTATCCAATCTCGCTCGTCTATGTCCCTATTTTAATGTGTCTGGTTGCAAAAATGCATTTATCTAGTTATATCTGACATGAAATCTGGTATGAAATTATTAATTAATGATTCCTACGTTTGAATCCTAAGATCCTCAAATTTTAGTCACATTCAAAAGGTGTTTAGTGCCTCTTTGTTGGACTTCATAATGCACTAGTTGAGAGGTAAATTGCAGTAGTAATGTATATCATAGTTTTTTGCACTATCCATATTCTTCCTCTAGGTTGGTGTGATAAAGAGTCCAAATAGAATATTGTATCTATGAATTCCACCCTTTCTTTTTCCTTGACTTGTTCCTCTTTTGCTGTTCTTTTTAACTTGTGGCAGCCACATTTGGTATTATTTTTCACTCAGAGTGGCAAATATATTATCTTTAGGAATGGTAAGTTTTTGTTAGATCAATATTTTTTTGTCTTTCTTTTGGAATTGTGAGTTGTTGTTAGATCATTTATCTTGGATTTTGCCCATGTCTTTTCCTCTTCTCCCTAATTTCTAGTGTCTTTAGATGACTAGGCTTTCCCATTTGGTTACCCTATTTGATATCTTAACCCTAATCAACTTTTGGCACTCTTTTGTATCATGTTTGTTAAGAAGTTCCATAGAGGGATGAAAATTCTCTTTATATGGATTTGAACAAACCTCCCCTAAAGAGCTAGTTTTAAAGGTTAAGTTAGTCTCAGGTGTCATATCTTTATATGTTATATTGACTTGGACAATCTTTTCCTAAAGAGCTAGTTTTTAGGGTAGTTAGGCCCAAATGTCATATCTTTATATGGTATCAGAGTAGGTCTCATCCCAATTTATTGTTCACCGATGTCGGGCCCCATTTATAAGTGTTCACGCTCCAACTGAGATCTGGGCGTTTAAGAGATTGTTCTCACTCTCAATAGAGGGATGAAAATTTGATCTTTTTATATGGACTTGGACAAAACCTACCCTTAAGAGCTAGTTTTTGAGTTTGAATGGAAATTTGGTCTTTACCATGTTTAAATATCTTGCAATATTACATAATATAGACTATCACTCGTAATAAATATTTGGGTTCAAAGATATATTAGTCTTACCTTTATAGTTAAGAGTTGTCTAACCCAGGCAAATACTTGCTCATCTCCACATCTGATTGTCACTATATTCCTATCAAAAGTCTATGTACCCACTTCAATTGGCTTCTTTTTACTCTCCATGTCATTGAATCACAAAAGTCTATGTTAACTTATTAATATACCAAGGACCCCAGATTCACTATTTTTCTCTTAGCCATCCTTTGTTAATTCTATAAACCTAGACACAAGTTCAATCCAAGGGATATATCAATAAATGAACACTCTTAAACACAACGAATGTTTGTGGTCTAGTGGTAAGTGTACTCATTTAAGAGCATAAGGTCTTGGGTCGAAGCCCTGCCTCGAAAAAGTCAGGACTTTTGGGCAGATTCCAAGTTCGATTCTTGTCTCCTTAAAGAAAAAAGGGAAAGAAGTTGGCAAAAGTTTCATCGATTCGTTTGAACTAAAAAAATATTCACTTATTTTAAACTATGAAAAGTGTCTCAACATTTCACTTAATATAAACTAGAGAGAGTGTATTCAACTAGTAGCAGAAATTGTTTTTCTTGACTTTTCTCTGTTAATTTTGACTTAGACTATTGATAGTTTTGTAATTTAAGTTTTCATATGAATTTAAATACCCTTGACGAAATTTTTGATTCCGCCAGTCGGTACAGATATATCTTTGTCTTTAAAGAAATTGAGGATCGGAATAGAAGAAATCCAACCTTCATAAATTCACCAAATGACATTTCGGATATCCCATATAGAGATCAAAATATGCTTAGACTATTTTTGACAATCAAATATTCAAGAAGATCCACAATTCATTTTATGAAGATCAATTTCAAATCTTTCTAGTTCAAAAAATATGACATGAATGATCCTCGATTTACAAAGAAATCTTAAGAGAGACAAGAATCGAAAGAGAAACAGAATTGTACCCATATTGTTTTATTAGTAATATTCTTATTTCTTATTATTTTATTTATGTTAATTTATTTCGTATATATTTAAAATTTGTTGCAAAAAATTGTAGTGCCTATATCGATAATTATATCTTTTACCACTGGGATGTAAAAAGATAAATTTTTTTGAAATGACAAAAAAACCCTTAGATTTGTTAAAGAGCTTCTCGAATGATCGATTGTAATATCTTAGATATTTATCTTATATATAGATTTTAAAATTCTAGAATCCTCTTAAGATGGTTGAATGATAAAGTAATCAAAAAAATTCTTGTAGATATATCTAGAATCATCTGTAGACGTGTATAAATAGGGGCGGCATTAGGCGTTTGTAATCAATTCAAGAGAAATCAATTCTAACTAATTATGGTTCTTTTCATTACAAAGTTCTATTATCTCAAATCCTCTTTCTTCTTTCATGATTCCTCTTCTTTAGTTAAACTTCGAATCCTTATTAACAATCTAGAGCTTGTAAAGTTGTTAATTGGATCGAAAATTTTAATTAATTAAAAGAGAGGTATCCATGAAGGAAGAACGAGTATTTTGGATAAGAGAACTTTGTAATTTTTTTTTTGATCTATCAAAATAGTACAAGAATTTCTTGCCGGAGCAATTTTATACGGTAAGAAAATAGGCATATGCAAATTGGGGGCCTCAAACATTTACCAAAAATAAATTATATGTAAATTTTTTATAGAAAAAATTAATTATATTATTTTATTATCAAGAATTGTTTACCTTCTTACATGTTTTTTTGCTAACATTCTCATTATTTTACTCTTTTTTAATTGCTTATGTACTTTTCCTTTTCAAGTTTTTGATAAGTTAAATTAATGCTCTATCAAAAATATAAATTAATAGTCGAAAAATATTGTAAAAAATGAACCGTAATTTTCTTATAACTTTTTAAAGTTTCAAGATTAAAACAAGTATATTAAGGTGGAAATCAAGTTATCATTTTTTGAATTAGATTCTGTGTTTCTAACACTTACTTTTGTTTTAAATTTGTTACTAATAGAATAATGTGAACAATTCATATAATGATTTTATTAGTGAAAGGGTGATTTTCAACGTAAAATTAATGAAACTTACCTAACATTGATTATTGAAAAAATAAATATTTGACCAAATCATTTATTAAAAAAAACATTAAGTAATTAATTTGCATCTTAAAAGTGTAAGAAAAATAATTTTTCAATAAAATGAATGTGAATCCCAAGCCAAAAGGGTAGAAAAAATTGTCAAAAGGGCAACAAAATTCATTTTAAACTAAAAGGACAACTTTTTAACGATTAAATTAATATCGTTAAAATTAGATTGACAGCCGCAAGATGCGAAATTTCATGTGTCTTGCAATGCGCAAGTATATATTCTATGATCTGTTGTCAATTAATAAAAAATATCCCTTTAATTGTCCAAGTCTCCAAAAATACCGTAAATACCCTCATCTATTCTCAATATTTACACCTCTTCCTATTCATTGTCCATGTCAATCAAGGACAATTTTGTCATTTTAGTACACTCCACCATTGATTAAGAAAAGTCCAAAACCTTTTCTCTAAGATAAATTATTATAGTCAAACTTACGATTTTAAGGTTTAAATTTTATTGGTTCTAAATTTATCACCCAACTCCCTCAATAAATATAGAAGCACTAAAGTTTAAATCTTAAATTGTAACGTCGACTATAATAGCTTATCGTAGTAAAAATAGGCTTTGGTCTTTTTTTTTGTCATGAAAATGGTGGAGTTCTTTAAAATGGCAAAATTTTCCTTGGTTAACATATACAATGAATAGGAAGGCCAAATGTGTAAATATTGGAATTAGTTGAGTGTATTTTAGGTATTTTTGGAGACCTAGAACAAATAAAGGGAATTTTTTCCATTAAAGCCTTGCAAGGCGCATGACACATGAAATTTCGCCTTTTGTATCTGTAAATCTAATTTTAACGACGTTAATTTCATTATTAAAAGGTTGTCATTTTGGCTATAATATAAATTTTATTGTCCTTTTGAAGTTTTTGCAATTCTATTGTCCTTTTTAATCTGAGCTCAAACATATATACGTAATTTGTTTAGATTTTAGGCCTCTACTAAAGATTTCGCTTTAAGCCTTCATGTTTGTTGAGCCGTCCTTGATTTCTAATCACGCACTATGTTTATGTTTTCAAATTATTAATCAAACTTTTCTTAATTATAGGCTGAGCTAAGTATATAAATTAGAGGTTACTAATCCTCCCTCCCAATTTAGATTGCACACTTTTTTTTATCTGTTTCAAAAATAATGTCATTTTAAAATTTATTTTATATTATAATTTTTTAAAAAATTTTTTTTTAAAAAAATTTTGTGATTAATTAAATAATATCAAATAAATTGAGATCGAAAGAACTTCATTCTTTCTATTTGGTAAAACTAGTTAGAGGATCTAATAAAAGGAAAGAAAATTAGCAGACGTTTATTTTCACTAGGGTTTAGAAATAAGGAGTTGTCGGTATGAAGGATAACACCAAATAATTTTGAAATTAATTTATAAGGTCACTTAATTTGTTGATTGGTTGGCAAGTCCAACATATAACTTGTCACGGAATAAGTTATGTATATCTCTCCCCTTGGGCTCGGAATAACTGATTCCGGAATAAAATTGATAAAAATGACAAATATATCCCTTAATTTTTTTTATAGCTCATTTTTCACATTCATGTATATTTATATTATTTTTAATTTCACGTATAATAATCATTCCCATCCTTCTCTACTCCTTATTTTTATGATAATTCTTCATATTTTCTATTAAAATATTACACTACATATATATAATTGTTATTTGTGAATTTATTTGAGTAATTTTTATATGTTTATTTAAATTTTGATTTTTCATAAATCTACATAAAAAAAAGATTTTTCATAAATCTTGTTTTACTTTAACAAACTTAAGATGGACATTCTATTTTAAAGCTAAATAAGAAAGAAAGTTTTTGTTTTTAAATACATAAGGTACAATCATGTAAACAAAATTTATGTCATACGAATCATTTTGTAAACAACAAATCAAGCACTCAATATAAAATAATTTCAATATAATTAACTAATCATAACTAATATCAGCATAATTTATTCTATCATAATTTATCTATCATACCTTATACTCAAACTAAACGAGTTTAAGTTATACACATGCAAAAAGTTGTTTGGGGCATTGCAAATAAAGATTGATAGCAAGTACAATTTGCCTTCAGGTATATTCATATTATATATTCCAAAAATAATTTAAGCCACAAGTAGCATCTTGTCACATATTTCAAAATTTTTACTTTCTTGTTTGAAGAGTAGTTTGCCAGTACATATTTTACATAAAATAGTCTAGAAATTGTACTAGTTACAGCTTAATCAAGAATTTATATGGATTATATATGATGTACTTATATTATAAATATCTCATATGTACTATCATCAATACTACTTGTTAGTATATATAATATTTTACTTTTTTTAATCGAAGATTTATCAAAAGCGATCTCTAGTTTTTATATTTCCATAATGTAGCTATGGAATGGCATAATTACATTGACCCAAGGGTTTAGTCAAAAATTATATTGTGAAACATAGAAAATAGTGTATATAGGTAAAAAAAACAACTATGTTGAATTTAGAAAAAATTATTTACATACACATCTTATTTTATTTCTATCTTTCAAAAAAAATTCAAAAAATTCCTCTCGAATACGTTACTCTCTTCTTGCTGATACATCTCTATTCCTCTCTAATAAATCACTCCCCTCTCGGATACATCTCTCCTCTATCTATTAGGATGAATGTCCTATCCTCTCTCTGATACATCTCTATCCCACTCTCGGATACATCCTTTTCCTGCGTATCTGAATGTCTAGCTCTTAACACTATTGGATTTACGTAAATTATATTTAGAATTATAAATGAAGTTTTGATCAACACACTAAACATAATTCCTAGTTTTGCCACTAAAATTAATATAGGGACAAAGTTGTATACACACTATTGAGATTCTATTTATGAAATTACACTGAATATGTTATTATTATAATTAAAAGATTGATTATTAATTGGACTCAAAAAAAGAGGGAAACTACTATTTAGTAGAAACACAAGAAGGTAATAAGGGTCCCTTTTACACTGTCAATATGAGCTGTTGTGATCATTGTACTTGGTACTTCTTGTTACATCAAATCCTAAAGGCCAGTTATAGTAAAATTAATGATGTATAATATATGTAATTAAAAAATAAAAGTTGAAAAAGGAGTAATTAATAATATTATTTATAGCAATTAATAAATTAAGAGATGAAATTATGAGTGTACCTTGAACTTGAAAACTCAAAAAGTTTTCCTTTTTGAGAAAAAATGATAAGACTAACTTCAGCATCACAAAGAACTGAGAGTTCAAATGCCTTCTTAAGTAGTCCACCTCTTCTTTTTGAGAATGTCACTTGTCTACTTGTTGTATTTTCAATCCTTTTTATCTCAGTTTTTCCCCTCACCATTTTCTTCTTCGCGAAAAAATGCCCTTAACGTATTAGAAGTTCTTCAGAAATGTTCTCTTTCCACCTTCCGTTAATAAAAATCAAAGATTAGAGACCAATGAATAATCTCTTAAAAGGGTATTCTAACACTTATAAGTCAACCAAATCAAGAAATCATAACAATTCATAAGGTATATCTAAATCAAGATTTGAGTCAAGAAAATCATGGATATGAATAATCATTTCAAAAGGGCCAACTTTTAAGTCAACAAAATCAAGTAACCCCTTGTTGTATAGTGGATCCTAAAGGGAGAAACTTGTTACCTTCTTATAATCAAGTGTTTGAATCACTTAAACGTCTTTTTCCTTACAGTCAAGTGGCTAAGAAACTCGTGAGAACGTTTACAAAAATAGAAAGGTCTCTAAATCAAGATTTGATACAAGCAAATCATGAATATGAATCAACTTTTTTTTTTTTAAGACAAAACTATACAACAAAATCAAGAAATCCTACCAATTCATGAGAAAGTTCCCAAAAATAGAAAGGTAGCTAAACCAAGATTTGAGACAAGCAAATCATGAATATGAACAATCACTTAAAAGGTCAATTTTTTTAAGACAACCAAATCAAGAAATCCTAGCAATCCATGAAAAGTTTCCATAAATAGAACAAACAAATCATGAATATAAATAATCACTTAAAATGGTCAACTTATTTTGAAGACAAAATAATACTTAACTCCAAATCAAGAAATCCTACCAATTCATGAGAAGTTTCCAAAAATAGAAAGATTCTAAATCTTGAAGTGGATAATAACCCCTAAAATAAAAACTTTATGGTTTCTTAGATCTGAAAGATGAAGAGAAAAAGAAATTAGAAAAAACTTTATAAGTAAATTATAATAGAGTGAAGACACAAATAGTTGTTGTTATAGAAACCCTAGTTTAGAAAAAGGAAAAAAAAATGAAGAGCATTGATTTCTCAAAGACTTTTCTAATACTACTTTCCTTTTTGAGTTGCAACCAATGGATATAAAAAATAAAATAAAAAAAAGACATAAAATTATTAAGGAAAGAACACCACTTATGTCTTTTTCTTCTTTTGGTAAACTTTATACTAAAAAAAATAGTTTCAAACAAAGAGATAATAATAAAATAAGTATATGGTTGTCAATAAGAGAGAATCATTAACAATTTCATTCGTCTATACGCTCTAAGGGACCACCAATGACTCAACAAATAAAACGTTTTATTCGAGATTTCAGAAAAACTCGATACCACCGTTTATTAGCTGGTTAGAATTACGTAAATATTAATAATGTGAATATTAGTAATTATTTCATCCTTTACTTAATATAAACCAATTTCGTCATAATTTATGCTATCTTCATTACATTTAATGTGGCACTATTTGATTTGACACCACATTTTTTTTAAAAAAAATTGAAATTTATAATTTAAAATAATTTTTAGATATTTATATATAGTTGTAAATCCTATTATTAAGGATATAAGATAAATAATAAAAGTTAACTTGTTTCGAGAATAAACTATTCTCTCCATGCACTATTATTTGTTATAATTTTTATTTTTAGAGTCAAACTATAAGAATTTTAACTAAAATTTTAAGATGTATTATTTTATCATATTGATATGCAAAAAATTACAATTTATAGTATTTTTCATATATTTTTTAATATCTAATTCTTTTTTCTAAAATATCGAATTAATGTAATCTACTTTAACTTTAAAAATTAGTCAAATTGACTTTTAAAAAACACAACATCACGAAGAAATAGATGAGAGAATAAAATGAAAAAACCATCACATTAAATGGATCAAAGAAATCATAACATTTAGTAATCACAATTTTCTACTATTTATTAGTGGAGTATTTCATTTTGTGATATTTTGTTGTCATTTTTTCTATTCCACAAATATTTTTAAGGTCGGCATATATATTGGTAATTTTTTTTTAAATATTTTATATATGAGATTATATTAAATATTTTATTGTTATTTATTATTAGAATATCATGTAAAACGTAAAACATATGTATCTTATACCATTAAATACAGATATGACATATGTAGTCTTAATTCCTGGCTCCCTCTGAGTTTCAATAGATTTGTCTGTACAAAATTAAAAAAAAATTATAGGTCCAATAGCCAATAGAAATTTGCCACGTCATGTATGATCGCGTTTTCATCACGTGCTTTAACCTATCGTCATTAAATATTTTTGACTCTTTCAATTTTAGAACTTCCACATATATTTGAAAGATCTTAATAGTACTAAGCATTTTTTTCGTTTCATATTAATTGTTATATTTATTAAGCTTTTATTTGATTATAAATTTTTGTATAACCATTAGTCAATGAAACTTGATTTTTTAAATTAATATTGATTATGTTCATTTTTTGTTATATTTTGATATTGAAACTATATATATATATATATATTATATATATATATATATTAGTTTTATATTTACACTTTTTATAACGTTAACGAATAAAACTACGTTATCACTCATAAATAGAGCTGTCAATATGGGTTAGCCCACCCTATTCGGGTTAAGCCATACAAGCTTCGATATTTTACGGGCTAGCCATTTTTTGTGTGGGCCACAAAACGGCCGGCCTAACCCACAAGTACGTGGGCTACAGGCTTGCTGGGTCAGCCACTTTATTTAAAAATTATATTATATTTAGAATTATTAAATTAAATTATAAATTATAATTTGAAAATATTATCATAAATATCGAAAAAAATATTACATGATGTTAATGTTACTACTTTTTAATCAAATCCACAAATAAAACATCTTTGTAATATGTATGTATTAAGTTTTTTTTCAAGTAAAAGTATATATATCTAAATAGAAATATTAACCTAATTGTTTTGAGTTTGTACTCTCTTTAATTTTTAATTTTAATATTATATTATATTTTTTAATTAATTTTTATTGGCCTACGGACCGATCCTATCGATATTTCTCAAGCCCCACAAATCAACAGGCTTATTCATACCGACGGCTCTACTCATAAATCTGGAAAAACACATTTCAAATAATATGTAATTGTGTGGAAAATAATTTTACTGTATCAAAAAGTGGCAAAACATGACTTAACACATATAACAATCTCAACTGAAAATATAAAACACATAACTACACTCTTTAAAGATCAATTGAAAAAGATATATGTGTTTTTTAAATTAATAAGTGATAATTTAAGTGTTTTATCTTATACTCTTAATTTTCGAGATATGAAATTCGGAAAAAAAAGTAGATATATTTTTAACATTTAGCTCTTAAAAAATAATGATTGACATGATTATTTTATACTATCCTTATAATTGATTTTTACTATTTAATCTTGAAAAATAATTTGGGAGATAAGTAACTAATGCAAAGGATAAAATATTTTAAATTTTTAAATTTAACTAATTTAAGTTGATCCAAAACTCTTTCGATATACTAAATATATTTCATGGATCTTCTTCAACCATGCAAAGACTTGATTTTATCGAAAAACTAACATCCTTTTTAATATATTCATCGTAAAAAAGATATATTCCATTAAAAAAATTCAACCAATCGAAAAATCAAAACAAAAATAGTCCAAGTAATAATATCTCTCATGATGCCATGATGGAACCATCAACACTATGCAAGAAAGTCTAATGTATCTTTTGGCTAAGAATGATTTTTCATTTGAAAAATTTCCAAAGGCACAATACATTAAAGACAAAATTAAATCATTTGATCAAAAGATTAATCCAATAACCTACATAAGTAGCATAGTGTTATCAATATTTATAGTCATTTTATAGGTTTGATGGGAATTATTAATTAATTCCTTCAAAAGAGAAGACTTTTTCAATAGAGAATTAATAAGACAATGATGTTTTTATCCAAAAAGATTTTTGATCCACTCAAATCCACCTGCCCAAGTTGATCATAATTTTATTGGTTACCAAGAAAAATACAATCCTTTTACCACAAAATTTGATTAGAACTTGATCAAAATGATAGAAATAACATATTTTATATTATATAATTTTTAATTTTTTTTTAATTTTAATACATTTTAATTTAAAAATAATTTATTTTAAAATACATGAATTATATATTATAATACACCCAAAACACTGAATATAGTTAACTATAGATTGATTATTCAATTTCGATCAATTCAAAATCTCCTCTAAATAATTTTAAATATAAAATTTTCTCAATATTTTAAATCTGTTAATATATAATTTACTCGAAACAATTTATATTTGCATTACAACAAATTAAAAAAAAAAGAACAAATTTTGCAAAAACCAAAAACACTTTACTCAAATTGAGATAATTTTTTTCCTAATTTTATTTGAGTGGTTGATATTAAAACACATTTAAACCCGACAGCAACAACTCAAACTAGTCTAACCCATGAGCCTTTGTTCCTGCTTTTAATAACATATTAATGTTTTAATTTAAGAAAATTTAGGTAAAATGTTTTCTTAATCTACTTTATCAACATGGACGAGTATATATACTATTTATACATTTTGATTATATAAATATATAGTATAGATATGTATAGTGTTAGGATCGAAAAATAAGTAGGTATCATGCAGAAGCTAGTAAAGTAAATTTCGAAAGATTATGACTAAGAAGACAAATGAGAAATATGACACGAGATATAAAGATTTAACATGGTTCAGTCAATCAATCTACGTCTACAAAGGAGATGAGCAATTCTATTAACATGAGGATACAAAATATAGCGAGAAATAACATCAACCAATTCACTCGAAATACAAATAGGTTCACACAAGTGATAACATGTCACTTGTGTCCTTCGAATTCCCCTCCTAACAAAAACTCTCAAAATTCCTAGGACTACATTGTGAATGTTGATTAAGTTAGAAGGAACAAACATTTATTTATAGATTCCTAAACTTTTTTTTACAAGAAAATGATTAGTCAAATATGAGAGATTTTATGTTGTCCTTTTATTAAAAAAAAACAAAACTCATTTATCGTAATAAAGTCAGGGCAAATAATATCCAACAGATCTCTTCCTTCGCATGAACTTCTAATAAAATAAATTTGTCTAGTTTCTTCACATAAGTTCAACAGCTTGCATCTCCTCTGCAAATATATGTGTCTACACAGAGAATTTTTTTAAAACAATTTCTCCTAACAAAAATGATCATTTTTGTCATATAGGTTGCAGGTAGGATTACACCCACCAAGATGAACATCCGTTCTTAACATGGTTCAACCATTGAATTTGACTCCATCGTTGAACCATCGAACCTGGCTCTAAATCAAGGTAATTAGGTGTTCAGCAAAAGTTAGTGAAGCAAATCTCGAAAGACCATGAGTAAGAAGACAAATGAGAAATATACCACAAGATACAAAGATTTAACGTGGTTCGGTCAATTGACTTACACCTACAAAAGAAATGAATAATTCACTATATAAACATGAGAGTACAAAATATAGACAGATCGGAATTCACTCGAAGTACTTATCATTTGTGTCCCACAAATTCCGCTCTTAATCAAAACACACAAAATCTCTAGGACTACATTGTATATGTTGATTAAGTTAGAAAGAACGTGTCTCTATTTATAGTCTTGAACTTTTTCTACAACAAAAGAACTAGCCAAATATGAAGACTTTATGATTTTTTTTTTAGAAAAAAAAAACCCAAATCAGGACAAATAATACTCAACATATAAAAATGTATAATCAAAATGGATCTAAGAAAGCGAGAGAGTATTTATCTGAATCTTCTTGATAAAAAATTATACTCTATATGTAAAGTGTTTCTTTTTTCTTTTTTTTCTTTCTTATTTTTAATCTAGAATGGAATGTTCAATTTTTATTATTATTAATACTCCAGTGAAATGTATAGTCAGGAGAGAGTGTATTCATATGATGTTTTATTTTCGTAATATGTTTTAAGAAAATATTATTTTTATATGCATCAATTTTTAAGAAATATTTAATATCCTATATGACAGAAATTTAAAATTACAAGGTTTAAAGAATATTATGATACATTATTACGTAATTTTAATTTAGCACCATAAAATTTAAAATCTTCTTTCTATCTTTTTTTTTTTGTTTTTTTATAAAAAAGGAACTCTTCATTTTAATTTAAATAATTGATTTAATACATTATTACGTTATTGTCGTTTAACCAAGTAAGTCCATATAAATTTTTGACTTTTGAGGCTTGATCAGGATGGAGGGTGGAGTTGGCCATGGGCCAAAACTATTTGTTTAGGGGCAATTTATAAAGATTTTACTGGTGTATGAGTTAATTACTTAGATGCACGCTATGTTGTATTATGAATTTTATTAGATTTTGGTGCGTCCAAATACATGCACTTAAAATTAAGTGTAAAATTTTCTAAATGCATACTATCCGAGTGAATTCACATGTATTTAGGATACATAGACAAATCATGTGCCCTTGCCTCCCTCGCATCTCGCTCACTACTATCTTATCTCGCTTGCGTATCTGGATACATCACACCTGATACATGTATAAAAGGTATCTAGTATCCTAAATACATGATGTTAGGTTATTAGCATTTTAATATTAATATTTAATATATTAAATTGCTTTATTTTGGAGTTATAAGAATGACCATTGGTAGGCATTTGAATTTTAAACTACCAATTTAATCATGCTATTCATCTTTGACTTGGTAGCCATGTAATGCCATTACTTTTGGCTTTATTGGTTGAATTCATTGTGAGATAAAAACATTCCAATAAACATTGGAATGGATAACTTCTACATCATCCAATAGCATTGGTTGTTCATCACTTTATTTCATTCTTAATTCCTCCATTACTCTTTGTAACCTATGTAACTCCTATTGTAACCTATGTAACTCCTATTGTAACCTATGAAACTCCTAAGACCATTATCTTCACTATTTACTACCTCCATTATCTTCCTATTCATTGCTAGGAAGACTTCTTGTAGTATAAATAGTGGTGGTCTTCATTTGGTTTGGTAAACACAAAAACAAAACACAAGAGAAAACAAAGAGTGAAAGAGTTAGTTTAAAAGAGAGTTCTTATTAGTTGAAGGGAGGTGTTCTTTTTTGTGGAACTTTGAACTCAACTCTTGTCCAGAGTTGTTGAGTTATACTTTGTGAAGGTTGTTGTATCCTGGAGGGGACAAGTCAAAGAGGACTACTGCTGGACCGGTGAAAACATTTGCTGCAGTGGGCTTGAATCTCCTTAAAGAGAGCGAGATATCTGCGCCTCAGCCTGAAGAGATTAATTTCTTCATTTTATTTTCAATTGTAATCTTGCAATTTTATTATCTTGTAAGTTTTTTCACTAACACATGCTAAAGACTAGTTCTTTTCGCTAGTGTTGTTGCCATTTGAAAATCTTCTTGTTGTTTTGATATAGATTTTTAAGTTTAAAAAGAAAAAAAATAAACAGAAGCGCTAGTTTGCTCCAATCCGCAACTCTTCTAGGGTTGGGTTGGGTTTAACATTTTCAAACCCTTCCGAATGTATGACCTATCGGCCCTGACCTGCGAGACTTGGATTGGGTAGGATTAAATTGATCCTTTTTGACAACTCTACATAATAGTACGAAAAATTATTTACATTGTTGAAATACATAAGCTAAGCTCCTCTTATAAAATACTTGCAGATTCTTGATCTACATTTTCAAATATGTCGTAGCAGACAAATTTCACTAACTTCTTCTAACTTTTGTATAGAGTTGTCGCAGAATTAGCAATAGTTAGAGCCTGTTTGGCTCAGCTTAAAAGCTGGTCAAACTGACTTAAAAGCTGATTTTTGATTTATTTAGCTGTTTGACAATACTCAAAATAACTTATTTTAAGTTAAAAAAAACTTATTTTAAGCCAAAAGTTAAAAGCTGGGGTAGGGGTGCTTTTTTTTTTTTAGCTTATAAGCAGTTTTAAGTTGACCACATTTTTACCTTTTTGCCCTTAATATTTTTATACAATCTCCAAATTACCCACATAACCCTAACATCTCTTTCTTCCATAATCCTTAATATTTTTAGACAATTATTATTATCTATGGATGAAACTAAAATAAATCTTAAATCGTTCTTTGATCTATTCAAATTATATATCTTTAAAATTTATAATAAGTTTATATTCCTCTTATAAATAATTTGTGATGAGAAAGAAATATGTGAATGATAGCAAAATATAATTATTTATGGCTGTAAAATATAAATTAATTAACTTTTATTATGTTAACAGCTTTTAAGGATATTTCAGACATTTTGATTTAAAAAGTTGTTTATCAGCACTTATTTGCCAAACACATCAACAACTTTTTTTTTAACTTCAGCACTTTTATCCAAACGCATACTGCTTATTTTAAAAATAAGTTTCAGCACTTTCAAAAGTACTTTTTTAAAGCTGTTTTTATTAAGCCCATCCAAACGGGCCCTTAATCGAATTAATAGTTTTTTTCGAATGTGTATGATATGAAAGACATGATTGTACATAGAGCAATATTGTGTAGTTGTATTTTGTTTGATTGCACATCGAATTTCGAAAGTATTATAAAACATAATGGATCAGTTAATTTCTCGATCACTCACGTATCAAAATTTGAAAATATGATAGAACATAATAGAATTTGATTTCTCAAATAATCACTCAACTAATAGTTTTTTTTTTGTGTTATCCACTTTTAGAATGTTTTCCCAACAAATTAGTCCAATGTGAACAACATGATAGATTTTATTAGCATTTTAAGAATGTTTCGTCCCTACAAAGCCACACAAATAATAATGTGTACTTAAATTTGATGTGTTTAAAATACTAAATAAAGATAGCTTGACAGATACATGTTGGTGGTTGGATATTAGTGGCACAAAACAGAACTTTTAATAAATAAGTAGCAATAAAATGTATTTAATAAAATCCGTATATGCTTTAATTTGTTTTTTTTTTCTTTCATAAAATTGATATTTGGATCATCTTACATGCTCATCAATTTCGAGTTTCAAATTTCACAAGTGCATATAGAGGTTAGGAAATCTCCTCAGGACCTCAATGAATTTTAATCAAGATTACATCGATGGTTTGTCAATCATCTATAACTTATCTCCAAAGACAAAACAATCGCTTTTGCCAGATCTGGAGAGATACTACAAGTCCTAGGTACGAGATTCCATCGTTACGGCCATAAACACTGAATTCTTAAAACTTAAAATTGAGAAAAGACATACAGAGAAACTAATCAAGAAAACTCACTAAGTTTAAATAGCACAACTTGAAAACTTGAAAAAAAAACATAAGCTTGTTGCTAGCTAGGACTTATCTTCAATGACCATTGGCCAGTCCATTCTCAGCAGCTTTCTTGGCATAAAATCTTCTATACTTTGAATCAACCTCTGTAAGGTAGTAGGTACCTGGAGCTAGAAGGCTACAATCCTTGCTCGTAACGAAGTCCTTGGCCCCGTACCTATGCTCCATTAGTTTCATAATTTCGACGAACTTTTCAGGAGTCAACTGCCAGAGATCAAGATTGATTGTCAAAGATGGCTATGTTGAAACATGGGACATAAGAAAAAGATGTGTAAGCTACATAGTCATATAGCGTATACCTCGTTTCTTGATTCCAATTTCTCTTCAACATTCATCACACTTGCAATGTTTGACAAGCTAAAAGGATGTTGACCTTCATTAAGCTTGAGGGAGAACATTGTTGCGGTTGATCCACTACCATAGGAGAACAGAACTACCCGTTGTCCAGCCTGAGACAGAAGTATAATTCAGAAACTAGAACGAACATGTAGTAGATGATGGAATGAAACAAACAAAAGGACGGAAATGTGAACTGTAACTCGTGAATTACCAGTGTTTTGTGTTTATTGTGAAGGAGTGATGCAAAAGCAGCATATAGAGAGGCAGTATACATGTTGCCAACTTGTTTTGGTATTAATGTGGTAGGTTGCACCTTCTCATCGTAAAATGGTTTTGCAACTTGCTGGGATGCCTGTACATGGTTGACGATATTCCGTTGTTAGTTCTAATCACACAATGTACATAGGTCTGACATCAATTATCCCACTTAAGACTTCATTTTTAGCATTTTCAAGGAAGAAAAGAGCGTAAAATTTAAGAGTGAACCTTCTCAAGATCACGGCTTTGGTAGCTTTCATCATGACTTAGACACGAAAATGGGGCCAGCTTTTCTTTAGCAGATTCATCGATGGAGCTGGAAGTGGAAAACAGAAGTTTGTTAAGAGAACAGAGTTCCTTTTAAAGAATAAAAAGCAAAATCCTCTGCCGGAGAAACATTGCAACCCACCTAGCATTCCTCGTAAAGTCATTGAATACCAACCGAGCGAAGCTCTTCTGTACAAGCTGCAGAAGTTGAATAAAATATCAAGTGTCATTAAAATTGCATATAGAGAAGAAGTACAAATAAAGTCATCGATCCACAATAGACTCTATAAACTACCTTGTTATACGGTGAATGGAACACAAAGTAAGCTGCATCAGCTATCGAGAATCGTTTGCCTTCCAATTTCTCGTATCTAGAATATCAAATGTAGCAAGGCAATTAAATCAGAGATCTACTTCCAAATATAAGACTGTATCCGATGAGGAACTTACTTGTTGCATAAGATCTTATAGCAAGAATCAAGTGCCACAAGATAACAAGTTTGTGAAAGCTTGCCATCAACCACCTGCAGCCAACAATTTCATTGAAAGGTGAATAAAAAACATTACTTTCAGCCTGCACAAATCCATCATCAATCCTACTATTTTTTCACTGCAAACAAAGTCAACCATCTTTCTATCTAAAATCTCTAAGCTACACATTTAAGGAGACAATACCGATTTAATCAGAATTATCAGATTGACTAGAAATTCGCAAGAAAGAGCTAAGGAAAGCAAGAAAAGAAAGAGGCAATGTACCAAAACTAGTAAATGATATTGCTCGAACATGTAAAAAGAACAGAGGAAGTTCGTTTTGTAAGAATGAGTTTATGCTTAAAAGAACAATATAGAAGCCAGTTGGTACTAGATATCCAAAGAAAACTACAGAGGAAATTTATTGTCAGAATGACTACTGAATATATTTTTTCACCTAAATGACAATTTAAAAACCAGTGTGAGACTGAATTGGTAAAAAGGTTCTAATTTGCAAGGATTTTGTTTCCTCAATATTCACGCACAATAGGCATGCAAGATATCACTACGGGAAATACTGAAGCTTCAGCAATCATGACACAGCTAGTGCAAAACCACAGGAACATGAATCAACCTTAATTGGGCCTAGGAACGATTTCACTCGAAGTTCTGTTGAAAGAAAAGAAAAGGCAATAGCCACAAAGCATGCTTGGCAAAACTGTAGTTAACCAGACTTGCAAGCATAAGAAGGAATTACTGGATATTCGCTGTCTAGGATGGGCTTGTAAAAATCATAGACATGAGCCATATGACTAGCCCTGATCTTGCTTTCAAACACAATAGGAGCATCAGGGCCAATTAGCATAGCAATGGCAGCTGCGCCTCCCGTTGGCCTAGCAGGTCCCTCAGCATAGACCTATAAGAAAAAGATCTCTAATAAGTGAACATTTCCGGTATATCTATGTAACACATTAAGTGGAACATGGTTCATAACCATACAATTGCAACTAAGAAGCTCGAGTCTATTTCAAGATACATGCCAAATAAAGAATTTGTGTATTCAAAGTCCATTAGACAAAACACATGCAATAGAAATGTTTACAGGTGATGATCCTTACCGCACTATCTGTGCATACAACAAGTCCATAGCGTCCATCCCATGACGCACTCTCCACCCAATTCACACAGTTGAATAATGCAGCAGTTCCACCATAGCATGCATTAGTTGAGTCAACTCCTTCGATGTCAGTATTACCACATTTCTGCATGGTTTACATGGTCAGGAAGCAAGAAACTATAACAAATATGTGAATACCAAAATATAAAGCATTAATAGGCGAAGTAGAAGCTACAAAGACGAAGAGCATAACCTAGGAATTTAGATCATTACCTCAAATATTTGCATCAGGAACGTCTTGATAGATTTGCTTTTATCAATAACAGTCTCACTTCCAACTTCCAGTCTACCAACTTGCTTTGGATCAATCGCATACTTCTCGAGAAGAGAAGTAACAGCTGTCAAACTGAAGGCAAACAATAAAATGAGACTAAAATTGAGACATTTATTGTTCCATTCTGTAATGAAGGCAATACCTCATTGATATTACATCTTCCACCTCAGTACAAAATCCCATGCAATCTTGTCCAAGACCAATTGTGTATTTCCCTTTGCTTGCTCCATCATGAGCTTCCAACGTTTCCTATACATAGTTTACAGGAAACAAAATTTGTCGAAATCAGAAAACTAAATCCTACAACTCTTACTAGCTGATTCAACATACTCATAATATGATAACATAATCAAGTATTACTTTTACATTAAGGTGTGGTAACTATGATCATTCAAAGTGCTAAAACAGACGAGATAGACATAAAATCACGCGAAGAGAGATTATCTCACGAAAAAACACAGCAATCTCTTGAAATCAATGATGTGAACTTAGTCCCGAAATAATTCGAAAATTTAGTAGTTGTTACATAATATATTAATCTAACTAAAGACTTGCAAGTTAGTGTATGAACAAGTATAATTCATAAGATTTCTTAATTTGCTTAAGTTTGCAAAGGAAAGCACTCAATACATATCTCATCATCCAGAGATTAAAATGTTAATATCTATGCTTGTAAGCTATAAATCAATTAAAAAAAACTCCTAATTAGATTACTAAACTACATTATATTGATAAAATGATCCCAAACATGATATTAATTAGAACTTTTTCTTTCGAAATCGAACTCAAAGTTCAGCTAAACAACCAACTGAGCTACTCAGATTTCCCAAATATCAACAAATAATTGATAAGAGCTTCAAATTTATAAATCTCAATAACACAAGCGATTTTCTCACTCTTCAAAATTTTCCTCAAAGGAAACATACCTATAAAACATCAATTTATTTAATTAGAAGAAAAAAAAATTCGAGACTCCGATTCATAAAATTGAAAAAAAAAAAAAACTGGATCAAATTAAAAGACCTAACAATATGATATACATGTGAATTGATTAAACAAATTTACCTGTTGAATGCAAGTAGGAGGAAAGTAAATTTCCATGGCGAGGATTCCGACATTCTTCCGTTGAGTTGCCATTTCTGATGATTTTTTTTTGTTTATAAACGCAATGGATCCAAAAAATTTGTTCTTCAAAATAGGAAAAATGTTTCAGAGAAGAAGACAGAGAGAAAATGTGTGACTGATTCTATGGGCAAATAAGGAAGAGAAGAAGAAGAAGGATGAATTTGTTATGTTTCCGTTGGATATATATATACACACTAGTCTAAAGCGGGTTCGAATAAATTGAGTTAATAAATAAATGAGTTATATACTATCGAAAATTAATTTGACCGAATGGGTTAGATTACTCATAACTCACATGTCATTTCTTATTGAATTTAGTTGTTTTATTTATTTTTTATACTTTTTTAGTATTAAATATGTTATTTATTATAGTTTATAGAATATAATACTCTCTCTATTTTATATTAAATGAATTTTTGAATTGTTGTTAAGAAAATTATTTAAAGATACTTAGCTTATATTTATTATTATTGTTTTTAGTGAAATGATAAATATAATTCTATAAATAGTGTAATTTATCTCATATAAAATATTGAATTTTATTAAATTAAATTAAATATTCATCTTGAGCTTTATAAAGTTCAATTATTTTGCACAAATACTTAATATAAAATAAAGAGAATATTAAATAATATATATAAATTTTTTAAAATATATTTTGATTAAAAAAATTTAAATTAATTTGAGCTACATATTAATCTAACTTTTAGCAATCTAAAATAACTATGTTAATAAATGAATAGATCATTATTCGCCTAAACTTAATTAGATTATATCCGTACGACCTAATTTTGCCAATTCTTTTTCATAAAAAATACATAAATATTAAGTACTATGAATCTGATTGGATCGACTATCAATGTTTTTTAAGTTAAAAATATTTTTATCATTATTTTATAGTGTTTGCACAAATAAAAATGTTCTCAAATTATTGCAGGCAACTTTATTGTAATAAATTAAAAAAAAATATTATTTTTATGTTATAATTTTGTTAAATAATGATATAAAGTAGTAGTAGTTGTTGCGTTATAAAGTCGTTTGACCACAAAATATTTCCAAATATGTGGGAAAAATTGACCATATAATTTGCTATAACTTGATCGTTATATTCCGCCAAATTTCAAATTCTCTAAATAATTAATAATAGGGAAAAGGGTCTGATATACCCCTCAACTTTGTCATTTGGAGCTGATATACCCCTCGTTATAAAACTGGCTTATATATGCCCTTACCGTTATACAAACGGCTCACATATACCCCTGCCGTTACAAAATGGCTCACATATACCCTTCATTTAACGGAAGTTAAAAGATTAGTTTTAAATTTATATTTATTACTTCTATTTTTAAAAATAATAATAATTTAGGGGTATATATGATTATTCTATCAAAGTTCAAGGTATATTTTAATTTTTTTCATACATAAATTATTTTTTGACTTCTTTTATTATAATTATTTGAGTTTCTTATTCTTATTTTGTTTTTTTTTTCTTTCATTCCTTAGTTTAAAGAAAAAAAATTAAACTATTTTTTTTGTGTGTATTTTAATTTAATTTCGTATTCGAAGAAAAAATTTGGTCATCTACAATAAGTTTTACAAGAATATTAGTGAAACATAAATAAATTTGATTATCAAAATAATAATTATAAATTAGTCATTGAAATAAAAAAAAAGCCAAAAAAAATATGTTTGACGAGGATTAAATTTATTCATATGGAATTATATTTTTTAGAAAAAATAATAAAAATTTAAATTTAAATTAATTTTTTTTCCATTTCCGTTAGAGAAAAAGGGTATATGTGAGCCATTTGTTTACAAGTAGGGGTATATATGAGCCACTTTCATAATAAGGGGTATATCAGCTCTAAATGACAAAGTTGAGGGGTATATCAGACCCTTTTCCCTTAATAATAATACTCCAT
Source organism: Solanum pennellii (assembly GCF_001406875.1). Lineage (NCBI taxonomy): Eukaryota > Viridiplantae > Streptophyta > Magnoliopsida > Solanales > Solanaceae > Solanum > Solanum pennellii. The sequence continues at coordinate 78,163,051 of NC_028648.1, read as the reverse complement.
CTGTTTCTAATTACTTTTTTACTAAATTAATAATTTATATAATAAATTTATTATTATATCTCTAGTAATTATGAAGTAGATAAATTTAAAATTTAAAATTTAAAATATTCGAAAAGTTAATTTTTTCAATAAATAAAAATAAATTTGTCCATTCCTCAAAATGAAAAAATAAAAATAAACAAATAAAAATAAAAAATTAAATAAATAATTAAGAATTGAGAAAATAATAATGTTATGTCTAGATCTTGTTGGTATCTGGTTTATTAATCAATTAATTCCCACCTAACTCTCAGTAACCAATTTAAAGATGAATAATAAGACAAAACAGCTTATGAAATAATATATTGCTCTCTATATATGTGTGTTATTTATGTGAATTTATAAATTACTAATCAAGTATAATGTTAATTTTGTATATAAAAATAATTTACTTTCTAATTAACTAACAAATATTATATACTTTGTATATAAACTAATCTTTGAATACATTGTTTCTTTTACCAGCGAGCAAACGACAAAGCCCAAATTGGAGATTCACTTTTTAACCATATCAATGGTGTTCATTTTACTATGTTTTGTCTTAAATCATTTCATAATTTTTATTATTTATTTTAAATTTTCCAAGAGTCTAATAACAATGACAATATATTTAACATAATTTCATAAATAAATATGGAGTAGATAGAATCTATGTAACTCTTATAAAAGCACAAATAAAAGGTCATAATAAAATCTTATAAAATACATGACAAGACATTTTGACTAATAAGTAATAACTATTTCTTCCATCCCATTTTACGTGAGATATTTTGATCGATATAGAATTTAAAAAAAGATTTTTTTAAAAAGAAATTGTGATTTAGAATAAATAATAGAAATTTGTATGACTATAAATAATTTCATTAAAATTAAAATGAATATTTCAATGTTAAGTTGTTACTTAATATATAAATTTATTATTTTGTTGGAGCTACTTAAAAAAAAGAGTAAATTTATATAAATTGAGAGGGAGTATAAAAATTGTCAGATAATAACAAAAACCAAGAAACAAATACAATATATTATATATTAAAATAAATTATAAATCCAGTAGCAAGCCTACAACTACAAGCATATTTATTTATTTATAACATAAATAAATAAATAAAAATAAAAGAAAACCAGTAACAAGTCTACAACTACATGCATATTTCGATTGGCTGTGAGAAATTCATTTATTAATATAGATTCTTTAATCTTTTGGGTCCTACAATTTAAAATTATTAATGCAAATGACTTTTTTTTTTTAGTTTGGTATTCCTATTGACGTTTGATAAAATATAAATTCTTATCAATAAATTTTATATTAGAAGATAAAACGCTTTCTAATAAAGATTAGCTACTCTGTACTTAGGTAGACTCAAACTCGAAATTTCTAATCAAAGGTAAAAGAAATACCTATCACTCCACACAATCACCAACAAATATCGTTCTAACATTGCAATCTAAAGGTGTCTTAGTATCTAAGTAGTGAACTAACGATAAATGAAGTGAGTTAAGTATCATGAGATTTTATATTTAAATTCGCAGACATAAAAAAATGAAATGATTTCTAGCTATAGTTATCTCATATTCGTTGCTGATAGAAAATGATAAATATCTCACACAATTAATTAAGATATGTGCAAGCTGACGTAAACATTAAATTTATATATTTTGTGAGAAATGGAAACCACGTTTTTTTGTAATATTTTCTTTTAATTTAATTTGACAAATCAAAATTTGTTTGTGATATTTTTTTTAATTTAATTTGGCAAGTCAAAATTGTTCCACTTGACTCTTAACACTTGAAACAAATAAAAAATCTACTTAGCCCCAACATTAAACATTCTGTAATAAATTATAACTAATTCAAGTAAATAATATAAGATTTATTTTTTTCATTTTTTTGTCCCACAAGTTAATAGACTCATTAAATCTCACCTTTTTGAATGCAGAAAACTAATGATATGCCAAATTTATTCTAGGATTATAAATTAGAAAACATTGAACTTAATAAATTAAATTAGCATTCAAAGAAAGAAAAGGATTAGGTGGATTAAGTGGAATGCAAGTAAAAGCCATTTTTACCCTTTTTAAGAAAAAAAGGACAAAGAAAGGAATGTTTGAAAGTTCTTCAAACATTAAAGTTTCTTATTAATCTCCAAATTACTAGTTAAAGTTATATACTTGCTTGTTCATTTTATTTTATGTGGTGTCATACGATTTGACATGATATTTGAAAAAAATTAAAATTTGTGATTGATCTGAAATAATTATTAGATATTTTTATGATTGTAAATCATTTCATTAAGAGGATTTTCAAAAGTTAAATTATTTTTAGTTATAATAAGGTGACATCCTTCTTGAGACAAACTAAAAAAAAAATGGTGTCACGATAAAATGGGAGATAGTATTATTTTAGGCAAATTACAAAAATCACATACTTTTAAGAAAGAATTACAATGTATCCCTTAAAAGTTTATAATTACATAAATTCCTCAAACGTATACAATAACATAAGCGCTGATACATTAAAAAGAGAGTCGGATACGTTAACAGATAAAAACTCAAAGTGCTAATACATTAAAAAGAGGATCGGATACATGCGCTGATACATTAAAAAGAGGGTCGGATACATTAATAGAGAGTCGAATACATTAATAACATTTTTGACTTGAAAGAAAAATAAAATTTAGGAGATTTATAAAACTTATAGAGGTGTAAAGTGTAAACTAAAAGATGAGATTTATGCAATTAATCTTATTATTTTTTTATATTAAATGAATAAGAAACAAATTTAATTTGTCAATTCAACATCAATTAAAGGGGAAAAACTTTTAGTTAGTAGAAGATAATTTAGGATTGTTCAATTAATTTTCTATGAAAATCACATTTCTCGCGAGACTTTGGAGCAAGCAAATTTCAATGAAAATCACGTTTCAAAATCTAGCCAAATGAAAGTCTTTCAATTGTTTTTTTTTCTAATCTTCCAAAAATATTATTATTACTTTTTTTTTTGTAGTTCTGCAACATAACAAAAAAAAATTAATACATAAATGGAAAGAAAATATTAAATTTATTACATAAAAATAAAAAAATTAAATTATTAAATGAAACTTAAACAACATTCCATATATATATATATATATATATTCTTGAAAAAAAATAATTTTCTACTTCTGTTTTTTTGAAAAGCAGAAACTTTTAGCTTCTTCAGCGATGGATAAAAGCTTCCATTTAAAAGCAGTTTTACAAGTTTGTCAAATATATAATTTTTCAAAAAATAAAAAATAATCAAAATAAATATTTCTGATCTCCTAATACAGGCTCTTAATATTATTCACATAATTATAATAAGCATTTTAATTTTTATTTTATTTTAAAATTTCTACCTTACCTTATTGAAGTACTGTTTTTAAGATTTGCTGCTAGAAACTTTCTACCATATCTACTTCTACTTCTACTACTTATTTATAAGTGGCAATAAGCACATAACTGATGGTCAATATGTGTATTTTTTAGCTGTATGCTTATTTTTATATAACTAGTTATTTGGCCTATTGGATTACGCTTGACATTTCAATTCTAAGGTCTAGCGTTTATATCTCGCCAACATCATTTTTTATTTCTGTTTTAATTTCAGCTTTTTTATTTGTCATATTACATTTTTCGAAAGTCAATTTGATTAATTTTCAAAATTAAATTAGATTATATTAATTTGATATCTTAAACAAAAAATTTAGGTACTCAAAAACTATATTGCAAAATGTTAGTCAAAGTTTTGATAATTGGACTTTAAAAATGGAAAGTATAACAATTAATAGTGGACGGAGGGAGCATTATTTTTGATAATTAAAGACCTCTACATCTACTAATTGATTTACGAGATTTTCTTCTTGAAAATTTGTGTTTTAATTAGTAGACGTCTTTAATTACTTTCAACTTATTTATTGATTCAAGGCTTTTGACATTTCGTATACGTAAACATATTTCTTATTCATATTTTAGTTGTTCAATCTCAATAACACAGGAGACAGCCAACATGTCTGCTTCACATGTGTGGCTCCACGCTACAATTATAATATATTGACTCTTGAAATTCTATTTATGTCACATATATTGGGACAAAGAAAATAACACATATTATTTAAAATTACGTAAAGATACTATAAATTACAACAATTAATAACTTAAAGTATTTATAAAAATTTAAAATTTAATTGACTCTTTAAATTTTATCTATGTCACATAAAATGAGACAAAAAATAATAAATATTGAGCCCATACTAACACAGACGGAGGTGTCTAGTATCTCATTAAAACATAATTCACTTATGCATAGTACTTACAAAATAATAATAATTTTAAAGGTTCAGTCATCATTGTGAGTTTTATTATGTTTTGGCCTATTATATCATTAATAAATAAATTTTGATCTTTACAAGATATATAAAACTTTTATCTCACAAAATACAAAACGTCTTTCAATGATTTTTCTTTAATTAACAATAACAAAGTATGTACCAATGTAATAGTTTTTTATCAACAATGGTGTGATATATTCAATTTTCAAAATATTAAGCATATTATAAGTCTAAATGTAACTTTATAACAATTAAGCATTTAGTATTGTTTTCTTTATTATAAAAATAAATGAGTATCAACAATAAACAAATAAACTACATAAACTCGAAAGAAATTAAAAAAAATATTTTTTTATTAATTAACTTATGTATTACAATAATCTAAACATAATTGTTTTTTCCCAAATTAAATTTTAATAACTTAGGAAAGTAAACAAAGATTTGCAGCAGCAACAACAATATTACTAATTTTCTGAAAATCATCATTTTCCTTAATAATAATAGAACTAAATCCAGAAAATAATCTAAAAGCCTTTTGACAATTAAAACCATCTTGCTCAATAATATTTGCCACATTATTTAACTTTTCATATTGTCCCGACACTAAATATAATTCTGCGTTACCCAAATGTGTAAGGGCCTCGTTATAATAATTTGAGCACGAGATGTATATCGATTCTAAATTCTGATCGTTCTTTTGATTGAGGAGGGTATCGATTTTCGCAAAGGCTTTTGATCCTGCTACGTGAATGACTGATTATGTTAAATTGTAAAGATTTTGATGGGAACAATCCTTTAAGACGGTCAAACAATAGGCTAAATCTTTGGTTTTAGCGCATACATCGGCTAAAGGGTTACTTGTACTTTGAATCGCGAAAAAAGCACATATAACACATAAAATAAGTGATGAACATAGAGAAAAAGAAGATGTCATTTTCTCCCTTTGATTGTTGGTTTTTGTGTAAATGTACATATAATTCTCTTAATAAGTTTAGCTTTTATAAAGGGAAAATGTTAAAATTAAACAATCTAGTCATTTAAAAAGTGTCTATAAATAATTATTCATAATTAATGAATTAGCACTCAGATAGATATGGGATGTAAATATGCTATAATAGGAAAATTGTTTATGATGATAGTCAACAGATTTTTATAATACTATTTAATTACATAAATATTTTTACTATATATACTAATTCACTTTATAATTTGATATAATTACATATTGAAATATATATTGTCTTTTTAAAAGCCTCCTCGAAACTCAAATATATCGCAAGGGGCTAAGATCCAAATTATATTTATCTTCGAGAAATACACTATACTAATGATATTTCTTAGGTAAGCTCCCTTTTTTCTTTGTTCTTTTTTTTTTATCAAAATCTACCTACTTTTAAAGCATGTTTCATGGAAAATACTCATGGACTTCAAATATTATGCTCAGATTTATTTATTTATTATATCTTATCGATTATAATTGTAAAATATTTTTAAAAATTTAGTCTGGTTTCCTCGATGTTAATTATCTATTTTACTAATCACTCTTTTTACTTTGTCTTGGTACAACTTTTGGATCCTAAGATAAAATGTCAGCACACGTGAAAAAGTGTGTTGAGATTATCACGTTATTTAATTAATGATCAAAGATGATTAATAGAATAATATAAGGACTAAAGTAGTAACAGTAATGTTCACTCAGGGACTAAAACGTCATTGCCCCATGAAATAGTTTAATAGCGTCTTGACTTGACATGCCTAATGTCATGCCTCGAGCTTATACCCTGGGCGGAACCGACACTCGAAGACTAATGCTGACCCTCAAACGAACCCTTGGCCTGACTAATTACTTTACTCAGCGGAAGACTAAACTCAACTTAAACAAGAATAATACATGTTTAAAGGAAAATACTTCATATCATAAATCTGGCCAAAATGGCATTAAAGTCTCAAAAATGACAACAACTCCAAACTGAAATATTATTGTCTACGAAGCCTCTAAATTGACTGAAGAGGTATGTTGGGACAGGCCCCTCAACATCGTAAAAGCTGAACTAAAAAAGCAATGAAAAAGGATATCCTCTGGAATGCAAGGAGGCTCACCACTAACTCTGAGACTCGGTCTGGATCAATGAAGCGCTACGTGCTGATCCTGAGTACCTGCGTCTGCTTCATCAGACGATGCAGGTCAACTGACATCAATTCATTGAATGCACGAGTATGTGAGTTGGAGAGCTAAACAATGACTTAAGCTTGAGGGGATTAGATGAACTTACCTTGGCTCTGCTCAACTCAAGAATATAATTAACTCAAAGGATATACATATAAAGCATTTTAAAACACATGCGAGATATATAAAAGAGCTTATAAAACAGTAAAACAACTCTGTTCGTTAAAGAAATGCAATAACAAACACAACTTTACTTATATACAAAAGTAATATAACTTTGGTGGGAGATTCTCTAACCGACAATCATCACTATGAGCCTAAGTGATGGTACAACGTCTTACCTTATGTTGCAAGAGGACCATCCTACACCTTGCCATATGTATAGGCCCTTACTTAACTTAGTGGATTCACTGACTATCCTTACGTGATCATCTAAAAGGTATAACCCGTCAATTCCCATGGTGGCTACATGATTTACATGGACACTTGAGTTAATATAAACTCTCCTCCCCACATCAGTGCTCAATACTACTCCCAGAATGTATTTTAGCTCATTCTTAAATTGAAACTTTCTTTTATTTGGGTTGAGATAATTTGTTGAACCCTTTAGCTTTAAGAAGCTCCTCTTGGAATCAATCTTCGCTTTCTGTTCAAAACTCTTTTTGAACTTCTAGTTCCCTTTTTATTCAAATGTGAAACATTTGTAAACCTTTAGGGAATACTAGTTCCTTATAGCTTTTGAGAAATGAATTTAACTCTTGCTCTTTACTTAACTTGAAACTTAACTCTTAGGGAATACTTAGTTCCCTTATAGCTTTTGAGAAATGAACTCAACTATTTACTCTTTCTTGACATGAACTTTAAGTTTTTAAAACAAAGTGAAAACGTTTGTGAAAGACTTTAGAAAACTTTAGAGACTTTACTTTGACTTGCTCTTATCTTCTAGACTTGACTCTTAACCTTACTTGAATTGAAGTATGGATTCAAGGATCATGATCTCATGCTTATGGATGATTTCATGATGTTTAGATGTACTTTAGAGTATTAGAATAAACTAGGAATGAAGGGTACACTACTTAGGAACTAGTACGAAAAGATAGGGAAAGAACGGGGTCTCCAGGGGATATTGGCGCTCTGAGAGGCGTGGAGCGCCAGGGCCTGTCGTACAGACCCTGGTCTGGGGCGCTCTGGCTGGCGTGCCGCGCCAGGGCCTGTCAGACAGAGCTCGCCTTGTGGCGCTCTGGCAGGCGCGGCGCCCCGAGGGGTGTCTGACGGGACCTCCGATTTTCTTTTTCGTTTTCCATCTCTAAACCTTCCCAACCTCCCAAGGATCCCATCCCAAACACTTAGGATCCCTAAATAACTCATTACCTAATAGTTTAGACTCGAAAACAGCCCGGAAATAAGAATTAAAACTCTTAGAGATCAACTACAAATCAACCAACAAGAACTTCAAGTTTTTCATCAAGAATTTCAAGATTTAGTTTCAATTAACTACAAATCACTGTAATGAATCAAGTTGGAGGGTGAGTAAAAGAAACCAATACCGAATAATCTCACATACCTGTTAGGGATCAACCCCGACGAAATCCACACAACGAATTCTTGGCGTTGTTGCGTCTTCTTCTCCCTTCTCCTCTTTTCTCCTTTCTTTCAAAGCCCTAACTTATTTTCCAAGTGTGCAAACTGAATGGGATCAGTTTAGACGCCAACACATTACCCCAAAAACGAAATTAATGATTGACTTAGGAAAAGACCAAAATACCCTTAACAAATTCGGATTTGAAACTTTCCCTGCTCAACACCCTAACTTTCGAAGGTCATATCTCCCTCATACGACCTCAAAAATTTGCAAACTTGGCGTTGTTGGAAAGATCTTCTGACGAGATTTCCATCCATATAAAGAAATCACCCAAACTTTTCCTGAGCTGGAAGTTATGGCCGTTTGAAAATGACCAAAACTCACTTTTGAAATCTAGAAATTTTCCAGATTTCCTTATTTCCAAATTTGATTCTTCCTGTTTTTCTTAGCTTAACCTTAGTTTATTCTAGAAAACGAGATGTTACACCTAATTACACAAACAGTCAAACAAATTTTAGTTTATTGCGCATTAAAATTACTAAACATATTTGTTTTTCATTAAAAGAAGTAATTAATTTTGGCTAAAAATCACAAGAGTTATTAAACAATTTTTCGTGATCACAAAATCACTATTTTTTTCCTAAATATGAAAGGAAGTCATTAAATAATTTGTATATAGTCAAAAGTTTTTTGATTTTATCTTAAATATCTTATAATTTTCTGACGTCTCTCTTGATAACTTTATGTGATACCTAATCAAAGTTGAGTAATTTTTATTATAATAAATAATTTTGTGGTTTTTGTGATACTTAATACAATTCATAAGTTTTTCTTTTTAAAAATAATTTATGATTTTAGCATAATAAAAATAATATTAAATGATCATCTATAATATTAATTCAGTATACATGTATTATATGTGTATCTCATATTAAACAGTAAAATTCTTTTTTTTTAAATAGTAATTAACATTAACATATATGTTCCATATCTATTTAAATGATATAAATATAAATATTATATCTTAAGTATGTTATTGTTCATTGTTCCTTACCTTATCTTCTTTTTTTTACAAACAATTTATTGGGTTTTATTTTTCTTTTGTCCTTTTCACTATTTTTGTTAAAAATATCTTACGAAAAATACTTCTATCACGAATAATGATAAGAAATTATATAGCATAAAGCGTGTCAACGATGTTATCATTAAAAATATTTCACGCAATATATATATATAGAGGTATATCCCTCAACTCAAAATTCAACAAATTCTTCCAACATAAATTAAAACTCAGAATTAGAACCGTCAATATGGGTTAGGCCTGTTGAGCCAGCCTGGCCTAGTCCGGGATTTAATAGGGTTGGGCTACGATTTTTTAAGCCCATTTGAGAAAAAGATTTTTTAGCCCGGACTGGATAAGTCTGTTGATTTGTGGGGCTTGAGAAATATTGATAGGACCGGCCCGTGGGTCAATGAAAATTAACTAAAAAATATAATATAATATTAAAATTTAAAATTAAAGAGAGTACAAACTCAAACAATTAGGTTAATATTTCTATTTAGATATTTATATTTTTACTTGAAAAAAACTTAATAAATATTACAAAGATATTTTACTTGTGGATTTTTGATTAAAAAGTAGTAACACTTAACATCATGTAATATTGTTTTGTCGATATTTATGATAATATTTTTAAATTATAATTTATAATTTAATTTAATAATTCTAAATTTAATATAATTTTTAAATAAAGTGGGCTGGCCCGGCAAGCCTGTAGCCCACGTACTTGTGGGTTGGGTCGACCATTTTCTGGCCCACACAAAAAATGAGCTAGCCCGACCTGACCCGTAAAATGTCGAAGCCTGTGTGGATTAGCCCGGATGGGGTGGGCTAGTCCATATTGACAGCTCTACTAAAAATCTAAGAAAAACTAAAACAAAAGTGAAAATTCCAACATATTAAATAAATTAACAAAATAATATAAGAGGAATAAATGTATAGAAATAGTACTAAGTATGTATTTGTTGGATAGTCTTAATAATTCCACATAAATAAAAATGTGAAATTACTTTACATGAATTTAATTATTATCTTTTTCCTAATTAAAAAAAAAACAATTTAGGGAGGTAAAAGAAGACTTGCAGCAGAAACAACAATGCTACTAATTTTCCCAAAATTATAATTTTCCTTAGCAATTATACTATCAGACCCAAAGTATAGTTCAAATGCCCTTTGACAATTATAAGCATCGTCCGCAATAACAATTGCCGATGCATACACATTTTCATATTGGTCCATTTTCATATATTGTTTCGCGTCATCGAATTTTCTGACGGCCTCGTTGTAATAATTCGAGCACAAGATATATATCGATTCTAAAGTCTGATTCTCTGTCTGCCCGAGGAGGATTTCGATCTCCGCTCCAATGGCGGAAGCATTTGCCCCTGCTAAATTGATAGTTGCTTGCGTTAAATCGTGAAGATTTAGATGAGAAAAGTCATTCAGGAATATCAAACAAAAGGCTAAGTCTCCGGTTTTGGCGCATACATCAGCTAAAGGGTTACTTGTGATTTGAATCGCGAAAAAACCACATGCAATACATAAAATTAGTGATGAACATAAAGAAAAAGATGATGATGCCATTTTCCCCCTTTTGATGTTGGGTTTTTATATATGTATATATATATTTTCTTACATTAGCTTTTATATAGGGATAAAATGTAATGAAGAATTCAAACAATCTAGTCATTTAAAAAATTATCTATAAATAGTTAGGCAAAGTTAATTAATTAGTAACAAGATAGATATGGGATACAATATGCTATAATAGGTAAATTTATTATGATAGTACAAAAGGCATTTATGAAACTATTTAATACGCAAATATTTATATTATATACATTGGTCTATTCTATAAATTGATATAATTAAATATTAAAAATAAATATTGTGTTTTCTTAAAATGTTTTCTGATAATTAAATATACTGAAATTTAAATTATTCCATATTCGAGAAATACATTACTAACAATCTCTGTAATGCACACTCTCATTTTATTTGTGTAGTGACAAAAATCCACCTAATTTCAAAGCATAATGCTTCATGGAAGATACTCATGGACTTCAAATATTTTGCTCAGACTTATTTATGGAAATTTTTATACAAATTTATAGTGTTAAGAGATACTTAAATTTCATTCTTACTTTTTTTTATTTCAAAATTACAAAATTCCCCTAAATTTGGTGGAATCCTACGTCCCAAAAGCATTACGATACATCGCGTTTCAATATCGAATACATCGCTCAACATCTACATATTTCGCGTCTCAATTTTAAATATATCACTCAACGTCTTGATACACCACTTACATTCTGATACATCACATAAAAAATAATACTAAGTATATATTTTTGGATAGGCTAAATAATTAATCCCACATAAATCGAAATTATTTTTTATGAGTTCAATTGACTTTTTGTTTCTAATCAAATTGATAAAAGAAGATTTGCAGCAGAAACAACAATGCTACCAAATTTGTGAAAATTATCATTTTCCTTAAAAATATTAGAATCATTGCCAAAAAATAATACAAATGCCTTTTGACAAATTATAAGCATCGTCCTCAATAATAATTGCCGCAATATATAAATTCTCATATTGCCTTATAAACAAATACTGTTGTGTGTTTCCCAAATTTATAAATTTTAATTATCTGTTTGATTGAGGACGATTACTACGCCCTTCCTCGTCTCTGGGTGCCTAGGTATCCACCGTAAGCCTTTCCTCGTTTGAACCTCGCCCTCGATCTTGGCTCCGATGGAGGAAGCATTTGCCGCTACTAAATTTTTTGAAATCATAATTAATAGGGATAAAATGTTAAACTCACTATAGCAATAATTATTATTATGTCAATTTAAAAGTGAACCACTAATTACAAAATAAACAGTTACTACTTTTTAGTGGGAGGATAATCAATGTAAAGGAGTAAATATCAAAATAGATTGCTTGCAATAATGAGGAAAACTTTTTTCTTTATTTCAATTAGTATATTAACTTGGAAAATAAAGGTAAAACTTTTACTTTACTCCTTCAATAATTTTGGTTTGTAAACACTATCCCCTTAATATTGAATAAGATCAATAATACATCTCATTGATCATTTGATATTAATGAAAATTTTATATTTTTTTCAGAGTTAAATTTTGAAAAATATATTTGACTATAAAATTTCGAAAATAATAAAAATATATTTCACCTTTCTTCACTCCTAATTAATCAAATAAAGTCAAATACTATTTCAATTTTCAAGACAAAATATTTGACTGCAATCACTTTATATGCCGTTAAATTTAAATAGTTAAAACTATAATAAAATATTATCTATGTAGTTTTTAAATATATAATTTTTTATTTTTTTTAAAAAAAATATTTTATTTTTAAATTTACCTTCAAAATTCTAAAAATGTCATATAATTCAGAAAGGAAATATCACTAAAGTAATACCAATATTATTGATTTTGATATTACAATAATCTCAATATTAACTTATTCATGAATCAAATTAAAAAGAGATTTGCAGCAACAACAATAATTTCACTAAATTTCTGAATATCATCATTCTCCTTAGTAATAGTAGAAACATAACCAGGCATCATTTCAAATGCTTTTTCACAATTAAAAGCATTTTCTCCAACAATATTTGTTGCTGTTTTTAAGCTATCATATTGGCCCATTTGCAAATATTGTTGTGCGTTACCCAAAGAACTAATGGCCCACTTATAATAAGTTGCGCACAAAGTAAATATCGCTTCTAGATTTGGATCGCTCGTCTGTTTTTGAAGCACGTTGATTTTCACGTTGGTGGCGGAGGCATTTGTTGTTGCTATATTGATGGTTGATTGTGTTAAATCGTGAAGATTCTGCTGAGAATAGTCCTTCAAGACGGAGTAACAAAAGTCTACATTTTTTGATTTGGTGCACACATCGTTTAGAGGGTTACTTGTACTTTGGATCGCGAGAATAGCAAATATGATGCTTTTAAGTGAACATAGAGAAAAAGAATATGATGTCATTTTCCCCTATTTTGATTGTTCATTTTTATAGACATGTAAGTCTCGAGTTTAACTTTTATATATACGAAAGAAGAGAGTGTAATAAATGTTTATCAATCTAGTCATTTGTAAAAATGTAAATAACTGTATATATCTAGTAAAATTGTAATATGATATATAAGGAATATAATATGTTATAGTAGGTACAAAAAAGATTGCTTGCATCAACTTAGAAAACGTTTTGTATTTATATTTTAATTCCATTGTTGACTTGGCAAATAAGAGTAAAACCATTTTACTTTTTGATATTTTTTATTTGAAAAATAATATTTCCTTCACAATTTGAATGAGATATAAACCCTGTTGAGTGTTGATTGAATTGAGATACTAATATCAATTGTCCAAATAAATTGAATTGTTGCACATATTTAGAAAAGATTTTAAAAAATGATCTTCAATTAATATGAACTTAACACGTACTCTTTTAAATAATTATATTTGTAAGATGACATTAAATAAAAAAAGTAAATTTTATACCTCTTTTAGATCCGCAAAGCTAGTCATATGCCAAATTTATTTTAGTATAATAATTATGTAGAGAGCTTAGAAATCAACAATTAAATTATGAGAGATGTCACATTCAATTTTTTACCTAAAATTGATAAGAAAAAAGCTAAAAATAGTTCTTATGTATTTGAATTAAGACTCAAAGTCACCCTTGAGTTTTCACATGGAGTACTAATAGTCCTTTATGTATGTAATATTAGTGTATTTTTTGTTCTCCCGCAAACTTTTATCTACTTTTTAACATTGGTTTATCACAATTTATATATGAAATTTTCAATCGTCATTTTATATATTTAGTAGAAATAGCAATACTAGAGAAGATGAGAAGAACACCTTGTTTTATTTAGCAAAAATTTCATTACAGCTAATAGTACGTTTTTTTCTTTTCTTGCAATATCATATGTCAAGATGTTCTTAGTTCAACTTGAACAATATTTCTACTAAACAAACTAGAGGTGCACATGTGTTATTGCGTATCAATTATCACACTCTTTGTTGCTATCTTTTTTTTGTAGACTCTACACAACTTTCCTTATTAGTTGATATGTTCTTTTCATTGTTTAATTTATTTTTTTACTCAAATTAATTACATTTGTGCCGAAAGTCTTTTCAATCTCTTTCTCCACGAGATAAGGGTAAAGACTATACTCAGTATATGCTCCACCCCCATATACTTTTAAGGGTATGTTGTTTTTGTATGCTTATATTTTCCAAGTGAGAAACAGCTAACATTTATAAACCAGCACCAAAGTTGAGATAAAGAAATACATTAACTTAGTGAGAATTTACAACTATTCATCAAAAGAAAAAAAAAATCAAAAGTACATCCAACTTGGTGTGAGAGTCAGCTCACTTTGTGTACACACTTTCAACTCAATAACATCCAAATTCTGAATCCGCCTCTATGTACACTCCCCCGTCCTGTTGGTGGAAGGTTAAAATGCTATAGGTAGCATGCCCTTCGATTTCCTCGTTTCCCTTCCTCGTATGTCGTATGGCAAAAAAGAAAAGTATAACAAATAAATCATCTAAGAGTGCATCAGTAAAGAGAATTGTAAGTACGGCATGTTGCAAAAATGGACGCGATGCATATCAGAAGTGAAGGGAGAAGAGTAACGTTCAAGAGCTTGCTCTGCCCTAGATATCCAGCCAGAGTTATAGTTACATCAGCAATCACCCGAGCAATTGTGCCAGCTTCTGTGGATAACAGACCCCCGTTGTAGGTTCCCCGAGAAAGCCTTGAAGACATTACTCGAGAGAGAAGAGATAAATTTACACCTGAAGTCATCAGACAAATCGTAGAGATTTTAGAATGCAAATGAAAAAAACCAACAAAAATATCACACCATCACACCTTCCTAAATGTTGTTAAATGTCAAAGGGGTTAGCCGTTTTTGTTTGATAACCGAGAAATCCCCGAGGATCAGGGATGCATGGTTCGAAACTTAGTGACTTATGGGTCCGTCCGCTCCTCTTCCCTTCTCTTATAAGACAGGATTTTTTATACGACAGGATAAGGCATTAGCAAAATATTAACAGCAACCACAAATATCTTGTCTCGGTATTGTATTCGCTAATCTAAAATGTTCTTATGTATAACTTTTTTCTTAAATCAACAGCTTCCTTAGGTTGTGAAGTAATGTACGGATAACCTTGTCACTCATTAGGTGGAAAGAACTGTATATTTGTGTTTTGACTCATCTACACTAGTCAAAAGACAAAAACTACAAATCGAAAGTATTAACAGAACATAGTATATGTTCCTGACATCGCTCCATTGGGGTTAGCTAGAGATTAGGATGCAATATATCTGTCTTACTACCACGGAAGTTGTGTTATAAATGGCTGCGATACCCTCCACTGCAGCAAATTTTACACGCCAAATTAGCAGATGACATGTCCAAGCTTTATTAGTTCAACCAGGTTCTCTACCTTAATCAGAGGTTCTGTTCAACTACACTATTCTTTTATATCATCATGATAGGTTCTACTTCTATTGAGAATAAAGAACCAACTATGTTTCTCGCGGAGGAAAATAAACGGAAAATAGAGATCACACCTTCTAATACTTCAGCAGATACAAACATTAGGAGGCCAGAGCAGACATATTGTGGTACTGAATACGGGATGATAACTTGAAAGCTCAGGAGTATGCCAAGACAAACCATGATTTCAGATGCCAGCAAAATTTGCCTGCAGAGAGGATGAGCTTATCACCATATTCTGATCGCAAACATTCAACATGATAGAGCATAAATTCCGATGCCAAACACTCAACATGATAGAATTAAGTAATCCTTCTAAAATGTCAAATGCCATCGACAAACAACATACATCGCAAGCAAGATACTGCACATCTATTGTATCTTGCTAATAGTTTCCATCAGTTAGCACTTATCACTTAGCAATGACGAAATTGCTATAAAAATAAGCTTCAAAAAGATGTTATTTGTTACAAGATAGATTACCTGTCCTCAAATATGTTACTTATGTAGCTCCCAACAAGAATATTTACTGGAAGAACAGTAAGGCCCAGACATGCAAGAAAAATTGCGACAGTGCTTGTTGACCAGCTAAAGTAATATGTCGTGACGACACTAGACTCTGAAAGTAAAACCTCCATAGCGTATTTCAGCATAAAATAGATTAATAATTGAACCTGCATAAAAGAGTCGGATGAATGGTCATTGGTTAGTATAATTCTTAATAGCAAAAGCAAAAATGGTCCATCCTTTCTGTTTGTTTTTCCCTTTTGATAATCTAAAAAGTTCATGTCTTTTTCCCAATCCTTTTTCCTTCTTTAACGCCATGATCTATCTCCCCAAAGACAAAAAATTTCAAACGACAAGCAATATTAGGGAAGCAAGTGCACCGGGTCAGTGGTTGACACACTGGACCTCTTTTTTACCCATAAAACAAAAGAAATGTTACTCTCGCATGAACCTTGGAAACAAAAAGATGTTCCACATACCTTCACAGAAGGAGTCAGCAATCTATATGCTTCTACTATGGAGTTGGCTGGACGACGAGACTCCTCTTGAGCTTCTTCACTGCCATCACCTTCTTGGCCACCTTCATTGTCTTGTTCAGCACCCACTGAATTTAATAGCAGTGGTTGCACTACACCCCTTTCAAGGGCATCATTTTCTGCTGGTATAAAAAAGATTTAACATCAAACGCATTTCACGAGAACTCTTGTTTTACCACTCCGTAGACAACTTGTAATTTCCGAATTCCAAATAATCTGTTGAAATTTGCTTTCAGTTACTGCACTAATGTTTTAGCATATATAATAAGTTGCTTATGTTTAGGATGAATCTACTTTTTGAATTTGAAATTTCTATTAGGTTGTTTTAGTTTGTTGAGATATTTTAGTTTTCTGATTTTGCAGATTATGTTTTCAAATCGCTTATTGAAACCCTCTTATGCTTAATAAGATTATCATCGAGGGACATTTTCAATGAATATTTCAACCTTTTTTGCTGCACCATCTTTTAAAAAATCAACAATTATATCAGTCTTTCATTGCTCCCAATGGACCGGTGAGTTCAATTAAGACGTACTTTCAACCACTTTTAACCATACCTATTTTACACCCATTTTTAACCGTGCTTACATTTAATACAGGGCTAATATCAACCAGTACCATTTTTAACCATTTTCAACCATGGAAAACAGTAATTTCTCTTAAAATTCCCACAAATTTTCACTGATGGAAACTTTCAAATATGGTATGTGAAAATGAATAATATGTTAAACCTATGAGATATGGAATAATTATTCATACAAATACTCCTTGCAATTCCTATCATTGTGACATTGTCCATATTAAAGCATTTTCAGAAAAGCTTTTAGACAAGACTAGGTTATTGAGGATGGTTTTTAAGCACAAAACTAAAAGAAGAGAAAGATCAATATTAAAGAAAATGAGTAAGTTCAAAAACAGTCGAATGAATTCGGCACCAACCGCCAAAGCAGGAATTGAGGATGAAAATTTTTTAAAAAAACTTGTAGTAACAAAGGGAAAGGAGAAGTGTCGAAATTTGCTTTCAGTTACAACAACAATTTTTTTAGCATAATAAGTTGCTTAGTTTAGGATGAATCAGCTTTTTAAAATTTCTATTAGGCTATTTTGGTCAACCAATTTTGGATACTTTGACCAAAATCAACGAGAGATTCAGGACAAATATAATGATGTTCGTAATCAAAACAAAATCTAAGATGAAATTGAATAAAATGGAGTACCTTGTATATAAAAGTTTCTACTTACATGACCTTCTGGATTCTCCTCCTCATCAATACTTTTTTCTTGTAATACCTTGTAAGGTTTATACATAATGTCTCATAATTTTGATATATAACTCTATTTTAATATATTTTAATTAATTTTAGCCGAATCCCTATACCGTATTCCTACTTGGATTTGTACCCCTAAATCTTAAAATTTAGATCATAAAGGGCCTGACCTCTTGATCTGCACTTGTATCAGACACCGCTCCCAACTCCGAGAACCTTAGGTATTACCTTGTTGAGATATTTTTGCTTTTTATTTTTTTTTAATGCAAATATTATATAGATTATGTTTTCAAATTAGCTATTTAAAATCCTCCTACGCTTAATAAAATCATTGAGAGACATTTTCAGTCAGTACTTTCAACCTTTTTGGTGCACCATCTTTCAAACCAACACAATATAACTACGTTGCTCAAAATGAAGAGTGAAAAACATGTTTTTATCATTTTTATTGAATATGTTCAATAAATATGGAAATATATAGTTAGTAACATTTTAGTATCGAATATCAGGGAAGGAGGTTTCATTTTTATTACTCCCTTTGTCCCAATTTATGTGGCATTTTTTTCGTTTTTCAAGAGTCAAACAGTTTAAGTTTGACTAGTAATTTACGCATGGAATCTTCAATTTTATTTAAATGAAATTTATATATTTATAAACTACGTAAAAAGTACTATGTCACAATAATTGATATTTCAAAATATTTTAAAGATATATGAAAAATTTACGATCAAAGATAGACTTGTTTGAATCTCGATATATGAAAAGTGTCGCATAAATTGAGACGGAGAGAGTATATCATAATGACATTTACTGTGTTCACCTACAGCATTACTAATTTTCTTTACAGTATTACTAATTTCCTTTCATAAGGTAAAAGAGATCAGCAGTAATATTTTAAGAGGTTGTTTGGTATGGGTGATGCTCACATGGGTAATCAAAAGTTGATATTAACATTGAATCACTAAAAGAGTGTTTGATCGCTACAAATTGATGGATGAGTTTATAAGTCTTAGAGCATGTTTGGATTGGCTTAAAAAAAGTAGCTTTTAAGTCAAAAATAAAAAGTCAAATCGAAATGACTTTTAAAGTCAAAAAATAAAAAGTAAGGGGAGACCTACTTTTGATTTTCGACTTATTTTAAGTCATCTTTTACCTTCCTAGCTTATTTTAAGTCATTTTTGACTTATATTAAGTTATTTTAATATACTTGTCAAACACTTCCAAAAGTCAAAAACTGACTTAGAGGTTGTTTGGATCAACTTAAAAGTTGGTCAAACCTACTTTTAAGTTAGTCTTTTTATCTCTTGAAGTGTTTGACAAATATAAAAATAATTTAAAATAAGTCAAAAATGACTTAAAATAAGTTAGAAAGTGTTTTACAATGTCAAAATGACATAAAACAAGTTTAAAATGACTTAAAATAAGTCAAAAACCAAAAGTAGGTATCCCCTATTTTTTTTTTTTTGACTTAAAAGTCATTTAAGTTTTGATTTTTTATTTCTGACTTAAAAACTACTTTTTCAAGCCAATCCAAACGTGCTAAAAAAAAAAAAGTCCAAACGTGCTCCTAAAAGTAGGTTTGACCAAACTTTTAAGCCAATCCAAACACCCTCTTAATGAATTCATAATCCTCAAGGATGACCTATTTAAAGCAGTACATGTAAATACATAAATTTTGTTGGGTTAAATTCATACTGTATTTGGATTTATTTATTTATTTTGAGAAGGTAACGATATGTTCATTTGGAGTGCACAATTAAATAAGTACATTTTATTAAATTCAAAGTTCATTCATCTTGAGACCCAAATTCATGTCTGTGTCAAGTGACATGGCATACCAATCAAATTCAAGGCTAGCAAGATGATGCCACATATTCAAATGATGTGGCAATCTCACTCAAATTCAAGAAGCAATCAAAGTCGTCAAGTGTTCAAAATGACATGTCTTGACCAATCACAAGAAACATTATCACATAGCATTTGTGATAAACTTGATGACTTACATGAACCAATCAGAACAAGACAATAAAGTTCATTTTCACTTATCTGCCTACAACTATAATTAGGGGTTACATAACTTTCTAGGGACATTCAGCAAACATCAACATCAACTATACAGTTCTATAAATGAGTGGTCAATGAATCTGTCCAGAGATCAACCTGAATTAATGTCCCACATTTCTGGAGATCAAACACCTTTCTAAAAGGTCCAAATCATTCTGCAATTCGAAATATATGAATGAAGGCCCTTAAATCATGAGAAAATAACCAAGACAACAACAAAATTATACTCACGAAATTCATCAATAAAAATTATTTTATTACTATGTTATTGTAGTTAATTTTCAGCATTTGGGCACGCCCAGTGAGACCAATTCTACTCTTTATCCTACAAATCGAAACTTGCAATCTTTAGAATCAATTGTTGTATTGGCTTTAGAAAGAACAATGATTCATGTAACATCTACATTACCACATTTTTTAAACATAACTTCAATCATCCAATGATTCACAACATAGTCAAATCTAGCAACCTTGCTCTTTGAAGAAAAGCAAATCTTGTTCTAAGATTATAACCTTCAGGAGCAAGATCTATTTTTTCTTGTTAGATGAAGTCCATCAAATTGGCTCCCCTTTTCGATCAAGGATTTGCCAAACAGTTTCATGGTGCCTCACCTTCCACCTTCATTGCGGCTTTCGTTGGGAGTCAATTGGCTTGGTGAGAAATTCAACATCAACTTTTTCTTACGGTTGTAAAATTGTTACTCGACTTTCCAAGGATGAAGAGATCTAACTTGCTCATAAGTTGCCCAATTTAAAGATCTTTATCTTTAATAGACTTCTTCAAGGCCTCAATGATTTGCGTCATCAAAATAAGTTCTTCGTCGACGTTAATTGCATCAGTCATCAAGGCATTGACTTTTGTTGAGATAGATGAATCCATCAAATCTTTGAGGTCCTTGAAATTGTAGCAGTTTGAGAAACTACATTTGATGGGAAAAAGTGAATGTTGCCCCTAGAGGTTATAACCTTAGTACGGGAGTTTTTTTTCTCTATTGTTTTCAAAGAGACCAACTTCCCCGATCTATCCATGTCACTAGATTTGAACATGTCATGGGTCATTGGACCATTGCAGTTACGTTCAACAAATGTGGCAACGTAAATATTGTTACATGAATCATTGTTGTTCTTTTTAAAGGCCATTACAACAAATGATTTTGAAGATTGCAAGCATAGATTCACAGGATTAAGAGCAAAATTGGTCCCACTTTGCATACCAACATTTGATTGCAACAAGTTTTTTAATACTGAAAATTAATTGCAACCAAAAATAAATAAAAGACAAGTAATTTTTATTGATGAATCCTGTGAGTAACCAAGTATAATTTTGTTGTTCTCTTGATTCTTCTTTCCAAAACTTCTCCATGATTTGAGAGCCTTCAATAGTATATTTCTTGAATTGCATGATGATTTGAACCTCTCATAAATGTGTTCAATCTCCGAAAATGTCGGACAACACTTTTTTGTTTTCAGGTTGATATCGAGGCAAAACTTCATTGACCACTACTTTGAAGAATTATGTAGTTGATGTTGATGCTTTTTCTAATGCTTGTTGAATGTCTCTAGAAAGTTATGTACGCCCCTATTTTAAACTTGTAGGGAGAAAGTAGCTCAAGTGTAAATAAACTTTCTTGCCTTTGGTTCATGTAAGTCATCAAGCTTATCACAAATGTTATGTGATAAGACTGTTTATGATTGGCCAAAGACATGTCATTTTGGACACTTGGTGGCTTTAGATAGCTTCTTGAATTTGACTAGGATTACCACATCATTTGTTGAATTCGACTAGGATACTATGCCACTTGACACATGGCATAAATTTGGGTCTCAAGATGAAATGGTAGTTGGACTTGAATTTAATAAAATAGACTTATTTAATTGTTCCTTCCAAATTAGGTATTCAACCCAAATGAACATGGATAAAATCCAAATTTTGAATGAATTTAACACCATTAAATTTACGTGTCTACATTACAAACTTGACAAATGCACCCATATGAGAGTGAATTGAGGCTGCTCTTATGAGCTTTTGGCCAAGTCTCTAGAGCTTTCACGATTAACCAAGCACGCGCACTACCTATTTGCGCAAAACCGCGTTGAACATCAAAATTATGGGGGTCAAAATGTGATTGATAAAATCTTTGACTTGTAATAAGAACTACTGGTTCATAGAAATTTTATATATCATCAATAATATTGTGATTAAATTTTATCCATCTTAGATTCTTAGTTTGGACCATAATCCAAAAGTCAGCAAAACCTATAGCATTTAGACCATAAAAGATCCAGCAAGTTTTACCCTTCTGTTCCTTACTCTTTTGTTCTTAAAATCATGTGAAATATGTGCAGAGTTGCTTTCAATTATAGAACAATATTTCAAAAGATTTCATTGTCTACTTAGAAGGTTGATCACACATCCCATGGTGCGTGACACGTGTCATGTTACCTGACTTACAACATGACACGCGTCACATCCTCGGGAACATCCACTTTTTCTGTAAGTTATTTATTGAAGTTGTACCAAGAAGGTATAGAGAAGATAACAGGACATACCTGTAGCTATCACTCCAAACACACCACATTCCCCATATATGCATTTTTGGAATTAAGATCACAAGAACATCATAAATACAAGTTAAAAAGAAAGTTGAACATACCAGCATTAGCTATCTGAGAAAAATTGTTTACTTCATCAGTCTCTTGAGCAGGTTCTCTAAAAGAGATCCACAGCCATATCAAATAGAGTAACCATGCAAAAGCCATAACCCAACCAGGCAAAGTATCTTGATTGAAAGTCAACTTGTAGATCTTAAAATTAGTCTGAAGTAACCCGGCAAGTGCAGGACCACACGCCATTCCTAGTGCACTAGCACTTACAAATCCTGCTGAAGCCTGCATTCGGATTTTAAGTGGCACACAGTCACTGATGTAACGTCGGTTCACTGCTCTGGCGGAACCCAAACTGCAATTCAAGAGAGAAAAGAACCATCTTGTTAACCCTTTTTTGAGGAAAAAAAAACATCTGGTTAACTTATAGTCAAGTGCAAAGTGCTTTGTGGATATCACAACAACCTCCAAAAGGCATAGACAATAATGACACTGAATTATGTTATGAAGATGATAAGCAGATGATGCTACAAAAATCACATTACAACAACAACATCCCCAGTGTAATTCCACAAGTGGGGTCTAGAGAGAGGGTAGAGTGTACGCAGACATTATCCCTACCTTGGGAGGTAGAGAAGTTGTTTCTAACAGACCTTCGGCTCAAAGATAAGCATATGAAAGAAGATCAAAAAAGAAATAACAAAAGTGAAGAAATCATGGCAAAACATTCTTAAAAAATAACAGTAAATGCAACAAAATAGTGTAATAATCAAAGTACAAAAGATAGTAGATAGTGACAAAAATTGAAGAACAAGAAACTATTGGAGAAATATTATGACTTCTAGTATGGAAGGATAAGCGACACAACGCTCTACTAACTACTAACCTTCTACCCTAATCCGTATCCTCTACAACCTCTTATCTAAGTGCATGTCCTCATAAGGTGCAACTGCGTCATGTCCTATCTAATCACCTCTCCCTAATACTTTTTTATCCTACATCTACCTCTCCCGAAACCATCCACAGCCAACCCCTCACACCTCCATGTTGGGGCATTCATGTATCTTATTTAAGATGCCCCAACCATCTCAACCTCACTTCCACATGTTGTCCTCCACCAAGACCATTCCCACAAAAATCACATTGTTTGTGAGAATTTATTGGTTTGTACGACCTTGAGCATTCCATTCAAAATTAGTCGCAACACATGGTACCTAAAGAGATGTATTACTTTTTGTAGTCCTCAATAATTGACATCTCTAGGAGTATGTTGCCATTGAAATCTTTTAGATTGTGCAAATATTTTACCAGGAGACTTCTTCGCCAATCACTTCTGTTCTCAATGAGAAATCACCCAAAAGGTAGAAGGAACTTCCCTTTGGTTCATGTTTTTGGAAGTTTCAGTGATAGTTGCTCTAGAGTCGCTTTAAAATTCTAAACTCAACACTCAAGATCAGAATCCTGGAAATTTGGCTATAGTATCGAGAAGATGGAAAAATTTTTACTTCAGCTGGTAAGATGTGTAAGGAGTATTACCAACAGGAGAAGCACTTAAAAACAATGAATAATGAATATTTCATCAACTACTAGCATAGAACAGAATGTTAATTATAGCCCTTTGCTTTGAAAATTGCAGAATATATCAACAAGTTTGGCTAGACACATGTGATCCTAGAAGGGAATAAAAGTAAGACTCAGTAAACTGTAATGCAAGTAGCATGCAAACTTGCACAGATGTGTTTGTAAAAAGAGGGGGTGGAGAGAGAGTTACCCACAAAATATACGACCGATAAGAAGAACAGGTATTGATTTGAGATCATAGGCCAATGCATACATCACATTCCCCACAAAAAGAACTATACTGCTAAATACCAGAGGTCTGAAGTAAGACCTGTTTGACCAGGCACTAAAGTACACAGAAGAAAAGACCTGTGCAACAGCCATGGCTCCAATGACAATTCCACAAACTGTTGCAGCTGCACCAAGACTCATAGAATAGTCATCGGCTGTTGGAACAACGATATATGTATTGATCATATAAAGGAATGTATTTGCCAGGTTCAAGAGGAGTGACATAAAATGGTATCTCTGATCATCAGCGTGTTCCTCAACAGGAGAAGGTAACTCTTCTAGCATGATAAGTGAACGTTGGACCGAAAAATTAAGGAAGTTAGTTGAATAACTTAATCTATCAATAGCTGCTTCCATTGAGTCAACTACGGAATCCTGCAAAATGGCTTTAAACCAGCTAAGAATATAGTAGAGCATAACCAGAAATTTGAAAAACTTGCTAGCCAGAAATGATAATGTTACAAAATTTAAAACAAATACCTAAAGGTTATCTAAAGGAAGAAGGCGAAAACCTGAAGTGGAAGAGCAGGCTGATCATAAATTGACAAGTAGCTTCCCTCACGGTCTTGAAGGTCTGCAAGATTACGAGATATTGCACCAACAACTGCCCCTAATCCCTGCAATTATCATTGCTGGTCAGTGACACACGACTGACACAGTCGACAGACGACTTACTTTAGGCCAAAGAGAGCTATCAAATTGTTAAGGCAATCCACATTTTCTCATTTGTGTATAAAATAATTACTACTGCTACACTTTACTCTAGATTTTTTTTCTATGAATTATGTTTTAATAACTAGAAACAATATAACTGAATCAACTGTAATATTGTTTTCAGTCAAAACATAATTCATAAATAAAGAATCTAGACTAACGTGTACTAGTAGTAATTATTTTTATTGTAGCAACAGAAGCTTTATTATTAGAGGAAGACACTAGAAATTGAGTTTAGCATATTACCACATTGTTGAAGACTTGCTGAAGTTGGGAATATGGATGATTTGCCCGGGTTTTGACATAGTAATCAGTGAATTTATAGCCAAAACGTTTGTCAAATTTCTTAAGGATCTTCCGCAATCCAATGGCATTTATTTCAACAAAAAAGAGAAGCTTTAAAAGATCACGCCCCACATTTCTATAAGCTTCTCGTAGCTCAGTTACTTTGGATATATCAGGTTGTTCTTGAAGAGAATCTTGCTGTTCATTGAGTTGAGATATCCGTCTTGCAAATACCCCTTGTTGTTCCAGCAAAAATAGAACAACTTTTTCAATCTGCAATGTTACAAAGACAAAAAAAAAGAGCTCTTATACATCAATACTACAAGCAATTAGATAAAATCAGACGAAGTCGAAGGACAACTTTTGCTCCAAATCCCTATCCAAAATTCTACAACAACAAGATACCCAGTGAAATCCCACGAGTGGGGTTTAGGGAGGGTAGAGTGTACCCAGACCTTACCCCCTACCTCGTGGAGGTAGAGAGACGTAGAAAGGTTGTTTCTGAAGGACGCTCGGCTCAAATGCAGCAAATCAAAGTGATCATGAAAAGGACAAACGACAGTGAAGAAAACATAGCAACTAATAATAAAAGCAGTGCAGAGTATTCAGGAAAGGAACATTAACAAAATTCTACTCGAGTGAAACAACTGATGTAAAAGAAAGAAGCAAAAACTAAATGTGGCAGTAGAGATCATCAATTGAACCATGATTCAACTCCCAAATAGTAATAGTATCAAACAGTTTAGGACTAGTAGGTATGCACTTAACAAATCCCTACCTCCTTGTCCAGCATCCTCGAGAAATCCTTAAGAACATATCGCTGATTGAGCGCTCCAGCCTGGATTTGATCAGCGTATTCCTTAACTTTCTTCTTCATTACTTTGTAATTGATATAGTATCTGAAAGTCCAAAACAATCCTTATTAATCAACATAAAAGGCCAAATCGATGCACTAAGCTCCCGCTATGTACAGGGTCCGAGGATCCATCACAAATGTAAATTAGTCCGACACTAATTCAAGATAGGAAATTAGACTCCTGCATAATCCATACAGATGAATAAAAACTAATGCAATCTCTACTTGCCAACTATGTTACTAACACTCTTCAAAACCATCTCTATTCCGTGTTAGATCTTTCAAAAGTAGTCGATCCGACACATATATATAACAACAATTTTGGAGAGTCTGAACAACAACGGCGGGCGGATCCAAGAGGTTCCCGGAAACCCAAATAACTTTTGCACATACACTATACTTCAAATCCTAGATTCGCCTACGATCGAGCAATATTATGTTCCAACAAGTTGAAATGAAAAAAAAAAGATACAAAGAGTACATACCCTTGCCATTCTTGAATTTGTCTTTCCTTCAACTTCTTCCCAAAAGCAACCATTTTTCACTCTATTTATCCCAAATCACAGCTGAGATGAATTGCAAATCACAGAAATCCCAATTATCATATGATCTAGCAGAACACTATTAACACAAATAACAACTAAAATAAATTAATAGAGACGTGTTGGATTTTTGGGTTGACTTATCATGTCAAAAAAGTTGAACTAATTTACATAAAAAAGGAATTCTTAGTAGTCTCAACAGCTTTGTTGATAGTGACTAACAATAATGCACACATTCAATCAGATTAATCATACATCCATCGGTGCGGAAACTCTGATTACAGATCTGAAAACTCCACTTGTCTTCTTCTTCTTTTTTCACTCTGTTTTTGAAGTTCGATTAAATTCAAATTTACATCAAAAAATTTTACATTTAAAATAACAGCTACCTAACAAAGATAATTTTGTATTCATAAATTTAAACCGAGACCTCTCGCTTAAAAATGTAAAAGTAGGCTCCATTTGGGGGCAAAGTGCTTCCTATGGAAGGCTTTTCTATTTCATATAAATATAAGAACAGTGATTATAACAGTATTGTCCTTTGTATGTCCATTTTATGATAATTAACTCATAAAATATAAATCGTATTAAACAAGTCACATGCGATAAACTCATCATGATTGAATAGCAAAATCATATCATTTATTGTTTGTCTAATGTATAGAAATTACAATAATATATTATGTATTAGCTTTTATGTCTAAGCGTTTACACATTTAACGTATACAGGTCATTTTTAATAGGAAAAATTACTTGGATGAATGTTTTTTAATAAATAATTATTAATTTTAGTAATTTTTTTTTTTATTACCATTTATAGCAATACTATGTTAAATCTGTAATATGTATTAAAAGTGAATTAAGTATGCAACATATATATATGTATTATAAATATTTTTAAAAATATATCATGCTTGTTTGGTAAGAAGTTGACACATTGTATTATAAGTGTATTAAAATGAGTGATAAATGCATTATCCATTAATAAAACTTGTATTATATGTGAATAATAAATTGTTTTTTGTAATATAAATTAAAAGTCTATCATAAATGTATCAAAAGTGATAAAGTCAAAAAAAAATATTATTGCTATAACTGGTAAATATTTTTATTTGTAGTATATTTATGTAAGTTTTCCTTTTTAATATGTTTAATTTATATAAAAATATAAATATCTATATTTTAGCTTTTGTGTATGTGTCTTTACGTATTTAATGTATACAAGTCATGTTATTGTATCATTTTTATTTTTAACGTTTAATATACTATATAGGACTCACATTAATACTCCACATTGTCACATGAAATAAATATCAATTATATATTATTTTATTTTATTATAGATAAATCACACTAAAATATTGAGTGTCCAGGAAATTTTTTCATTACATTAGTACTCAGGAAGGTTGGGTTGGTTTTGATGATGGATGAAAAGTTTGGGCTAAAACTCAAATGCCCAAAGGTGAGTATGAATTCCATAATTTTAATACTCCCATCATTCGGAATTGTTTGTCATGTTACGTTTTTCGAAAGTCAATTTGATTAATTTTTGAAGTTAAATTAGATCACTTTAATTCAATATTTTAAACAAAAAAATTAGATATTTTAAAACTATGTGAAAAGTACTATAAATTGCAAAAAAAAATTTGCATATTAATACGATTAAAAAATACATTTTGAAATGTTAGTCAAATTTTTTATAGTTTGATTCTAAAAATAGAAACTATGACAAACAATACCGGACGAGGAGGGTATCAAATTACAATCCATCCCTAATAAGTTTCTAATTACGTTAATTCCTTAAAGATCAAAAAATTGGATACAATAATTGAAGTTCGGATACATTAATATATAGCTTGGATACATTAAATATTATCCCGGATACATTAAAAACTAGCTCAGATACATTGAATACTAGCTCAATACATTAATGTGTAGCTCGGATACATTAAATATTGGCTCGGATACATCAAAAAATAGAAAATTTTGAAGATTTATAAAATTAATAGGAGATAATGAAAATAAATGAAACAAAAAGTTTGTATTTCTATAATTTGTCCAAATAAGTAATGTTGAAACAAGAAGTATACTTCATACGTTTATATCATACGAAGAAAAATTACATAAATAAAATTTCATATATCATAATCTTAAAAATTCCTACCATTGAAAAGAATTACAAAAATACACTTTGGGTACATCCCTATACCCTCTAAGATAAGATCCCATCTCGAATATATTTCTCCCCTTTCGGATACATCTTAATCAATTCTTCTCGAATACATTCCTTCTATTAAGTAATGTATCAATGTAATATATAAGACAGTCAAGGAATGTATCCCAGAGCAATGAAAAATTCAAAGAAATTTGAGATAAGATACAATTAGCCTCAATTGTATGAGATTTTGTAAGTTTCCCAAAAATTTTTTAGATAGATTGAATATATTGATAACCTTTTAAAATTTGGGTTGAACACCATACTAATGACTACTCAAAAATTCGGCCAAAACGAGGTGTCTTATCTATTTTAATTTGATTAAACACGAAATTTAAGAAAGTAAACACGATTTTTAATGATGTTAAATTAAAAATATGTATGATTAATGTACTAAAATATTCTTTAGTGTTATCATCTCAAACATATGCCAATAGTAGTACTAGAATTTGAATGCCCCTTAAGTATTTGAATCGGTACAAAATTACTCTTCATTCACCTTTTTGTCCTAAAATATCTCTGAAGTTTACCTTTTAACTCAAAAATACCCTCGATGTTAATCCTTTGATTCATATCTGTCCTCATTTTAGTAGCTTCCTTAAAGTAAAATTATTAAAAACTTATTTATTGTGCTGCCTTAGGTGATTGGTCCATATTAAAACCCTTTTCAAATAAATAACAAAAACCAATTTATTTTTTTTATATAAAATCACATATGATTCATTTTTTGACCCGATACACTTAAAAATAATATATAAAAAATAATTGATTTCACGATATCTTTCCATTGACCTCTTTTAAATCAACACCCAATTTGTTATAACTCAACTCATAAATGGGGATCCAACTAAAACTCATATATACTTACCCCCGACTGATTGTCTATCTAAAAAAAATTATTATGTTTTTTAATATAAAATTTTCATTAATTATCCAAATGTCTTGTTCATTTTCTCTTTTTATTCAATTTTTATAATCTCTTATTCTTAATTTAATTAGGATGTCTGGAACTAAAACTTGAAATGAACTCACATGTTTATATTCTTTTAAGGCTTAAGTCATCTATAGTCACTCAAAGTTGTCCCCATAATACACTTGAACATCTCAACTGAGGTTTATACCTATTGAACTCCTATCTTATTCAAAACATGTACCTATTAAGTATTTTTTTGATGATATGGCATGAAAGGTGTATTACACCCTCCGAGAAGCGCGTGAAAAATTGAAAATGGTACTAGTACAAGCCTTTATATATCTTTATCGGAAAACTACATATTAAACAAATGACAGTTGAACTAGAAGAATTCAAACGAACTGATTTAAAATTGAAAAAATCTAACTGAAAGTTTCAAAAGAGTTAAAGTTGTGGACGGAAATTTAATCGAGAAAATAAAATCAGATTGGGGCAAAAGTGGAAAAATCCGGTGAACCTCCATTTTTTTCCGGCAAGAATAGCACAAATCTATTTTTTTTTTTTTTAATTGTGAAAGAAATCAACCTTCAAGAATCCACAGTATAAAAAATATCGACAAATTTTAATTGATGTTTGAGGAAGAGAATACGATAGGGAGAAAAAACAGCTATGCCAGTGATTCAGTGATAAAAATCGCAAATTGAAATAAGGCATAATACATATATTTGATTCTAAACTTGACTTCAAATTCTAACTTTGACCTTCAACTTTCATAATGCACAAACATGCACTTTAACTATCCAACTTTTTAATAAATAAACACATGAGTCATAAATGGCACAATACACGTAGGATACCACGTAGGACAAAAAATGACATGTAGGACGACATATACGACATGTGTGTCTATTTGTTCAACTTTATACAAGTACAAGTGTCTATTTGTGCACATCTAAAATTGAAGGGCATAAATATAATTTAAAACCAAATTAAAGAGCACATTTATGTATTATGCCTTGAAATAAAAGGGAGAGAGTAGATGACATCTATGGTGGCGGGTGGTTTTTGGATTGGTGAGTGGGTATGGGACTAAAATTTACTTTTCTATTATTTATTTATTTTTTTGAAAAAAATTATAATAATTTTCTTAAATAATGTTTTTAATCCAAATGACATATATCACAATTTGATTCGTTATTGTGCTATATCATTGCGAGTGTAACTTACACACTTTATATTTTTTACTGATTATTAAAAAATATCAAAAAGATATTAATTTTGAGGGGTAGAGATGTTAAATAGGTACAAGCCTCAGTTGAGGTGTTTAAATGAATTATGAAAATATTTTTAAATGGTTGTTGATGGCTTAAGCCTTCTTTTAATTTGTATTATTGTCATGATGGATTGGGTACTGGGGATAGGAGAATGATTATTTTATTATTTTATTTTGTATTTTGGGTACCACACAAATGAAGTAATTATTTTTATATGAATGTCATCGTTATTTCCTTCTTTTCTTCTCTCTTGTTTGTCATAAATTAAAAAAAATAAATAAAATGGTGGTTCAAATCTAAATATATATATTTATTGAGATAGGAGTGAGGAAGAGGGGAGCGTAGCGAGAAATGTCTAACTTTTTTTAATAAAATTTTACTATGAAATTCAAAATCAAGTCAATCATGTGAGCTTATATATTAAGTAACTTCAAATTATTTTAACAAAAAAGGACATAAAATACACTTAAATTATGAAATTTGTTATAATATTGTCTTCCATCCACATTATGAATATGATTCGTTAGACATAAGGTTCACGCTGAAAATATTTGAGGATCCGAAGATGGATGAAGAATAGTTTTGTACCAATTTAAATAATTAGAGTAACATTTTAGTCCATATAAAAATAAGATAATATTAATTTTCTAAACAAGATAAATAAATTGCAAACATATGAAAAATAAATTAAATTGCAAAAAAGGAAAGTTGACATTGTGAATGGAATATATTTTTTGATTATGAAAGATTACGTGTGTTGGTCGGTATTTTTGTACTACAAACTTACCAAACTAATATACCTTGATTTAGTCTAACATTAAAAATTTGTCCAAAATTCAAAACAAAACAAAATAGGATTTAAATTTATTTTTTTTTGTCATTATATTATGTACCACGTGAACAAACTGTCCTAAATCACTGTATATATTATAGTACTTGACACAGTCAATTAAGCTTATTTGGCACCTTTAGCACACCTATCACCTTACCAACGAACAAGTCAATAACTAATTTATGTAACTGATCTATAGTCCGATAAGACTGAGTTGCTTCGATAGTAAATATTTGATGGTCGTAAGTTTAAGTTATCGAATAAAAATATGATAGCACTTAGGAAAATGTAACATAAAAGAAGTTACTTTTTTTGAATTTGATTCCTTGTTCACTTTTAAATTGACATTGTGAATTTACCATTTTACCCCTATTAAAGATAAAGTGGACGAATTAAAAACTTATATTTTCAAGAAATTCTACTTTTTCAAAAAGTAATTAATTGAGGGTATGATAGGTAAAAGAAATTATCAGCTATAAAAGAAAATGTGAATAAGTAATTAGGGAAAGATGGAGTAATACTTTTGACAGATATAAAATTTTAAAATATTGATAAAAAGACGCACAATGTTTCATAACTACTTTTAAGTAAATATTTATTTAAATTAAATTATTAAGTAGAATCCAACAAGAATAGAATAGAGTGTTAATATTATAGTTACTTAGGAGGATTTGCTAACTAAGAAAATGTATTGTCATTTTGTAAACTAACTAAAAAGAAAAATGAATTATATGATTAATAGAGATTGGTTGATAGACTATACAAATATAAATATAATATTTAAATTTGATAAATCAAAGAGTTACAAAAGTTTCAAATTACTCGAATGTAGAAAGTTTGAACCATGGATTAGTCTATAATCATAACAATTGAAAAAAGAAAATTGGGTTCTAATAGCAAATGTACGTAAAGCACTATATAAATTAATTCACGAGAATTTAATAATTTTACAAATATTATATACTTTTATTAAGAGATTCACAATATAGATAATATAGAGACTTTGATGTCATAAACTGATGGCATCTAACAACCTAACTACTAGAATATATTCCTTATGTCTTTTTGATAATATCAGTATTTTTATTAGACGTAATACATAAATGGTCTCCTAAAATAGCCTTACAATTAAAAATGTGTGGCTAGGTGAAATATCGAGATTATACATTAGAAAGTCATTTCATGTATATATTATGCGTTTTTATTATATCAAACTTGAAACAACTCTTATGGTTTGTGAGTTCTCAATATTACAAGTTTTAAATTTTAAGCTAGATCATAACGACTTTGTATAAGCCGCACATATACCACTAAACCATCTACTATAGGTTCACTTTAACTATATATGACATTATAGCTCCGCCCCTGATTGCATGTGAGATCAAATAGTATAATTCCACAAGGACACCTCAACATCACTTTCCACATGATCATCCCAATTGAAATGACTCCCAAATAAACATGGATTTGGTGAAAACAAACTTTCCTCTTCCATATTTGCAACCCATTCCTCTATCCCACGTGAGTTACTATTGTCATTTTCATCGACCATCATATTACAGTCTACTACGATATTATTCTCTTGTGGTGCTACTTCCCTCACCGTCTCGAACGCCTCAACGGCTCTAGCAGCCGCTTGGCGTAACTCTTTCGGGTCCTTAGACACCGGAACTTGTAAACGCCAAGCGGAGTCCGCAAAATTTAGCTTGGCTGATTCTCCTTTAAGCGCTAATGCAGCTACGTCATGAGCACGTGCAGCCATTTCCGCGGTTAGGTACGTACCTAACCATATTCGCTTTTGTTTAGTGGGTTCGCGAATTTCGCAAACCCACTTGTCATTGTCTCTCTTTCTCACGCCTCGAAACACCGGGTGACGTGTTTCCTTGAACTTCTTCCTCCCGGCCGCTCGCTTCTTCGACTTGTTAGATGATTCTAATATAATACTTCCTTCATCCGAAGGTATCGAAGAACACGAATTAATCGAGTTATTCATCGTTATTAAAATTTTAGCTTTTGAATTTCGATTAATTGAATCTATCGAAATATTATTGGTTTGTACGTTGTATTTTGTAAATAGTAAAGTGTTTCTTATATAGATTTTGGATTATAAAGAGAGGGGAATTAAATAAGGAACACGTATCTATAGGAAATGCATGTGAAAGTAACAGGAGAGAAAATGTGGGGCCTTCTTGACTATGTCAAATAATTTTTGAAACAAAAATAAGTTACTCCGTCCGTCCATTTTTAAGATAATACGAATTTTAAAATTCAGACAAGTTTAATTTTGAAATAAATATTTTATAAATATTTTAAATTACAAATTATTATGACTTATAATAATTTATATGAGAATCTTCACATAAATTGAGAAAGAAAAAATATTATTCAAACTAATTCACTAATATTATATGTTTTTCTCTAGAATTTGACAAAACTAATATAAAAGTATTTCCCGTATGTATCATTTATATATTATTTAACTTAGCATGATATTTATTGGATCATTGTTATTCATTGTTTCATAATGTATTGTATTGTATGGTAGATACAATATTTGGTTAGACTATATTTCTTTGTTGTGTTTAATAATATTTTAATAGTTTAATTTGATTGTATCGTAATGTATTGTAATTTATAAATTTACTAAAATATCCTTAATTATTCTAGGGTAAGAGATTTGACTAGAATTAAATAATATAAGGTAAAGGATAAAAAAATTTATGTAAATATATAATTGAAAAAATCAATCAAGTAATAATAGGAATACAGTAAATCCGTTGTTCTATAAAATAGGGTTTTCATTATTACGTAACAATAAAATTTAACAATACAATACTATACATTTTGAGTAACAATCAAAACAATCATGTAATTATAGTAACAATACAATACAATGTAATAGATAATAATGATCCAAATAGAATGTTAAAGGAAAAAACTTTTGAAACACAAATTTGCGATCTAAAATAATGGTTGAATAATACGTATAAACTATTTCAAGAAAAAAATAAAATTATTTTTAATAATAATAGCATGACATTTTAAAAACAGAATTAAAAAAAGGGTCCACGTAAAATATGGGACGGGGGAGTAAATGAATAAAGAAAAACATTATTGTTTTTCTTAGCACGTGAAATATTTTTGGATATATAAATTAGTAGTAAAAGAATGAGTCTCGTCTACCTGTCTATCATTTGAGGAAAACAAGGTTTTATACATGTGTGTTATTCCACGTATAATATTAGTAACGATACGTTCAGATGTATGTATTTCAGAATAGATTTAAATAAGGTATAATTTATTTGACGAAAAAAATGTTGGAAATATATTTGAGTTTTGACCAAAATTACTGCTACGATATCAAATATTGAAAAAAATCTTTTATCCATACGCTATTTAATATTATATTTTAAAGGTATATATGTGTCCACGTATACATAAAAAATATTGCATAATTATAAATAGTAATGTGTTCACGTGGGCACATATATACCTTTAGATACACTATTAAATAATTCAGAAGGTAAAAGGTTCTCCACAAAATTTGGCATCGTAACAATAATTTCGGTCAAAGTTTGATTGAATTTATCTGTATGAGATATATAGACAAACATTGCTTGCCTTTTTCTCATCTTGCTCGACATTTTCCTATGTATCTTGTACCTTACATACATGAGAATCATATCAGATATATACAGATACGTTTATTAAGAATGATTCGTATATATCTGTGCCACATGATTATCTCACTTTACATTTTGATCGCCCCTCTCAATTTTATTGTATCATATTGTAATAACATATGTATTTAGATGTATCATTTTATGTGACAATGTGATGTAGAGATTTTTGGACATTAGTAGTTGTAAAAGAATGAGTCTTGTTGGATAAGACGGAAACCTGTTTCAAATTTGAGGAAAGCAAGGTTTAGTACACGTTTATTTATTTTTTTAAAAAAATAAATTTTGATTCATGTTTTGACATTTATACTAGAGTTCGATTAAATTTGAATTCACATTAAAAAGTCTCAAAACTTTAAGGATAAAGTGTTTCTTCACAAAAATAGTTACGTATCCCCAAAACTCCTAATTTAAAATAAAAAATTACTTAACGCTTCATCATCTTAATTAATAGTACACATATTGTATTACACAAAAAAGTAAACCCTTCAAGTACAAACAATTACTCCTCCATTTATTATTTTATCTTTATTATTAAATATTTCATTCATTTCAATATTTATGTTTTAAATTATATGATCATAAATTTACGATTTAAAAAAACTTATTAATTAAGGAAAAAGACATTTTGTATTGGACAAACTAAACTAAAAACAAATTATGTCAATTTAATATGTCAATTTAATAAATAAAAAAAACGTTGTTGGGTTTTAGCGCGTGTAAAAGAATGAGTCTTGTTTTTCATTTGAGGAATACAAGGTATAGTACACGTGTATTATTACACATAAAGTAAAGTAAAATTTTAGGGACAAACAATTTACTCCATGCATTTTTAATTATCCAAATTATAAAAAATAAATAATTTTTTTTAGTATTTATTTTTATTTTTATGATTATATAATTTATTTGTTTTAATTTAAATAACTTACTTTGACTTTTGATAGATGTGTCTGATGTCATAATGTTCAATAATAGTTGTTCACTATTGATTTTCATATACCTTAAGAAACAATAAATAATATGATAATTATGATATATTACCTTTCGAATATATTAATTTAAAGCTTTAAAAATGTATTAGATTATAGGTATTGAATAAGACTTAATAGCAAGAGTTAAATAGACAAAAAATGATAAATTATCTCTTGATTTTTCAAATCGAATAAATATTATATGACAATTTTTAATATAATGAACAATAAAGATGGATAAAAAGAATATCATGTAAAATAATGAAATTAAAAAACTTACTAAAATTGAAAGAAAACACTTTTTTGAGACGTATCAAAATTAAAAGTAAGACATTTAAATAAAGACATAAAGAAAACTATAATTTATTTTTTTTGGTTTTCCATTCTATGTTTGGATCCCACATTAGAACTCTGACTAAATTCGGACTGCGCACTGCAGGGCCCCATTCAAGCGTGGTGATTCCAACAGAATTTTCTTCCTATCTAAGGCTCGAACCCGAGAAAAAGTACAATAATTGCTTTTAATACTATTAATGATTCATTGAGTCAAAATATCGTTGAAGTAAAATGACTCGATTCTAATTGATTACAAACTGACCGCAGATTTTATTAATTACATGCATGTGTAGATTTTATTGTATAATATTAATTATATGATTTAATTCCTAACACGAACAAATCAATCCACTTAATTATATATTATACCCCACAACAAAGAAATCTTTTAATTAATAAATGACAGTGTTCAATTAATAAATGACAGTGTTCAATTAATTATTTTTAGAAATCATCAATGACTGATAAAATATATATGGTTATATAAACTTTTTATGTATACTTACATATCTCTGATATATAATTACGTTATACATTATCTATAAGATTAAAAAGTATATCAAATCAAACATGAACGGATAAGATAGGAAGAGTAATTGATTTGTTGTGAAATTGATATTTCATTCACGAGATGAAAAATACTCCTATTTGTATACTATTTGTTGTCTTGATTATTCTTATGAACACAAAAAAAATGTGTTTAATCATTTTATTTACGCCTTTTTGGAGTACATACAAATAGTTTAATCATATGACGATCCGTAGGCCTTTAGCTAATTTAAAATTGACAAATCAATTGTTTGTCTCACCTCAAGTAATTATCAATGATGACACAGTCAATGATGGGACTTTTAAGAAAATAAAATAAAATATATGTACAACGTCACAATTGGTTATCAAAATTTAGAGGTGTGAAAGTGGACGGTTGAGTTAAATTTGAACGGATTAAAATCGTTATAAGTGTCAAATAGATGATTTAGTTGAATTTTAACAGGTCAAAATGAATTGAAATACTAATAAATTAATGAGTTATTGACTTGCCTAAAAATTACTTGGGTTGAAATGAGCTAATGTTATCGGCTTATCGCTTTATTTATATTATCCTTTTAGGTAAAACTATGGAAAATGACAAAAATTACACAAAGTTATTTACGGAAAATGGCTACTTTCTCCCCCCCCCCCTCTTCCCCTCCTTCTCTCTCTCCAAAATGTATTATGTATCAATTGTATTCAATCAAACAAATAAAGGTGGAGAGTATTGTATTTTATTTCAATTGTATTTGAAAAGCTATATTTTGTATTTTTATATTTGTATTCATACGAATGTAATATGTATTCATCCTCTCAGTCACATATATTTGTATCAGTCTTTCAAATCAAATAAAGGATAAATATTGTTGCATTCATTGTATTTCAAATACAATTGATTCAAAATAAATACATAACACAATGCAAATAAATATAAAATATAATCCTTTCCCCTCCCTCTCTCGATCTCGCTCGCCTCTCTTCTCCCTCTCTCGATCTACCTCGCCCCTCTTCTCCCTCTCTCGATCTACCTCGCCCCTCTTCTCCCTCTCTTAATCTACCTCGCCCATTTCCTCTCAATCTCACTCGCCTCTCTTCTCCCTCTCTCGATCTCGCTCGCCCCTCTCCTTCCTCTATATATCTCGCTCGCCTCGCTTATGCACTTATTTTCAAATCAATTTGTATTTATATATTTTTCCCAAATCCACAAAAAAATACACTCTTTCCTCTCTTTCCCAAATTTCGCCCGCCTCTCTCTCCCCTCCCCCCAACGTTTTGCTATTATTCGTAATTAAACAAAGTATAACTATAGAGTCCTATTTAAGAACTAACGTTTGCTATTTTTGAAAGTTTCCACTTTTCTAATAAATTTTAGTACCTGATAAAGCATTAATTTTTCTTATATTATCATTATATATATAACATATCAAATAAACATTATTTTTTTTAACAAGCCAATCATCAATTTGTCAAAATAACAAACTCGCATTTACACTCAGTCATATTTAACTGAAATACATGTTTAAAATGACTGAAATTTCAACTGTATGCGTCTGAACGCATAATAAAAAACAAAATAAGAAAAAAAAGAAACAACATACAACATATATTAGTTATATTAGACCAACCAAAATAGGCCACCCCGTGAATTTTCTACTTTTCTAAATAACTTATGCCTCACTAAACATACGTTCAATTGTTAACGGACAAAAATTAAAGATCAAACATAAGGCGTAATTTCAACTGTTGCCTAGAGACATAAAACATAATTGTGCCTCTCTAAGTAACAGGCTTGTTCATATGAATGGACCAAATGAACTCCAACAGCTACACTAACTACTCTACATCTATCAAAATTGATGATTTCTACATATCCAAATAATAATAAATAGAGTAATAGGGAAAACACCTCTAACTCTTCCACCAAAATCAGATTCTGACTCATTCATCCTTTTTTGCCTTAGATCTTACTGGTTTTGCTGGCTGAATCATTTTACCAAGCAGGATCACTAGAATTGGTATAATAGTTCCAATATAGTATACACTTCCATAAGCTGTAACTGTTTCATGCAGACTTAGTACCTGTAAAAACATAAACAAAAAAACTAATGTTAATTTATGTCAAGGATTTTATCTTATATTCCTTCTGTTTTCATTTTATATGACAATGTTTGATCCGATACGATATTAAAGAATGAGATAATTGCTGTCCAATGCCTTTCAGTGATCTAATATACACACACACAAATACATGCATAATCAGTGTATAGTATAGCTATTGTATATTTTTGGCTAGCGCCTGTGATTATGTATGGCCGATGGGCCAAAAATGAAAGAAGCCCTATCAAATGTGGTTTTAAACATGTCATGATATTAAAAAACGTACACCATCGTGTAATAAACATCATTTTGAGAAATAGGCAACTAACCATGAATCCAACAGCAGAGTAGTTGAGAACTAGCAGTGTATATACAAAGTTCATGAATACCAGCGTCTTCTGAAACTGAATATTGCTTGTAGCTTGCTGCCATCTATAAATGACTGCTCATAATCATAGACAAAATAAGATTACAATTAGAGCATATTAGAATTAGAGCGTATAAGTAAAACAAAACATGTTAGTACCTCTTGATCCAGCAATCATCAAAGCAGACTGAACAAAGAATATGATGTACCCGGGATATAACCCCTGCAGTGTAACAAAATAATCTTAAGTTAGACAAGATATTTCTTAAAGAATTCGATATCAATAGCTCTATGTATCATAAATGAATTTGTAGAGGAGTACATTATATTAAAAGATAAAAGTGTGACACCTTGTATTTCTAAAGTTAGAAAACATTTATAAGAAAGAGTTCAACTTCAGAAAGAAAAACAGAATTTCAAATAGAGTTAAAAGTGTATTTTAGTGAAATTCTGATGCCACCATAGGCAAAGTCATTTTTTTGATGCTGATTGATAAATGTTTTGTGCATACATGTTATAGTTCCATGAAAATTCATCTGGATACGATTATACGTTATTGTAGAAATCTTTCAGCAGATAGATTGCAGAACACATTGTGTAAAAATATTTCCTTACATGCCATACAGCACTAACAGTCTGTGTGACTAGCAACTGGATGAAACTAGGCTTCTTTCCCTTCCGTATAAGTCTCTCATATACATCTGCAGAGAAAACGACAGAAAAGAGGAGAAATTTGATCATAAAATAATTACACATCATGCTTAGCTTTGTCACAAAGTTAATTACACATTCATTAAAGATGATGGACAAAGAAATCTAAGGCACATGTCCCTTATTTGATAAATCATAAAAGTTTGTATACGATCAGTTTCCTGGAAAATACAACTCATGCAACATAACAAGTAGTCCCCGAGTCTCATTTTATATGCAGTGTTTGAATAAACACACTGTTTAAGGAGAGAAAACAATGACTTCTGGGAAATATCACAATTCACAAGTGCCTTTTGACATTTTGATCTTGAAAATTTTATGACATTTCTTTAGTTATAGAAGTAAGTGAAGATAAAATGAGATGTTTAAAGTCAAAAGTGTCTAAATATAGAAATGTGTTATCCATTTTATAACAGGCTAGGCAAATGAGAGTGTCGTATAAATTTAAAATGGAGTAGGATATAGCTCACCAATTCTTCTTCTGAAAGTATCACAACATACAAAATGGATTAAAAGAGAGATATTCTTACAGTGCCTCAGCCATGTGCTAACTTGAATATTCCATGCAAGAGGTATTTGAACAGAGCTCTTTGCCAGCTCAACACCCAATATGTCTACATTTATAGCACGGTCCCATTGTGCTTTTGGTGGATAAGTCATGTCTGCCCAACCACTGAAACCGAAGCCAGATATGATGATAGCAACTTCCGAGATTGACCATATGAAATAATATTTACACCGTGCAGTAAAGCTAGCCATATATTGGTAACCCAACCGCGTCCAGAAACCCCATTCTTGGTACATTGGGTCCAAGAACATGGAAATTGGGAAAAGAGGCACCAAAAACATGTACAATCCCATACAGAGAGCTGCTTGAAGAAAAGCTCTTAACGCTGCCCCAAAAGGCGATGGCTGTCCTTTGTCTGAAGGTTTCCAAATCTGAAAAGCACTTAGTTTAGTTATTGTAATGAGATGCAAAGGGCTTCAGGCAATGCCAACATTTGGTATATATACATATTTTTTTCAGAATCATATAATTTACACACATAAAAGAGAGATACGAAACAGTGTTGGATAGTACCCTTTGGCAGAACAACAATACAATGATGACATGAACTTACACCATTTCTCTCTGTCCATTCAAGATAATCCTTCATTTCATAAACTGGACCAGCAAAATGACTTCCACAACAGAGACAATAACCAAAGTACTCAAGTAATGATGGCAACTTTAGCAAACGATTTTTCTTTTGCGCCTCACTTAAATCTTCCACCTTCAATAATCCATCTTGGTAATTGATCACACTTGAAATTATTTTCAGCGAAATAACCATTAAAGCTCCTAAAATTTTAGAAGAGGGAGCCAATTAAAAAAAATACGTACATTGAACCGATCATAATGATACAGGCTGAATCCATAATTTTGTTTCTTGTTTTAAAATCAGTAGATTTTCACATATCAACAATGTCTGAACTCATCATGAACTGTGGTTTTATTCTATTTCTATTTACAAGAAATATTTTTTATCTAAAGAAGTATCGTATGCTTCATTTGCCTCAAATGCCAAGTGGATTGAACACATTGACAAAAATGAAAAGAGTTTGAGACTGTGATTTGTTTTGTTATGTTTTAAAAAAGAAACCAAGTCTAGGACAAAGAGGATGTTTGTTCTTACCTGTAGCATCCATTCCTCCCTTTTTCCATGCATCCCCGCTCATGTAGTATACATGGCTGCACCGAAATGTTTGACTATTATCATGGAGTTCAAAAGGTTTTCATTTATAGAGTTATAAAAATTGTAACCAGCTTAGCAAGGAAACGGTTCAAGAGGGGATGATTTTTTTCCTATTGGGGGAGATTCACCTTGCAAACAGTTCAGAAAGCAATAATAACATCAAATTTCTGCTAAAAAACTAAGCTTTTCCTCATTAGCACAAGATCAACATAAAAATACAGCTCAAAATGGTTTGTTCTGGTGGTAAGAGCTCACTGATGCACGGATTAAGCTCATGTCATGAGTTTGAACTCTATCTTTAAGTGGAGAAGCATAGAGGGGAGTACCCATGGACAGGAGCTAGGGGGTGAAAGTGCGTTCATGCGTATCCGCCTTCATGAAAAAAAACATTGTATCTATAAACATAGAGTTAATGGTTAAAAATACAGCTAAATTATCCCTTTGGCAAGTTTCATACCTAAACTATCTATTGTTCTCTTTACCTACCTAAACTATCATGAACACATATGCTGAGTTGGCTAAACATTTGTTCTCAGTCGACAACAGGCGCATGTAAGCCAACTCAGTATTAAGGTATCAACTACAACAAAACTCAGTTTTTAGCAGCAATAGATATGCACATTAATAAAAAGTGCTGAAACAACATTAGTTGATTGTCATTGGATCCAATATCATTATAGGCTTTAAAGACATTTGGAAAGAGTGCTAATTTCCATTAAAAATACATATTTAGCTGCAATTAAGTTATTGACGTTAATAAATTGCCGCTAAAATTATTTTTGGTGTAGTGTATGTTTTAATACAAAGGGAGTAATAGTTGAGGTATGAAACTCGCAAAAAAAGTGATCGTTTAGGTAGGTAAATTGAAAAATGAATAGTTGAGATATGAAACTCGCAAAAAAGTGATAGTCTAGGTGTATCTTTTACCATTAACTCATCCTTACCACTATACATCAGCCATAATAAATGTTAAAACAATGAATATGGAAGAATTTCAAAATTAAATTGTATAGGTCACCATCAAATTCAAGACATCGAAGATCGATACTGGAGTTATACTGTAATTCTTAATCAAAAACAGAGATCTGAAAAGAAAATAATGTTAGGAGAGAATTAATGAATGTACCATCCAATAAGATATCCGAATGCGAGGAAGAAAGTGATGATCCCGCAATAATGTCGACATAAAACCATTGAAGCATAACCCAAAAGCATCGGCACCAAAAAATGCAAATTCGAAGAGAACCCAAACGACAAATAGGATAAAACAGCACCAGATAGGGCAGCGTAGAAATGCCTACCACTGACACAAGGAACAAATCGATGAAGAAAACTCACAGGAATAGTACCGACGAAACAGAGTAAGAAACGGAACACCGGAATCGATACTCCGATCGCCGACGCCATTGAATCCATCTCCGGCAAACTCAAATTTTCGAAAGTTTATAAGGAACCAAAAAAAAATGAAGTTAGTTATTTTGCTTTTTGTTTTCTTTTTCATTCTCCAGTTAGTTAGTTAGAGATTACATTTACTTTTCCTATTATACCCTCGTTCCTCAAATTATTTCTTAAAGACAATAATTTTTTTATATATTTAAAAAAACGTGTGAAATCTACGATAATGATATACTTATAAAAATTCTACAAGTGAAGTTTGGACGCTATATTCCGAACTTATCACTGTCTTATGAAAATAAAGAACTTGTTTTCGAAAGACTAATTTCATATCTGTCCCTCTAGATATTTCACAAACAAACAAGTGACAAAAACTGGAGCATTTTATCCTATCGGTGGATGAATAATCGCAAGCATAATAATTTTTGATTGACCGTATTCTCATAAAAAAAGATACTTTCGAAAAAGGACGATAGATTGATTTTAAGAGACCTGATGATAAATATCCTTTAGGCAATGCACAATGAAAGTTTTAACAATTTGAAGAAGCACCTGTGAGTTTACCATGTTGAGGTCATTCTATAAACCAAAGAATGAGCCTACTTTACGCAATTTCGCACCTAACAGGCAAGGCCAATTACACAGGCAAGAAGGCATTGCCAACAGCTTCCAATCTAAATTACAGACTCTTCACTTTCGATGCCGCACTCGTGTCAAATTCTTCAAAAATACACTATTTTTAAAAA
Organism: Solanum pennellii; assembly: GCF_001406875.1. Taxonomy (NCBI): domain Eukaryota; kingdom Viridiplantae; phylum Streptophyta; class Magnoliopsida; order Solanales; family Solanaceae; genus Solanum; species Solanum pennellii. The sequence continues at coordinate 78,118,282 of NC_028648.1, read as the reverse complement.
ATTCAACACAGACAAATTAACATTTTTGAAGAGTCCGAGCAACATAGCTTCCAATCCAATTACAAGCAAAAGAAAAAGTCACGCATATCATTGAATGCAGGAAGAACAATCCAAATACAATAATTCAATCAAACACAGAGAATATTGCTTCCACCCATTTGTTAACATCAAACTTCAAAGTACACATGAACAAAGTAGTTTCATTTAACGTACACTAAGAACTCGGTCCAACAAGCACCTCGCATGAGGGGCATATCGTCAACATCAAATATAAAGCCCTATGATACCTATTACCACGTGTAGTTGGGATTTAAAAAGCCCGCCATACGCGTACACACACATTAACTCGATCTAATATAAATCTGATCGTCGTTCCTTACTAACTTCTCCAGAACTATGGATGGATACTGCTACCTCTTGACTACTTTATAAACTCTTTCCTAAGAGAAGGCTAACAAGCAAACTAAAAACGCTTTAACCTCTCTGTAAACTCGCTCGGGCATATTAACACAGAATCTACACAAAGTCCACCTTTGGTGTGGGTGCAATCGATTTGGGTCATGGAGAACTTAACTTTCGTATTTGCTGCAGACCCTGTAACTGTAAAGTCTCCTACATGGTGATATTTCCATTTTCCAGGCTCTTTCATGTAACACTGGGTTGTAGCTTGCTGACCATCGGATGTTGAGAGCTGGAACTGCACTGGCTTTTTATCCCAACCGTGAACATGCTCGGAGTTGCAAATTCGCCGTCCAAATCTCCGAGAGGAACGTCCAACTTGCAGCCTGTAGAAAATGCTATAGGACCCAGCTGGGAATGGGAAATCAACCTCTCCACCCACTTCAACCCACCATATCTGTTGGAGATACGCAATGGACTGGAATCTGCAGAGAAGGAAATGAAAGAAATCCTTAAGTATTGGTATGTCTTAAGATTTAGTATGTTCAATGTGTACAACAAATAGCAGTATCATACTCGAAAAGCCACCGCCAGAAGGCAATTTTTCAACCAACAGAGATCTCAGTTCTTTAAACCATCTCTTTGGAGGCCAAGTAAAAGGTGTATTCTTAACTAATTTACTGGTCATAAGATGCCATACTATAAAGAGAGTAACGATTGATAACTGCTAATCAGCGAAAGTAAGTAAAAACTTGAACATTTCTCTTTTCAAGCAAATAAGTTGGGTCTCACTTAAAAGGAACTGATATCAACCACACCAAATTCCTTTATGCATCTAAAACACATATCTACCAATCAATATTTCTACTGATGTGTCAAATAGTTCGTATTACTTCTCAAGTACCAAAACTATCAATACAATTCTCCAAAGCTATTCCACTAGATTTATACTATAACAAGAAGGCAAAATGAGAAATTGCTAAATGAATTAAGGTATCGAGTACCTGAATTGCATAGAAAGAATCACTTTACTACTCATGTTTCAATTTCCAATGATCATAAAATTTCCCTTCCACAGGCAACAAGGAGACATAGAGGACCAAACTAAACAATCTCAATACATACAGTCGACTACGATGTAAAAAAAAACCTCTTTTTTTAATGACCAGGTAGACCAACTCATGTGGCAAGCCCCATGAGACAAGCTTGACCAAGAAGGTCAACCCCCTGCTGTCACAGGCAAGGGGCTTCGAACTTCAGACATCCATTATGGAACGAACCTGAGACCTCCATCATGAAAGTCCCAAGCCAAACCATCTAGGCCACCCCGAAGGATTGTAAAAAGGAACCTTTTTACAGGAAGATTCATCAAAAATGCCTGAAGAATTGGATTCGATCAGCCGATCTTAAAAACATATGGATCAATACACACACACATACAAATATACATTCTGCTATAACTTGATAACAATAATAAAAACATTTTTCACCCCTCACCTCGATTCGTCTGTTTCGATACGACTCCAATATCTCCTATCATCAATGCCTGTTATCGCTAATCCATTTGCAGATATTGATAGACAAACCCTTCCTGTACCCTTATCTAACCAAACCTTCTGCATAAATCCCAATCAATAAAAACCCATCAGAACAAAATCTCATTTTTAACAACCCCAATTCACCAAATTCAAAATTTCTACAGATTTAATGAATTTATTAACACAAATATACTATTTGAACAAAATCTATACAGCTTCTAGAATTTATACAAAAAAAATGGATAAAAAGGATAAAGATTTTACCTTTAACCCACCATCAAAATAACTAGGTCGACAAAGCCTAGCATAAATATCCCTTTTGCACATATTATTAGAAAAATCATCAACCCCACCAAAAACCCTATCAATAAGCAATTCATAATTAATCGGCAATTTCGATTCCCATACAAAATCAGCAGAAGAAGCAGCCCTAAAACCACGACTAAGCACCGAAAGACTACAGATCTCCGATGGATTTAAATAAACCATAACTGAAGCCACACAACTCTCCGGCAAGTCACCCAAACCAGGATTCGCCGGCGGTACATCAACGGAACCACGTGGATTCAAGAAAAAGGATAAAGAAGAACCCATTTTGAGAATTTGATAGATTTTAAGAAGAAAATAGTTTGATATGAGACCATAAATGGAGGATATAGAGAGAGGGAAGAAGACAATTTTGAAGGGGTGGAGGTATAATTGGCGTATATATAGAGAAAAAATAAATAAATTGACGCGTACATTTTATTTGTTCTAATCTCGGATTTTGCGGGATATAAACAAGGAAAAAATCTATATACGTATAGACATAATTTTTAGATTATGTTAATACGTATTGTTTAACTTGACACGAAATCTAGAAATAAGTAAAAAGAAATATTGTAATTTAAAAGTTACTCAATATAGAAAATATTACTCTCTTGTTCAATAATATTTTTTTATTATGTTTTTTTTGTCTAATTTATTTTTATTGTTAAGTGATAAATTTTTATGTTTAATAAAGTTATATGATTAAAATTGTTGTTGGATAGTAGAAGTATTTTTTTTTTATAGTGATCACAAAAGAAAGTCTGTCACATAAATTGAGATTAGATTTCATTCAAATTTATTCATCAAAAAATTATATTATTTATGCATGGTTAAAATAATTTTGTATGTATATATGGTACATGTCGAACCTCTTTCGGCTACTTCATCTGTCTATTTCTTTAGATTTTGAACCCTCTTATTAAAATTTTGGCTCTCTCACTGATTGATATATATACATAACAACGTAACTGGTGAAATTCCACAAGTGAAGTGGAGGATTGAACATATACAGACTTTACAATACTTCTCGAAGGTGAAAGCTGAAAGGTAAAATGAGTTTTCAAAAGATCATCAGCTCAAGAACAGCAAATCCAAATATATAAGGAAGAAGAAAGCAGTGGAAACAAAACTTAACAACTAACCGGGGGACAATGTAAATCCTACAAGAATTAAAGAATCAAGAAAAATAAAATATTGCGATCGTCTTAGCACAATAAACAATAGATGGTGGTAAATGACACAATCAAGAACTATGATAACAAGTCGTTAGTACAACGATTAAACACTAATATGCCTAAATTTTTGGGGAGCAAGACAATATTGTACTATCTATTGATCTTCCTTTTCGTGAGCCAAGAGGCGTTGATATTCGATTTCAGGAATTTTACCTTCTCGAATACCATGTTGAAGTTTGTCATCATCTTGTCTAAAAATTTAAGCTTTTAAAGAGAGCACACTTTTATTAAATACAAAACATCTCAATCTCGCTTTTCTCATCTTGTCCTCTATGGAGGTTACTCTCATCTTATCTCGATTAATCTCACATCTTATCTTATCACTCCTTATACGCTCATGCATTAACCTTAATTAGCATTCTCATTTCTGCCACATGCATCTTATGATTATATAACTTTTGCTCCTTAAAAGCTATTAATAATTCTTTTATAATTCCTATGATATATGATTTAGTGTACTAATTTTCAATTAACTAAAATCTTTTTGGGTCTGTTAATGAGAAAGTATGTAATATTGTCTATTCCAAAAAATATAATATTGTTAAAATATAGGGTAACAATATAATTAACATGTTATTCTATAAATAATTAAGTAGTGAATGATGTAGACAATCTTGTATATTTATAAGTGAATGAATTAAAAGTGCACAATTTAATCAATTAAAAAAAGTTTAATATACTTAATTTGTTATTGTAACAATTTTTTAATGATTGTGATATCTGAATCAGCTATCATACATTTTAATTAATTTCATAGAATATCTTTCACTTTTTACCAATAACAAGTACTAGATAAAACTTTATTTATCCACGTTAATGTTTTTCTTGACTTAATATTTATATCATATATTTTTCTTTCCTTTTTGTAGCAATAATTATATATTTTTTTCTTTTCAAGTTATGTATCCATTCACATATGATACATCATACACGTACAATGCCCTTGATCAAAGAATTATATTACACATAAAATGTATAGTTTAGGGCTTAAGGCTCAAACTAATAATGTGATTAACAATTGTTTCTATTAAATATACAAGAGAAGGAAAATGATCATTTTATGTTGAGAGTAAATTAAGAATTTAAATATCATGAATTTAAAGAAATAAAGGATACATACCATGTAATCTCTATTTATTGTTATAAAAAATAGATAAAATAAATGTAAAATTCAAATTACGTACATATTGAAACATAATTTCAATTTTATATCAATTTCTATTCAATTAAGTAATTTCAAATCATGATTGCAAGCTCGTGTCTTATTTAATTGTAAATTTAGAATTTTTTTCTCTTTAATTTATTGTCTACTCATAACTATTCAAAGCATAATCAAACTTTTGAAATGTCCATGGATTAGCTTTTAATGGAATATTTCTTTAAAACCAAACTAGTATTCTTCTTGGTTGACTTTTTTTTCTTTTCTTTTTTCTACTTTTCCAATTTTGTTATTAATTATGCTATCTAGAATATTCAAAAGTCTTGTTCAATAAATTAATTACTTGTCAAGAAACTTCTTTTTTACTAGAAATTTCTTTTATTATTTTTTTCTAGTATTAATAAGAAATACTAAGCTGATACATTATCTTTTTTCTAATTAAACATCTAATATTTAGTTACAGGAGTATTCAAATTAACATTTATAACCACCAAAATCTTTGTAATAATTGATCATTATTAACAGATAACTATCTTACACATATATGTCTGAAAAATGACCAATTATTTTTTAAAATTCATTTTTTAATAAAAAAATGCATAAGTATCCCTTAACTTATGCTCGAAATCTCAGAGATACACTTATACTATACTAATGTTCTATTACCCTTTTAAACTTATTTATAAGTAATTTTATACCCCTTTTCGGCCTATGTGGCACTAACTTGAAAAAAAATCAACCAGCATTGGGCCCACAAGATAGTGTCACGTAGGTCGAAAAAGGGTAGAAAATTATTAATAAAATAAGTTCAGGGGTAATAGGACCTTAATATATATAATATAAGTGTGTCTGAGATTTCGAGACATAGATTAAGGGGGTACTCGTGCATTATCCCTTTTTTTATACTAAAGTTGGTCGGTCAAATCTGATTTTTTTTATCAACATGTTTAGCAAATAATTAATAAACATATGTGTAATGTATTAGACTAATGATTCACACACTAGAACATATTTTTGTAGCCTTTCTGTTTGCTGAATTATTAATTTGTCCTACTTGCTATTGTTCATGATGAAACTGATTCCACGTTGGATTAATTGGGATGCGATTTTCAGACTCGTTATAAAGTTTTGACAGTTTTTTTTAGAATTCATTTTTGAAGCGTGAGTTAATTATAAGATATAGTTTAATATGCTATTTGAGTTAAATCCACTGAGGATCTGGCGTGGAGCCGACCCTCGAATTGTATGGGAATTAAGTTGTGAATATACTTTCGGTCTTTGAATATCACACTCTAAATCAGATAATGAAATTTCTAACAAAAAATAACCGAATTCATCTACAAGAGTAGGTGTTGATGAGAACGATTCCATTAGTATATATTAACATAAGATTTTTGAACTTTTTAAAAAGCTCAAGCAATTTTGAACCAAAATAGCTTTTTTAGGATGAGTTATACTTTAAAAATAAGTTGACTACCATAACCTTTTAACGTTTTATATATTCATATATAATATATAATACTAATAGTTTTATATACTTTCCTTTTGTGCACCTTTCAATTCAATTAGTGTGAAACCATGAATGATGTTTGATGGTCCTCTTAAAACCACTAGCTATAAAATAAAAATTAATTATATAAAGCCAAAAGATCTTGTTATAACGCTATCATTAAACTTACATATAAATAAATTGAATATTAATATAGTTAATATATATATATATAGTAGGTTTGTATAGAAAAGTATTAGTTTTGTTGTTTATTTAATTATTTAATTAACGTGTATCCAAGTCAGCATTTCCTAGTCAAACAATTTGACGTGTTTTCCAGCCAATATTTGTATGACTGCATGGCTAAATTCACCACGTGGAAAAAAAATAGGCATAATACATATATTAGATCTTAAACTTGACTTCCAATTTTAACTTTGACCTCCGACTTTTATAATGCACAAAAAGACACTTTACTATTCAACTTTTAAATAAATAAACACATGAGGGTCCTACATGACACAATACACGTAGGACACCACGTAGGATAAAAAAAATGACATGTAGGACATGTGTGTCTATTTGTTCAACTTTATACAAGTTTAAGTGTCTATTTGTGCACATCCAAAGTTGAAGGACATAAATGTGATTTGAAGCCAAGATAAAGGGCACATTTATGTATTATGCCAAAAAAATAACCAGAAAATTAATAAAAAGTAATATTAATTTAATAATACGACTAGTAAAAATCGTCAATACGCCTTTTATCTCATATTAGTTGATTCTTATAATATCGTCATCAAACCTAATTACTCCTTACATTCTTGATACTAAGACTGGTAAAACTTACTCGCAACGGGTGTTTATACCAGGTGAATACATGCATGACATGTATTGAAATTTATAGTTCATTTTTATTTAATCATAATTAATTAACATATATTTTACTTTATTAAATCACGTAATAATGAAAATTATATTGACTTAGTGTAGACACCCGCGCGGATATATTTTTTCACTACTTGGACTATAGTGCAAAATGAGGAGTCTATTTTACTTTGAGAATTGCATGTGAAGCTAAAATTAATTGGTTTTACAATTAAAGATAATATACATTCTTATACACTAATATTATTGCTTTAAATGTGATTTTCTTTTGTTTTACGCAATATTTGTTTTAGTGTCTTGTTGTGATGATAATTTGTTTGATATGTGACAAAAGATTAAACTCGTATCAAATACAAACTCTCACGTAATTAAAGATTGTAGAAGTTAAAATTTGAAGTTTATAGATCACAATTTTAGTTCTTTTAAACTATTAAGTTTTAAATTAATAATTTGTGCAATATTTATATATAAATTTTGTTGTGTAATTATTAATTAATATTAATTTAATTTTAAATACAAATATAAAAATAATACGAGAATTTTTTAATTTCGTCAGAACGGAAGTAGACTGAAATCTACTTTCACTCCAATGTAGGAGGACCAAAGTATAAGACCTCGCTAATCATGATGTCTACTTTTAAGTAGACGTCTCGCATTTAAATTTTGGATACACATTTTTTTGAAGCATCGTCTCTCAAAGTAGGCTTTGCAATATGTAAATTTGAATTAGTTAAGTTCTGATATTCGACATCCAATAAAAAGATATATAAGAATGATAAGTCAAAAAAATGAGCTAATGATATATTTCACTATTTGATAAAACTTAGAAAGAACTACACTGCAAAAAATAGTTATAAAGGTGAGAGAGCCTAATATAAACCTAATATATGTATATATTAGTATATTGCGATATTGATGTGGAACTCAAGTCTCGTACCTCATAATAGGTCAAAATAAATCACTAACATTGCCAGTCCGGAGCCAGGGCCGGAGCTACCTTCATGGAAGGGGGTTCATCCAAACCCCTTTCGGCGTAAAATTATATTATTTATACATGATTATAATAAGTTAATATGTATTTATAGTAGATGTCGAACTCCCTTCGGCTATCTCAGAGTTTGAACCCCCTTATTGAAAATCTTGGCTCCGCCTCTGCCAGGAGCGACTATGCAGTATTAGCGCTACCATCCATGCCATGATAGACATGAAGGGTCGGTGGATTACTCTGATACTATAATCTCAATCTAAGGAAAATCGCACTCTAAAGGCTAGCTATTACGATGAAAAAGCTCATGACTATATAAGTCCAACATCAATACATTGCAATATTAATATTATGATACTCAAAGTCTCTAACTTTCAATAGACCATACCATAATACAGATACAATTGAATTGTATAAATAACTTACCTATAAGTTTAAATTGTCGGAGAGAGATTTTTATTTATTAACTATATTTTATAAACATACGAGCCTCCTATTAATTTACATACTTCTTCAAAAGTATCAATTCCAACTAGGTTAATTTTGGTTTGTTTTTCATTAGAAAGTAGATTATAATTCTAAAGAACCAAAAGAAAAAAAATTTGAAAATTATAAATTAATTTAACAATACTTGCAAAGTGTTATAAATCCATTGAATAGTGGATGATCATTTGGTTTATTCATGAACTACTAAATTCATGTATGTGTATTCCCTAGATGATATGAACCCCCCTTTTGGATAACAATGTAGATAACTATGTATCTACTAGTCAAATGACTTTTGGGAGTGATATCTCAACACTATAAATAGAGATATCACTCACCATTTGATATATATTTGAATAAGAAAATTATCTCCTCTATCTTATACTTCTTGTCTTTTTCTTCTTATATTCTGAGCTTTCTTTACAACACGTTATCAGCACGAAGTTGCTACTTGCAAAGGTATTATATAAATATTTTTACTTGATTCACATATTCTCTCATAATTTCATTATGTCGAATTTATCCAAACTTGAGTTTGTGGCATTAGATATTTCTGGAAAGAATTATCTTTCATGGGTACTCGATGCTGAGATTCACTTGGCTGCTAAAGGTCTTGATGCCACTATTACTCAAGGAAATGAAGCATCGAGTCAAGATAAGGCGAAGGCTATGATTTTCCTTCGTCATCATCTTGATGAGGGCCTGAAGATTTAATATCTGACGGTAAAAGATCCACTTGAGTTGTGGACTGATTTAAAGGGGAGATATGACCACCTAAAGGCAACAGTGTTGCCAAGAGCTCGTTATGAGTGGATGCATTTACGGTTTCAAGATTTTAAGACCGTAATTGAATACAACTCTGCTGTATTCAGGATAACCTCCCAGTTAAAATTATGTGGGGAGACTATAAAAGATGAGGACATGTTGGAAAAGACACTTACTACTTTCCATGCCTCAAATGTGATATTGCAGCAGCAATATCGTGAAAAGGGTTTTCAGAAATATTCTGAACTAATCTCATGTCTTTTGGTGGCTGAGCAACATAATGCTCTTTTAATGAAAAATCATGAAGCTCGTCCCACTGGAGCTGCTCCATTACCGGAGGCAAATGTGGTGGAAGCACGTGATCAATCTGAAGTAAAAAGAGATGATCATCGGGGCTATAATAATGCACGGGGACGTGGCAAAGATAAAAGACGATACACTAATCGTCAAGGTGGTGGTCATAATAAAAGGGAGAACAACATGAGTTCTCAAAATAACCCCTCAAAAAGTAATTGTCGTCGTTGTGGCATGAAAGGCCATTGGAAGAATGAATGTCGCACACATGAGCATTTTGTAAGGCTCTATCAAAATTCTTTTAAAAAGAAAGGAAATAAAAGTGGTGCTTCCTCTTCCAATGCTCGAGCTGAGTCACATATGACTCTTAAAGATGATGATAAGCCGGGAACATCTCAGAAATATGATAAGGATGTTGAAGCAAATTTGGCTTTAAAGGATGATGTTTTTGATGGCCTTGGTGACATTACTCATATGGAAGTTGATGACTTCTTTGGAGATCGAAACTGATGTTTGATCTTTTAGCTGGGGAATGAAGTCTGTTAATATTTTACTTAATATTTTACTTATGTATTTTTAATTATTATGTTATTCATGTTGAAGTATTTAAATTTTCGTTGTTAATTTTGTTTCTTCCTTCTTTTAATGTATTTTATTTTAATGAAAATTAATAGAAATCCCCAGTTGTCAGTTGGATTCAAGATGAGTAATGGAGATGTATGCCTTCTTGATAGTGCTACAACGCATACAATATTAAAAGAAAAGAAATACTTTTCTAATTTGGTTATGAAAATGGCATATGTCAACACAATATCAGGTAGTACAAAATTAATTGAGGGCTCTGGAAGAGCGACCTTATTACTACCTGGAGGGACAATATTAAGCATTGATAATGCATTATATTGTAGTAAGTCTCAAAGAAACTTATTAAGTTTCAAAGTTATTCGCCAAAATGGCTATCATGTTGAGACGGCTAATGAAGGAAAGGTTGAATACCTTTACATTACTACAATTAATGTAGAGAAGAAAATTGTGCATGAAAAATTACCTGCACTTTCTTCTGGGTTGTACTATACAAGTATAAGTACAGTTGAATCACATGCCGTAGTAAACAAAAGGTTTACTAATTTTAATGATTTTATCATTTGGCATGACCGGTTGGGCCATCCCGGATTTAATATGATGCGCAAAATCATTGAGAATTCACATGGGCACACCTTAAAGAGCCCAAATATCCTTCAATCAAAGGAATTCTCTTGTGCTGCTTGTTCTCAAGGAAAGTTGATCATTAAACCATCAACAGTTAAGGTTGGAATTGAATCCCCTGCGTTTCTGGAACGTATACAGGGTGATATATGTGGACCAATTCAACCTGCATGTGGACCCTTTAAATATTATATGGTCTTGATAGATGCTTCTACAAGATGGTCACATGTGTGTTTATTATCAACTCGCAACATGGCTTTTGCGAGATTGCTGGCTCAAATAATAAGATTGAAAGCACAATTTCCAGACTATACAATAAAGACAATCCGTCTAGATAATGCTGGTGAGTTTACATCTCAGGCATTTAATGACTATTGTATGTCTACTGGTATAACAGTTGAACATCCAGTTGCGCATGTTCACACTCAAAACGGTCTAGCAGAATCATTGATTAAACGTCTGCAATTGATAGCTAGACCATTACTAATGAGAACAAAGTTATCTGTGTCTATGTGGGGGCATGCTATTTTGCATGCAGCAGCACTTGTGCGCATAAGGCCGACCAATTATCATGAATTCTCCCCATTACAATTGACTTTTGGTCAAGAGCCAAACATTTCCCATCTTAGAATTTTTGGATGTGCGGTGTATGTCCCAATTGCTCCACCACAACGCACAAAGATGGGGCCCCAAAGAAGGTTGGGGATATATGTTGGGTATGAATCTCCTTCAATCATAAAATATTTGGAGCCTATGACTGGAGATTTATTTAAGGCAAGATTTGCTGATTGTCATTTTGATGAATCAGTATACCCAACATTAGGGGGAGAACATAAGTCGTTGGGAAAAGAGATAGATTGGAATTAATCAACTCTATCTCATCTGGATCCTCGAACAAACCAATGTGAGCAAGAAGTTCAAAGAATAATTTATTTGCAGAACATTGCAAATCAGCTACCAGATGCATTTACTAATCTTCCAAGGATTACTAAATCGCATATTCCAGCTGTTAATGCTCCAGTTCGAGTTGATATCCCGACGGAACAAATTGTTAAGGCAAATGAGTCTAGACCACATTTAAAGCGTGGTAGACCAATTGGTTCCAAAGATAAAAATCCTCGAAAGAGAAAAGGAATAAATGATCAAGATAATCATGGGTTGAAAGAAATTTCTCAAGATGAGACCCAAGTGATAACACATGATGATGAGGAGGTTCGAACTTTTGAAAATAATGAAATTTCAATGAATTATGTCTCAACGAGAAAGTTGTGGAACCGAAATAATGTTGTGATTGACAACATATTTGCCTATAATGTTGCTATTGAAATAATGCAACAAGATGAAGATTTTGAGCCAAAATCTGTTCACGAATGTAGACAGAGAAATGATTGGCCAAAATGGAAGGATGCAATTCAAGCTGAATTGGCTTCACTAGAAAAACGTGAAGTTTTTGGACCGATAATCCGAACACCTGAAGGTATCAAGCCAGTGGGGTACAAATGGGTTTTTGTACGAAAAAGAAATGAGAAAGGTGAAGTCATGAGATATAAGGCCCGACTCGTTGCTCAAGGTTTTTCTCAAAGACCTGGCATTGATTATATGGAGACATATTCTCCAGTGGTAGATGCAATCACCTTCAGATATCTCATAAATCTGGCAGTTCATGAAAAACTTGAAATGCGTCTAATGGACGTTGTCACAGCCTATCTATATGGCTCATTGGACCACAACATTTTCATGAAAATTCCTGAAGCATTCAAAGTGCCTGAAGCATACAAAGATTCAAGAGAAACTTGTTCAATAAAGCTTCAGAAATCTCTGTATGGATTGAAACAATCAGGAAGGATGTGGTACAATCGTCTGAGTGAATATTTGTTAAAGAAAGGGTACAAAAATGACCCGATTTGTCCCTGCATTTTCATTAAACGGTCGGGATCTGAATTTGTAATAATAGCTGTGTATGTTGATGATTTGAACATCATTGGAACTCGTAAAGAGCTTTTAGAAGCTGTTGAGTGTCTGAAAAAAGAATTTGAAATGAAAGATCTCGGCAAGACAAAATTTTGTCTTGGTCTACAGATTGAGAATTTGTCAAATGGAATACTTGTTCATCAATCAACGTACACAGAAAAGATACTAAAGCGTTTTTACATGGATAACTCACATCCATTGAGTACTCCAATGGTGGTAAGATCGCTTGACATCAATACAGATCCATTTCGACCTCAAGAGAATGATGAAGAGCTTCTTGGTGATGAAACTCCTTATCTTAGTGCGATCGGGGCACTAATGTACCTTGCTAACAATACTCGACCAGATATCTGTTTTGCAGTAAGTCTACTGGCAAGATTCAGTTCCTCCCCAACAAAAAGACATTGGAATGGTGTTAAACACATACTTCGATATCTTCGAGGGACCATGGACATGGGTTTATTCTATTCCAATGAATCCAAATCAGAACTGATTGGTTACGCAGATGCAGGGTATTTATCAGATCCGCATAAAGCTCGATCACAAACAGGCTATTTGTTTACATGTGGAGACACGGCAATATCTTGGCGATCAATGAAGCAAACATTGGTAGCCACTTCTTCAAATCATGCAGAAATAATAGCCATCCATGAAGCAAGTCGAGAGTGCGTCTGGTTGAGATCAATGACCCATCATATTCAGGAAATGTGTGGTTTTTCTTTGAAAAAGAATATACCAACCACAATGTACGAAGATAATGCTGCATGTATAGCTCAATTGAAAGGAGGATACATCAAAGGAGACCGGACAAAGCATATCTCACCAAAGTTCTTTTTCACGCATGATCTTCAACAAAATGGTGAGATAGAAGTTCAACAAATTCGTTCAAGTAATAATCTTGCTGATTTATTCACTAAGGCATTACCAACATCAACGTTTGAGAAGTTGAGATACAAGATTGGAATGCGCCGTCTCCGAGATATCAAGTAAAGTTTTCATCAGGGGGAGCGAAATACGCGTTGTACTCTTTTCCTTAACTATGGTTTTGTCCCAAGTTGGGTTTTCCTGGTAAGGTTTTTAACGAGGCAACATTCAAAGCGTATTATGAGATATGTGTACTCTTTTTCCTTCACTAGGCTTTTTCCCACTGGGTTTTTCCTAGTAAGGTTTTAACGAGGCACATAATTTATGGACATCCAAGGGGGAGTGTTATAAATCCATTGAATAGTGGATGATCATTTGGTTTATTCATGAACTACTAAATTCATGTATGTGTATTCCCTAGATGATATGAACCCCCCTTTTGGATAACAATGTAGATAACTATGTATCTACTAGTTAAATGACTTTTGGGAGTGATATCTCAACACTATAAATAGAGATATCACTCACCATTTGATATATACTTGAATAAGAAAATTATCTCCTCTATCTTATACTTCTTGTCTTTTTCTTCTTATATTCTGAGCTTTCTTTTTACAACACAAAGCATATTACTATTTAAATAATAATTATGCATTTAAAAATTAGAACCCTATTTGTATAGTCATTTGGTTTGGAATTGATTTGATTTTCTATTGTAAATATTAAATCATATATTTTTTTTAATGTCAAATCAATCAAATCATAAGTTAATTTATTTATTAATTTAATTAAACCTGATGATTTAACCTATTCGCCCTTAATTTCAATACTTACTAAGGTCTAAGAAATCCATATCCTAAGCTTCAAAAATCCCAACTAATTTTTGGGTAAGATTTATGATGGTATAATTTGTCCAATTTTGTACTCAAAATATATGGCCATATACATTGAACTAGTCCATTTATAATGTATAATTTAATGGGACCAAAATCAAAAATATCAGAAAAAAGGTAGGGGAGCCTAACAACAACAAAAATATTAAAGTTACAATCATTTATATAAATATATATATATATATATATATATATATATATGAAATTTGAAAGCTTGCTTTATCATAGAATTGACACTACCTGTCTAGTCTTTTTTGTTCTACTTTTGTTGTTTGTTGAAATTACAACTGGATTGATAATGATATTTTCACTCAATTTAAGTCGTTTATTTTTTATTTTTTTTGTCTAAATAAAACGATAGAATTCAAATAAAAACAAAGTTAAAAAAAAATGTAGGTATTAAATATTGATACTAAGGTTATTATTTATAATATTTTCAATTTTTTTTAAGTATTGTATAATAATATATTAGATTATATATATGAAGTAATATTTTATGTTGAAAACATTTCATCATCGAATTTAAGACATGATTGGCTATTAAGTGGTCATGTTTTCATGCAATAAAATATCTAAAAGAGATTGTGGTTATTTATTTATTTATTTTCTGATGATTTTGACGTTACATCAAAATTGTGGTTGCTATGTATTAACTATTAGTTTTATTGTGATTTTAACACTTTCCACTCTTTTTATGACTAAAGTTTAATATTTCTTTGTCTCAAAATAACTGATATTTTAATAAAAATCACCTTATTCGAAAATAAGACGAGAGAAAATTATTCGAATGGTAAACACTTCTTATTTTCAACTCAAAAGTTGCGAGTTCAAATTACCAAAAAAGCAAAAAGGGTGGAAGCTTCTAAGTAAAAAAAAAAAAAGTAAAACGGAAAACCTTATTAGAAAACAATAAAGAAAATATGTAATTTATTATCTATCTTGTTTAATATATATTTCTTAAAAAATGAACACTTTGAAATCGATGAAGTATAAAGAAATAATTGGAAAAACATAATAATTTTTATCTTGAATTTTTAAGGTAATACTTAATTTGAGATAGAGACTAGAGAGAGTAATAGCGATAGAAATATAATATAATATAAATATCGTATAAACAATACAAAAAACACGTCGCTCGTTTGATAGTGAGAAATGGGAAAAAAATATACTTACTCTATTTTAATTTATTTGTTGTATTTTAGTCTCTTTAGAAAGAACATTTCTTTTCATTTCTAACAATTTTTTAGTTTTAATTTTTTGCATGATATATTAAAAATTAAGACTATCAAAAAAATATTTTAATATATCTGACATGTATTTATTTATTAATATAAGACAATAGAATTGAAAAATCTTTTTATAAAAAAGAAAAATAATGTCAAATCAATATATAACAAAAACGAAAATAAGATAAAATTTGTAAAAAGCTGATAAAGCAAAAACGTTTCAGAAAATGACCAAAATATATAAGGTCACATTGTAATTGATTTGATGCTGTAAACATATTATTGTTTTAATTATGAAAGCTGCAAATATCATTCCAGATCAAATATCATTGCAAATATCATTTCAGACCAAATATCATTGCAAATATCTCAAAGAAAAGAGATATTTTTAGCCACAATTAATTAATAATAATAATTTAATTATTATTAAATATATTTTTTAATAGTAATTAACATGTTTTATAATTGTCCCTAGAACATATAACCAGAGGCTGAATCAGGATTAGAAGTTTGAGGATTCTAAAATTTCTTTTAAAAGATTAGAAGACTGGGGGCTTTGAATTTTCTTTTCTTTAAAAAAGAAAACTTTTTGTTGATAGTGGAAAGAAAAAGTCCACAAGTTAATATACATATATATATATTTATTTAATAAAATAGTCCCTATGTTAGCGAGGAAACATTTCCACAATCATTTCCTTACTACTAAGTTACTGGTCAGTTTTGTTAGGGGTTTATGAGTTAATACACGCACGCGCTGATGCACGCACATATATTTTTAAAAGGCAAGAGCGTGAAGCGAGACATTTTGTATAGTATAGGGTGAGGCGTAAGCCTCGAGATACGGGCGTAAGTCCCGTGGATCTACGGAGCGTAGTCTCATGTATATTCAATGTTATAATTTTATTACTAATAAAATAAGTAAAAGTAAACCTCTCAATGATTTATTATTTCTATTTGGGATAAGTATTAACAATCAAAAATGAAGAAAAAAAATATTATGATTACTATTTGAGAAATATCATTACACCAATAGTAAAAGTATGATCCAAAGCAAAAAAGTTTTAAAAAATAAATTAAAATGTCACGGTGTGCGTTTTTATGTCCAGGACTTACGTTATTATGCTCGAGGCTTACGCCTCAAATTTTAGGATTACGCCTTATGGATCTACGTCTTTCATTTACGCCCCTAAAAATATTTTCTAAAACAATATATATATATATATATATATATATATATATNAAAGGCATTGTAATCTCTATGGAAAACACACCAAAAATAAGGAAGATTCAAGTTTCCTATTTTATCTTTCTACTACATTCTTCTCTCCTTAATTGCAATTAGTTTAATTTTAGTACTTAGTCTTTATTTTATAACACGTTATCAGCACGAGACTCTGTCATCTCAAAGTTTGAAGACTAAATTTGAAGGCTATGGTATTATTATTTTTCTTCTTTTTATTATGGCTAATCTTACTAAACTTGAGTTCGTTGCCCTTCAAAGTTCGGGCAAGAACTACCTTTCATGGGTATTGGATGCTGAAATCCATTTGGATGCTATGGGTCTTGGAGACACCATTAAAATTGAAAATAAAGCATCAAATAAGACTGTGCTAAAGCAATGATATTCTTACGTCATCATATTGACGAAATTTTGAAAATTGAATATCTCATAGTCAAAGATTCACTCATTCTGTGGAATAATCCAAACGAAAGATATGACCATTTGAAAAATGGTCATACATCCAAAGGCACGATATGATTGGATGAATTTAAGACTACAAGACTTTAAGTCTATTCATGATTACAATTCTACCATGTTCAGAATTACTTCTCAATTGAAAATATGTGGAGATACAGTTAATGATGTTGACATGCTTGGAAAAACGTTCTCCACATTTCATGCCTCGAATGTGCTTTTACAGCAACAATATCGAGAAAAGGGTTTCAAGAATTATTCTGAACTGATTTCTCATCTTCTCGTGGCTGAACAAAATAATGAGTTGTTAATGAAAAATCACGAGAATCGTCCCACTGGATCTACACCACTTCCTAAAGTGAATGAGGTGTACGTCCACCACGCTAGGCGTGGAAGAGACCGTGGACGTGGACGTGGTCGTAATTACGACCAAGAGCGAAATCCTTTTCCCGGTGTTAATCATTCACCAAAAAAAAATAGTCATCAAAGGGGAAAAGGAAAAGATGAGAAACGTGAAACAATTAAAATAAACTGCTTCCGATGTGGTAGAAAGGGTCATTATGTACGTGATTGTTGTACTCCTAAGCACTTGGTTGAGCTTTATCAAGCATCACTAAAAGGGAAGTATAAAAATCTCGAAATTAATATTATCACTGATCATGTTGACATCACACACTTGGATGTGGCAGATTTCTTCACACACCCTGTAGGAAAAATAGATCACTTAATTGGTGACGGTTCTGTGGATATGGAAGAATAATCATGGTTGATATTTACTAATTTAATATTTGTTGTTGTATTGATCATAATGTGGAAAATAAATATCTAAAGTGCTCATATTTGTCCATGCATATTCATTAAGTCCATTCCTTAAGAAACACCAATGGAAAGTGAGTTGGAATGTTATGATTTAAAAAGGAATTGAAAAATATTAAATTATACTTTCCTTTAAATTTGTGGCCATAAATGAAAAAATGTATACGTAAGACCACTACCTAAATTGGTAAGTGGAAAACACCTTTTTTTTTTGTTATTCAAATGTCTTTTCATGATATTAAAATTATTATTATATTAATACTTATATTATACATGCTAAACTAAATCAAATTTAGTATTAAAGGTTTGAGTGATAAAAGTCTTATGCATTATTAATGATTCAAATATCATTTTAATACTTATACTATTTCTTAAATTATTTAATAGAATATAATTAATCATTTAATATAAATTTATTTCATTACTTTAGAAGATATGGATAATTCTCCAAGCAAATTATCAAATTATGAAAATATTTGCTTGATTGATTCTGGTACAACACACACGATATTCAAAAATGAGAAATATTTTTCTCATTTAAGTATGGGTAATATGAATGTTACTACAGTATCTGGTAGTACTAGTTTGATTAAGGGCTCCGGAAAAGCCATTATAATTTTGCCTCAATCTCGGAGAAACTTATTGAGTTTCAAAGATATTCGTGAAAATGGTTATCATATCAAGACAATTGATGAAATGAAACTTGAATATCTTGGTATAACCAAAAATGTCTCCGGGCAGACATATGTTGTAGAAAAATTCACGGCCTTATCTTCTGGATTGTATTGGACAAAAATTAATGCGATTGAGGCACACTCTATGGTAAACCGGGGTTTACTGATTCCAATACTTTCGTACTTTGGCATGATCGTCTGGGACATCCTGGGTCTATAATGATGAGACGAATTATACAAAATTCAAATGGGCATCCATTAAGAAGTTGAAAATTCTTTTAAATGGTGAATTTTCTTGTAATGCATGTTATCAAGGCAAGTTAATTGTGAGACCTCACCAACAAAGGTCAAAATTGAGTTCCCTGCGTTTTAGGAACGTATACATGCGGACATTTGTGGGCCAATTCACCCACCGAGTGGCCATTTAGATATTTTATGGTCCTGATAGATGTTTCCTCTAAATGATCTCACGTATGCCTATTGTCATCTCGCAATTTGGCATTTACAAAATTATTGGCATAAATAATACGATTACGGGGACAGTTCCCTGATAATCAGATTATGTCTATTCGCATTGATAATGCTGCGGAGTTTTCATCCTAAACATTCAATGATTATTGTCTGTCGATTGGGATAAGAGTTGAACATCCTGTAGCTCATGTTCACACTCAAAATGGTCTGGCTGAGTCATTAATTAAACGACTGCAGTTGATTGCAAGACCATTACTTATGAAAACTAAGTTACCTACTTATGTGTGGGGTCATGCAATTTTGAATGCTGCAGCACTTATTTGTCTCAGGCCGACAAATTATCATAATTTTTCTCCATTACAATTGGCTTTGGTTCAACAACCCAATATATCTCATCTGAGAATTTTCAAATCCGTTGTTTATGTGCCGGTAGCACCACCACAACGCACTAAGATGGATCCCCAAAGAAGGTTAGGAATATATATTGGGTTTGAATCAACCTCTATTATTCATTACCTTGAGCCATTAACTGGAGATATGTTCACAGCCCGATTCGCAGATTTTCGGTTTGATGAGAAACTTTTTCCAAAATTTGGGGAAGAAAATAGTGAAATTAAAGGAGAAATTTTGTGAAAAAATCCATCATTGTGTCATCTTGATCCTTGTACTTCCATTTATGAGCTAAAAGTACAAAAGATCATTTATTTGCAGAAAATCGCGAATCAAATGCCAAATGCATTTACAAATTTGAAAAAGATTACTAAATCACATATTCCTGCAAAAAATGTCCCAATTCGAATTGATGTCATAGATAATGAGTCAAAAGCACGCCTGAAGCGCGGCAGACCATAGGATCAAAGGATCAAAATCCTAGAAAAAGAAAAATAAAAGATTAAATGACACTATGAAATAACCTCACGTAGAAAGTCAGATGTGAGTAATTCTGATATCCTTGGAGGAACTAATGAGCTTGAGACTCAAGAAAATAATGAACTATCCATAAAATCAAGTGATCATGAAACAAATCTGAATCGCTCAAAAATAGCGGTGGATTATGTTTTTGCATACAATGTTGCATCAAAAATTATGCAAAATTGTGAGGACCTTGAACCTCAATCTGTTGAAGAATGTCGACAGAGAAATGATTGACAAAAATGACAAGAAACAATTCAATCAGAATTGAATTCACTTGTAAAGCGCGAAATTTTTGGGCCTATAGTACAAACACCTAATGGTGTTAAACCTATTGGCTATAAATGGGTTTTTATGCGGAAAAAATGAGAAAAATGAAATACAAAGGTACAAAGCACGTTTTGTTGCACAAGGATTTTTTCAAAGGCCCGACGTCAATTATGAAGAGACATACTCACCCGTTATGGATGCAATAACATTGCGTTATCTCATTAGTTTGACGATCCATGAGAAACTTGAAATGCATTTGATGGATGTGGTTACAGCCTACCTTTATGGATCACTTGATAATGAGATATACATGAAAATTTCTGAAGCATTCAAAATGCCCAAAGCATACAGTTCAAAGCCTCGGGAAATGTACTCAATTAGATTGCAAAGATCATTGTATGGTTTGAAGCAATCTGGACGCATGTGGTATAACCGTCTTAGTGAGTATGTATCTAAGAAAAGTTATATAAATGATGCGATTTGCCCACGTGTGTTTATAAAGAAAACAATATCAGGGTTTGTTATACTTGCTATTTATGTCGATGACATAAACCTTATTGGAACTCCAATGGAACTTCACAGGGCAATCGATTATTTAAAGAATGAATTTGAGATGAAAGATCTCGGAAAGACAAAATTATGTCTTGGTTTGCAAATAGAGCATTTGACAAACGGTATTTTTGTTCATCAATCTGCATACATAGAAAAGGTGTTGAAAAGATTTTATATGGATGAAGCACATCCATTAAGTACTTTATGTTAGGACCGAAATAAGCAGGTGTAAACGCAGAAGCTAGCAAAGCAAACCTCGAAAGACCACGAGTAAGAAGACAACGAGAAATATACCAAAAGACACAAAGATTTAATGTGGTTCGGTCAATCGACCTACGTCCACAAAGGAGATGAGCAATCCACTATAAATATGAGAGTACAAAATACAAATAGAAACAACCTCTACCAATTCACTCAGAATACATGGGAGGTTCACACAAGTGATAGCGTATCAAGCTTGTGACCCATGAATTTCCCTTAACCAAAACTCTCAAAGTCTTTAAAGACTACATTGTGAATGCTGATTAAGTTAGAAGGAACATGTCTCTATTTATCGAGTCCTAAACCTTTTCCTACTAGAAAAAGGATTAGCCAATCCAAAACTTTTTCCTAAAAGGAAAACCTATTTATGATAAAAAAAAAAATCAGGGCAAATAAAACCCAACAAATCTCCCCCTTGGCCTGAATTTCTAACAAAATAAATTTGTCCACCTTCTTCACTTAATCTTCAACAACTTGCTTCTCCTCTCCATAATCTCCTTTGCAAAATTTATGTCTCAACACAGAGAACCTCTCTGAAACAATTTCTCCAACAAAATCTTCATTACTGTCAAAATAGTTGCGGCTAGAACTACACCCGCCAAGATGAACACCTCATTCTAACCTGGTTCAATCATCGATTATCGAACCACTAAACCTGATTCCATCATTGAATCTGGCTCTGATACCACTTGTTAGGACCGAAATAAGCAGGTGTAAACGCGGAAGCTAGCAAAGCAAACCTCAAAATACCACGAGTAAGAAGACAACGAGAAATATACTAAAAGACACAAAGATTTAACGTGGATCGGTCAATCGACCTACGTCCACAAAGGAGATGAGCAATCCACTATAAATATGAGAGTACAAAATACAGAGAGAAACAACCTCTACCAATTCACTCAGAATACGTGGGAGGTTCACACAAGTGATAACGTATCAAGCTTGTGACCCATAAATTCTCCCCCTAACCAACACTCTCAAAGCCCTTAAAGACTACATTGTGAATACTAATTAAGTTAGAAGGAACATGTCTCTATTTATAGAGTCCTAAACCTTTTCCTACCAGAAAAAGGATTAGTGAATCCAAAACCTTTTCCTAAAAGGAAAACCTATTTATGGTAAGAAATCAGGGCAAATAAAATCCAACACTTTAATGGTTGTCCGATCACTTGATGTAAATAAAGATCCATTTCGACCTCAAGAAAAGGATGAGAAAATTCTCAGTCCCGAAGTACCATATCTCAGTGCAATTGGTGAACTAATGTACCTTGCTAACACTATAAGGCCTGATATAACCTTTTCGGTTAATTTGTTGGCAAGATATAGTTTTGCTCCTACTAAGAGACATTGGAATGGAATCAAACACATATTCGGTATTTAAAAGGGACTATTGATATGGGTTTATTCTATTCTGACGATTGTAGTCTAGATCTTGTTGGCTATGCTGATGCATGATATTTATCTGACCCACACAAAGCTAGATCTCAAACAGGTTATGTATTCACATGTGGGGGTACTGCTATATCTTGGAGATCTACGAAACAGTCCATCGTGGCCACTTCATCAAATCATGCTGAGATAATAGCTATTCATGAGGCAAGCCGAGAATGTGTGTGGTTAAGGTCCATTATACACCTTATTCGAGAAAAATGTGGTTTGAAATGGGACAAAGTACCCACAACCTTATATGAAGACAATGCAACATGCATAGCACAACTCAGGGGAGGATTCATAAAAATCGATAGAATGAAACATATTTCACCAAAGTTTTTCTACACACATGAGCTCCAGAAGAATGGTGATATCAACGTACATCGATTCGTTCGAGTACATCAAACACATATATATATAATTTTTTTCTAATATAAACATGTTATCTACGAAAAATCTACTGAGTTCGTCCATATCCACGAACCTCCACCTAGCTTCGCCTCTGCATATAACTACATTAGATTCATTGACAATTAACTAATGTTGATAAATGCTTTAGCAATCTTTGTTAACATATATATTTATTGCCGTTAAAAACTATTTTTATTATATGGTATATAATAATACACTTACCATTCACTTAGTTATTACCAAAAGTATTAATATTCCAAAAAATTACGAAAACAAACCACTATGTACGTTAATATTCATTAAAAGTAGGAAATTAGGAGTAGCAAATTGGAATTAAGGTATGTTGTTTGGAGTAAAAAAATATTTGGATCATTTTCCAACAAGCCCAAACAATTGAATATCATACACCATTTATTAGGAAGCTAATCTTCAAATGTTATAATGTATGTGACAAGTAATTATAATAGTGACTATGGGATTGCAAATCAAAATTTCACCTAAGGTCACATTGCAAGTCCAAAATTTACCTTAGAATATGGTAAAATTGATGGTTAATGTAGCGTTATGAGAATATTGCAAGGCGAGAAATCAAATCCCTATTAACAAAATAAAAATTCATGTAATCAATAAAATGAGTCACGAAGATTTTTCATATTACGAGTTACAGAATATTATATAGATAATATCTACATCCAGTTGAATGCCTCTTTTGTTGTATTCCTAAGAAATGAAGTCTTAACGGTAAAATATTTGAAGGACAATGTCATCGACACACTTCAAACTATGAAAATTTCCAATGAATACTAATAACTTCAAGCCTCAAGGTAGATCTATGCACTAGATTTATACACAATATACCACTTTATTAAATACACAATATCTGGCTCTTTTTGCTACACTGGAAGATAATAAAAAATCATAGATCCTTATTACAACAAATAGAATAAAAGAATAAATATAAATATGAATATCCAGTGAGACAAATGACATAAGCCTAGAGAAATATGTGTATTTATCCAGCAGAAGCATATGTGTGTCTAAACATATGCTATAAAGAGTTGTATGTACACAGCCACGGTGTGGAAACTCGCAACGAACACCTACAGTCTTGTCGATGACACTCTCCTAAACTCTTCCACAGCAACTGCTGGCCCCAAAGACGTTGCGTTTGCAAAGAGGACAGGTCGCGCTCATATACAGCCATTTGTCGATACAAGGACAGTGAAAAAGGTGACCACAGGGAAGTTCTCGAAGTTCATCTCCATCATCATAAGTAGACAGACATATGGAACATTCCTATTCACGATATATGGACGTGATATAAGCACATTTTGCCAGAAGCAAATAACACATCGCGGTGAAAAAAGGCAAGGAAAAAGAAAAGCAAGGGTACGTACAGAATCATCTACGGAAACTGCGTGTTCATCTGTTGGTGTATTCCCCCCACACAGGGTCATGAATCCAGCAATTCCTTGGTTCTCACTAGTACATTTCTTCTCAGTGAAATCATTGCGTTGGAATATGTACTTTGACAGTTTTTCAACGTCTTCTTTGGTTGCTCCTTTCTGTAGAAAATATCGAAAGAATCATTTTAAAAAATGTTGCATAAACATTACTATAGTTATAGTATGCGAAAAAAGGAAATTTTCTTGATCCACGATTTCCATATATGTTTGCTTGTGAAGAGAATTCAATGGGAGAAACCCAGACATGATGTTAATCATCAATTAACACGTGTGTTTACAAACAACGAATACCTTCTACGGAATGAGCTGCTGAAACTTGGAGCCCATTCATGTTCTTGAAATAGAGTAGATTGATCTTGTTCTGCGATTCTACATCAACCTAATTACCCGACATAATGACAGTCTGCCACTATCGACACCAAGAATGAAGACCAAGCACTTCATTGAATTGCCAATTATCTTAATTAACTAAAATGTGCATTCCAGTTTCTTCATGAAAGAGCATCCCGAGGATCTCCTTTCAGAGAACGGAAAACATATATCTTCAGGGAAATGAAAGTATATCGACCACTTCTTTAATACTCCTAAAGGAAACATTGAATTCTAAGTTTCCAGTCTACCAATGGCAGCTTAAATGTATCAACAACGTAATAAGCTGTTGTGAGCAGCACAATTCATCTTAAACTTATCAATAGCAGGAACAAGTCAAATCTACATTTCACGACATTAACCTAGTCTAATTACATAGGTTACTCACGCAAACCTTACTTTATTGCACGACTATTTCTTCTGCTTCATCCCAGTAGCTCTCGAATGCGTTAAGGGCATCATAAAACACAATCAATCTACAGACTGAATAAGAAATTTCATTAAATTAAACTAAGATAAACAGGTGGATAGGCAGAGCACTTTCACATGGCATTCATAAGGGTCAACACTCCAGTGGATCGAACCACAACAAGCTAATTACATAAGATTATCAATCATCTTATCGTACCTATACGGCAGAGATCTAGTTCAAATACAGATTTCCCAAAAAAGAATTACTCGTAGAGAAAAGGATACAAAGATAAAGTCAAAGAAACTAGAAAAATCACGAGACCATTACCTTATCAGCTACAATGTATAGAACAGCAATAATACATGGAAAGCAACAGCAAATTCCGAGACCAATAGCACAGGCCAGCACAAGTAAGAAGATCACAAAGAATACATCAAAAGCCAAGAAAACAATGCAAAGCCTGCAGCATTCAGATTAAGTTATTAAAGATGACATCTTTGATTTGATAAATAAACTGAAAATAAAGGTCATACATTTTGCTTAGATAACGAAAGTTTTCCATGCATACCAGTACAATTGAGGGGATTCATCCACAATTCGCTGACCACCAGCACATACCCAATAAAATCCAATGACCCACCAGAATGACGATATCAATGTATTTGCAGTATCCATATACTTCGTCACATTACTGTACCATTTTTTTCCCGAAAACAAAAATGTTATATAGACCAGCATTGCATAATTAAAATCACTGCAGTTTCTCAGCTTACAACAACATACCCAATGAAATCCCACGAGTGGGGTCTAGAGAGGGTAGAATATACACATTACCTTACCACTATCTCGTGGAGGTAGAGAGGTTGTTTCTCAACTTAACGCACATAAACAATCCTACCAACTACGACGGGATAAAAAGACATAGAAAATAGAAACAAGCAACATTACAAGGTAAAGAACTTCACTTTAGCTTCCAAACACAACAAAAATAGATTCATATTCATGAAAAATCCGTTATTTCTTTGAAACTCAGTGGATAATGGGTCGTTCCTCTACACTTCTCTACTTGGCGTTGTTCCCTCTACCCTTCTTTACTTAGCTCACCAAGTGCTATTCATACATAAAAACTACACGGAGGCAGATTCAGAATTTAAAGTTCATTTCCAACCCTCATCAATGAGGGTAACAAAGCTTCAGCAAGTTCTATTTCTATAAGAAAACGAATAGACTACTTTGTTTATTTCTTCTAAATTCCTCGATATAAACACAAATATGCATGAATTTCAGTATATATTTGAAAAACTTAAGTAGCAATTCCAAATTCTTTGAGAATATGTATATACCTTGTTCTATCCGGGGTTAAATCAGCCAAAGTAATATAACTCGAATCTACAGTAGGTCTCAAAACCCCATCTCCAGTAAACAACGATTGCCCATAACCTCTTCTCTGAAACTCCAAATAAACACTAACAACATGAATCATACAAAGAAAACAATACCCAATAATCCAAACCCTTAAAGGCATTTCCAATTTTTCATTTCTACTCAACACCAAAACCACAATAGCAGCAATAATATACATGGAATTCCACAATAGATCAATAATCACAACAGGTTTTGAATATGCCCAATTACTCTGTCGATCATCAATTTGCTCAGACGGTTCATGCATCATCAATGCCCTTCGATTGCTAGCTCTTTGCATAAATCTAATCGTTTCACGAACACTGTAACGATTCGTTGATCGAAAAAGAGAGAATCCTTCATTGCTTGATCTTAATAATGGTGAACTCGATGGACTTGGTAAAAACATTTTTTTTTCATATGATTTGAGATTTGTTGAATCAATAATAATAATAATTTTTTTTGTATAATGATTAAGAAGAAGCAAAATGTTCAGAGGGACCAAATAATTGGATATGGCTTATGAAAAAAATCTAAGTGATAATTTATATAGACTTATTTAACAGTATTTCAAAAACTGGAAATTTCCTATTCTCCTTACTTTGTTGTCCCATGTGGCAACTTTATTTTCTCCGTTAGTTACTCGAACTCATAATTTCAAGATTTAAAAGACTGTTTACCGAGTAATTCTCTTATTTCATGTGATAATTTCTTTTAGTGTGTTCTAAAGAAATGTTACGAAGGTAAAGTTAGAAAGTTTTTATTTTTAAGATTGATTTTTTTAAAACATTAAATTAAATAATAACACTTAAATTAAATAACGAAATATTGAATATAACAAGTGTGATGGTTTAGGAGTTAGGACGGATAAAGTTATAAAGTTTTTATTTTTAAGATTGATTTTTTAAAAAATATTAAATTAAATAATGTCACTTAAATTAAATAACGAAATATTGGATTTAACAGTGTGGTGGTTTAGGAGTTAGACTATTTTTCTAAAAGTTGAAGAAGAAAAAAAGTGAGTGAAAATTATTATTTATTTGAAATGTTTCTTTTTACTCAAAAATATTTTAGAATTTCAAGAATAAACAATTAGTAAAGTAATAGAGGTATAAACCTAAAAAAAAGAAGAAAAAAACGTTTAAGTGTGGACTATTTTATTTTCCACATATAACGCATTTATTTAGTGCGATAAATAAGTTTATTGATTATAACGATTATTAAGAATGATCCATAAATAGATTTTATATTATACATTTTTCTCATATAACACAGTTATTTAGTGCGATAAATAAGTTTATTGATCATGATAATTATTTAGCTTGATCCGTACGTAGAACTTATATTTCGCATTGAATAAGTGTTTTATATGTAGATTTTATCAAACTTTAATGATTTTAACTGCTTTTTATCTTTTAAATTACGACACTACTAAAGTGGCCCTGTTTACATCCCTACTCTGTCAAAATAGGGCGAAACGTCGCGGCAACTCGAAAAATAAATAATTGATTCAATTTTAACAAAGTTTAAAAAATAAACGAGTTTTAAAAAGAGTCGCCACCTAATTTTAGGAAAACTAGGAAACCAATTATTAATCTACGAAACCAATTCGATTCTAGGTAAGGGGTTCAAGTTATTCCGAATGGAAGGGTTTAGGCACCCTTCGGAATCCACAAATGTGGTTCCCGACTGAATTCATTTTTTTTTCAAATTGAGGAAGAATATAAAATAATATACAAATATAATAAACATGCAATATACAAAATAAAACAAAATAATAATCGGCCTAAAGTTTGCCTAACGTCAATATTTACAAAATAACGAAATAAAAATATAATTCGAACTTTTTCGAATAATTTCAAGGAAAAACACCTCGGTGTACCTGTAAAGACACTTAGTAAAAAAGTTAGTGCCAAATAAATATAACTAAAAATGAATAACTCAAATAATAACTTAAGAATAAAAATCCGTCTTATTGACATGGGAGGCCTTGGAAATCGACGGTAATTTCTTTATCGGACAGATTTAACAATAAAAATATTAACTTTAATTAAATTTCCTTCTTTCAAAATGGGAAGGCCTCTAAACTTTTTCATTGGCCATTTAACAATTTATAATATAAACTTGATTAAATTTTCCGTCTTTTAAAATGGGAAGGCCTCCAAAATCGACGGAGAGTTTTTTCATTGACCCAATTTAACATATAAAATATATAAACTGAACATCAACAAAACATAACAAACTTATCCCAAGAGAATATGGAAAACAACAACCAAACTAAAATAACATAATTAGAAATGGAAACAACAATAACATAATGTATAAAAATTAAAAATAACATAAAAATAGAATAATAACAAAACCCTGAAAAGTTAACATAGCAAAATTGAAAATTGTTTGAGTGACAATGTGGGAAAGACAATTTTTTTTATTTTTTTTTTGTATTTGACTCTAAATGTATGAATTTTAAAATCATCGGACCAAAATTTGCTATTAAATAAATAAAGCTCCAAAATCACGAATTTTTAAAATGTTAGGCTAAAATTGGGTGTCAACAGGCCCCGCCTAAATTCCATTTCAAAGGTTTATTTGGCTAAAAAAAAATGTTAAAAGTACTCTTTAACTAACATATTAACGACATTAATTTAAAAGTTAAGTACATTAAATTTCCTCTTTGATGTTGAGGGCATTCAAGAAATAAAGCTAATTAATCATATCTACGAGCAAAGAGAATTGTTAGGGATAAAGGTTTGGAAAATATTTTAATTTTGATAGAAATTACTATTATGAAATTAAATTTTAATGGAGGATTTTATATCTCCTCCGCTATTTAATAGTGTATTTTAAAGGTATATATATGCTCACGTGGACATATTACTATGTAATGATGCAATATTTTTTATGTCCATGTGACATATATATATCTTTAAAATACACTATTAAATAGTGCGAGGGTAAAAAATCTTTTCTAAAATTTGATATTGTTACAACAATTTTGATCAAAATATAAAATATACTATTAATAATGCAAAGGTAAAAATCTTTTTTAAAATTTAATATTATTACAACAATTTCGATCAACATTCGAATATATTTCTGATTCGCCCCTTTGAATAATAAAAAGCAGATGGACTAAGTTAGCCTAAAAGGAATGATTGATTTGCTTATATCAACTTACAAAAAGTTGGATATATCTCTTAACTAAAATGATGATTTTGGTGAAAGAAATCATCATTTTTACCCTATAATGTAAAAAAATTCAAGACAAGACGAACTTAGAATTCTGAAAAAAAGAAGTAAATCTAACTCTTTTTTTTACGAGAAGTGATAGGTTATAAGAAATATATTATATGTTTAAACTTCGATCGAATTATACAAATCTTAGTCTCCTCATGAATGGAACTTGATTAAGCTATGGGGAAAAAATTGAAAATTTAACATATATATTGAACTTAAATGTCAAATAAATCGTGAACGAAGTTTAAAATTACGTAAGGAACACGAGAAATTAAATTTATGATTACTTAATAATCAGTTCAAACTTAAACGAATCGAACATGCCACATCTTATACAAAACCATTTCATCCCTTTTCAATAATTTTAATAGACAAGTCTTTGATAATCGATGCAGAGCCAGAAGTCTATAATTTAATTTTTTTAAATTGTTAAATTCTAAATTAATAACATTCACATATTTAATTGAGAAAATATAAGATTTAATCCAAAATCATTACTAAATTCGATCAAATCCATATATAATCTATACTCTAGCTCCGACCCTGCTTGATGTAGCTTTATTCGAGCCAAATACGCAATTTGTTTGCGTGGTTAATTTTTGCTCCTAACTTCTCTTGAGTACTTAATCTAGCCGTCACTATTCACTAATGGTATTTTATTAGGCATGCTAATTCATTGACTTGAAAATAATTAACTAAGCAAAGAATTATAAGAAATTTGAGGTACTAAAATGTAAGAACTAGGGCAAAAAGATACTTATGAATAATAAGAAGTTACTGGAGGCTTCGTTGGTATTAGGATTCTATTTTCGGTCCATGTATTCAGATTAGTAAATCAGAAATAATAAAAGATGAAAGAAAAAAAAACTCTTCGAATTCACAAAATTCACTGTGTTCTTATAAATTTTAATACCTTCAAGCAATTGATGTTGTAGATTAATTCTTCCGAAGATAAAACAGATTAACCATTAAAGAAGTGGCGATATTTCAAACTTCAATAATTTGATCGAACTCTAAAGGACAACAAAATGAGATCACACACAGACACAATCAATTGATTTTGTTTTGTAAGAAATTTATACAAAAGAAAGGAAAAATTCGATGCAGAAAAATGAGAGAAAGTCTTCCTATTAATGACCAACAACCAACAGAGATGATAAAAGTCGCAACTTTTTCGAAGAAAAATAATCTTTCAAAAAGGTCGATCACAATCATTTAAAAAAGACATAACCTTTCGTAAAAATCACGACCCTTTAAAACCCAACACATATCACCATGTGTCAAATCTTGATTGGTCCTACTGTATAGCTCGGTTTTTATCCAATAACAAAATGACACCTCATATTCTTTCATTTTCAATAATAATGAAGTACTTCTCAATGAATGTCTATCTCAATAGATAGTAATAATGATGTAAACCAAACTTACATAGAAATTTAAAACATCCTAATTTAGAAGTAGCAATTCAAGAAAATTATGTGTTTATTCATTTGTAAATTTATGGACAAAATTCCATTGGGATGTTGAAACCATCCTAATGTGTTTGAAATTGCAATTAGTTCGGCCCCAAATACAAGCGTTTTTAGTTGTGTTTACCATGATTTTTCATGTTCCATCGTACTCGAATTGTTTGCCTCTGCTTGCGTTGTGAAGAGATGAGAAGTCATAACATAGAAAAAATTTAGAAGGATTTTTGATGATACGATTACTCATATTTTCTTTGAATTATTTGTGACTATCAATGGATTAGATATTTTTAAGAATGAATATATAGTCAATACAGTTTACTCATTAGTCAATTAAAATGGTGCTTTAACTTTGTAATAGAGAGGAGAGGAAGACTTTGACTTCATTACTGAGAATTTATAGTAACCTTAAAGACGTGTGGTAGGTAGAAAGTAGACACAATACATGGTGTGATTAGTATATGTCACGTAGTTTACGTGTGTCAATTTGTACACACTTAAAATTTGGATGTTAGTTAAGACTAAGCTAAATCATACATTTTTATAATATGTCTAGAAAATACTTATAATAACTACACTCTCCGTCCACTTTTATTTGTCCACTATACTTAGATTGTCATCTTTTACTTGTCCATATAAGAAAACTAAGCCAATACTTGTAATAATAACTACCCCCTCTCTCTTACTAGTTACTACATCTGTGCTTTTACTTATTCGATATTAATGGCGTGACATGATCTTTAAGAAATAATAGATAAAATGACAATTTTACTTTATTGATTGAGTATTAGTAAAGAGAGGCATGTTCACTCCATTTCCTATATTTTAAGATCATATTTGACTCTTTTTTTTTGGTTATTAATAAGGTATGTGCATCAACTAAGTTAAAAACATATTTAAACTAATCATATATATGATGTTTTATGAGCTAAACTAGTAGAACCATATTTAAAAAAACCATTGAACGACCAGACATATAATTGTAAATATAATTTAAATAGTCGTGTATTTGTATTTTGCCTTATAAATAGCACATATTCTGACCCTTGCTATGTAGGCAGGCCTTTTTTATTCAATAGATATAATATGTAGTTCTTAGTACTATATAGTTCTAATTTTTGTAGCTTTCAAGGGCAAAAGACAACCTTGTAATTTGTTCCAGCAGGACATGTAAACAAACTTGTTGGATCATCTTGTGGATAACTATAAGCATCTGGGCATCTTTGTTTGAAAAATCTCGAAAAATCAGTAGGACCACATGACCCTGGCCCATTTGTACAACAAAATTCATTCGTCTTGAAAACCGTGCACGGGTTGTTACACCCGCTGGGTGCCCGTAATTCGTTTGGACATTGATCATTAATAGGTGCGTTGCATAGGAGATTACGACACCCACCGTTGATTGGGCTGAATTCCATAGGAATATTGAATCCATCAACTAGAGAAATATCGACAAAATCCAAGTTATTGGGCTGATTTAGAGCAAATTCGGCTAAAGTATTGGGTGGACTACCATAACCTTGACATTCTAACAGCCCATTACAATCTCCAGTCTCGCATTTGCCTCGGCCACTACCATCAAAGTTACATTTGGTACGGCCCCAAATGCGAGCCTGGGTTGTTCCTGGATTCACATTAATGTTCCAAGTTTGACCCGAGTCGAGTCGTCTGCCTCCCCCAGGGGAGGCAGCGGCCCAGACCGGGTAGGTGCACCGATTGGTAATGTCAAAAGTGGCAGCATGAGTGACATACAAATAGTATTGACCAAAGTAAAGGAAGACAAAAAGGGGGGAAAACTTGAGAAAATGCATACTTTTTTTAAAAAAACAATAATATTGTGTTCTAAACTTGAGGATGTGTTTATTTTGAGACACAATCTATGGGTTTAAATAGCTAATTTAATGTCCTAGTATGATGAACTTTCATAGATTCTAACTTCTAAGAGCCTTCGAAATTTCAAACAACACAATTTTCTTGTGGAAAATTGTATAATAGTCCTTGATATATTGAAATTTTAATGTTGGTCCTTGTGTTATCTAGATAGGCTTAGATAGAAATTTCTTTTAGGTGGAAAATGGAATTTATCATGAAGACATAGACTCATTGTGTGAAAGAGGTAAGAGTGTGTGATATGCTATTGTAGGTTCGAGCCCTATCATATCTGTCATTTCCATCTCTTCACCTGATAAAAGGCTGTCGAAATATTTGGCACCCCACAGATCTCAACCTAACTAACTTCAATCGATTTTTCAAAAATTATTTAAAATGTGCAACGTTATACCATGTGATAGTGATTCTTCATAAATTTGACAAATTATTGATTTATCATGTATTATGCTAACTTTATATTGTTGCTCCGCAATTAAAGGTTCTATTGGTCTAATATAATAATGATAATCTAAATATAATAAACTTTCTATGTAAATGGACTGATAATACAAATTCCAATTAATATATATATATATATATATATATATATCAAAAATACAATTTCTATTGTGATTGCAAAGTCCGTCTCTATCGTCCATTTCGTGCCAAATAGGCAATTATTTTGTATGGCTAATTTTTATTAGGCCTCCTAATTTCATTGACTAGGAAATTCTTCACTAAGCAAAAAATAAGAAATTTGAGTACTAAAATGTAAGAATTAGGGGGAAAATAGGAACATCTTCATATTATTAGGGCCCATTTAGTTAGGTAATATGAAATCATTATTACTTCATCTGTTTCAAAAAGATTGACATAGTTTGACTTGGAATGAAATTTAAGAAAAGAAATTTTAATCTTAAGGTTCTAAATTAAAGTTATGTCAAATGATAAAAATGTCCTTTAATCTTGTGTGTTGAACATGTCACGTGGAAAGTTAAAGTTAAAAGTGTTGTAAAAAAAGGAAAGGAGTCATTCTTTTTAAAACAGACTAAAAAGGAAATAGGGTCATTCTTTTTGAAACGGAAGAAGTATATAATATCATATAAGATAAAGTTGATATTTTATTTGGACATATAATATAAATTTTCTAAGTTATAATTTTTTGCTTATAAACATAAGATGAGAACTATTGAAATTATCCAATTTCTTTGTACAATCTTACCAAATAAGCAACATAAAAAAATTTATTGATGAAATTAGTCCAATAAAATGATAAAATCGGACATGAATTGTATTGTACTACTCTTTACTTTAAGCCGTTTGTTAGTCAATATGATTAGTAATTATATATCATCATGTTTATATTTCGTAAATATTTCATCATGCATTTGTTATTCTCGCAAAAAATATTACATAGATATAAAATGGTGAGTGTTTTTTTTTTTTTATAAAAACGTAACTTGTGGGCAATTTCTATATTTAAGTAGTGAAAATGATGTAAAACAAACTTACATAGAAATTTCAAACCTATTAAAAGAAGCAACAATTAAAGAAAAAAGATATGTCACAGAAATTTCAAACGACTTAAAGAAGCAACGATTATAGAAGAAAATTTGTCATAGAAATTTCAACCATTTAATTTAGACATAATACATAAACATGATCCTTAACTTGGCGTCATTTGGCAATTATGACCCCTAACTTTAGATGTGCACAAGTAGACACTTAAACTTGTATAAAATTTCTATGTAGAGTGTCATGCAGGACGAATGTGTCAATTTGTTCAATATTATACAAGTTTAAGTGTTTACTTGTGCACATCTAAAGTTAGGGGTCGTAATTGTCAAATGACATCAAGTTAAGGGTCATATTTATGTATTATGTCATACATAAATATATGTTCTTTAACTTGACCTTTTCTAATATTTATACCTTTCAATTTTGGTGGTACACAATCAGACATTTAACTTGTATAAAATTGAACAAGTAAACACACGAGTCTTACATGATATAATACACATAGGACACAACGTAGAATGAAAATTACCTTATAGGATGTCAGATAGGACGTGTGTGTACTTTCAGTGTGTCTACCTGTGCTACACATCCAAAGTTGGAGGACATAAATATGAGTTGAAATCAAGTTAAACAATATATTTATGTATTATGCATTACGGACAAAAGACAACTCTATAGATAGTTCCGCTAGGACAAGTAAAGAGACTACTTAAATCATCAGAAGGATAACTAAAAGAAGTTGAACATCTATCCTTAAAAAACCTCGAATAATTAGTCGGACCACAATTTCCAGACGTACAACAATATTGGTCAGTCTTGAAAATCGTACAAGGATTGTTACATCCTCCAGGTGTCCTTAATTCATTTGGACATTGTCCTATGAGGTCCGCGGTGCATCTGATCCTAGTAGAGCACTCATCCGCGAACACAGGACTAAATTCCATTGGGACGTTGAAACCATTAACAAGAGATATGCCTATAAAATCAGCATCGTTGAATTGATTCAAAGTGTATTCAACCAAAGTGTTTGGGGGTGTACTACTAAAAGCTTGACACTCGAGTAGTCCATTGCAATCCCCCGTTTGACATTGACCCTTGCCTAATGAGTCAAAATTACAATTGGTTCGACCCCAAATACGACCTTTTTTAGTTGAGCTTGTGGTCATGTCTGGCTCGATTTTCCATGTATCACCATACTTGAGTCGTCGTCCCCCACCGGGGACGGCTGCTGCCCATATGGTAAAAAGACAATTATTTTGTATGTCGATTATTGCGTTTGCTTGATTTAAGAAATGAGAATTGATAATATAGAAGGATATGAAGAAGGATTTAATGAAGCTCATGTTTGCTATAAGAATAAATGTGATAAAAATAATAAATGGAATTTGTAATCAAGTCTAGCTAAGGACAATTAGTCAATGGATTAGTTAAATATTTGGTGACACACGAAAGAGAGGGATATATATATATATATATATATAACACTTTACTTGTTTATTATTTGAAATATGGATTTTCTCTGTTAACATATCAAGAATACTCTCATTATATTGGTCACGGCTCTAGGGATACTACCTCATTAGAAAAAAATACTTGTCACTGAATTGTTTGTCTGAAAATATTATTAGTTACTTTATTTATTTTTATTTGTTCATTATTTTAAACATAAACTTTCATTTTTACTTGTCATGACTTTAACATATCAAGAGTAATCTCATTATATTGATTACGAGATATTGGTCACTGAATTGTTTGTACAAAAATTAAAAGTGAGTGCGTAAACGAGGTAAAAGTTTATGGAAATAAGGGTTAAAAGCAAGTGAGTTAGGTACTCCTCTTTTTTTTTTTTTTTTTGGGGGG
>NC_028648.1:78033121-78081391 GCF_001406875.1 Solanum pennellii | reverse complement strand
GGGGGGGGCTAAGTCAAGAAAACAAGAATAAATGGTTTGACTATTTAAATAAGCAAATAATAAGAAATTTGAGTCTACGTGTTCAAAATAATAAATAGTATATTTACTTTTCTATAATTATCTATTTTGCTTTAAAGAATAAAGAGCAAGTCAACAAACTCAAAAAAATCGAAAAGTATAAAATAACTTATCGAGTCATTAACAAAGATGCTTCTATTAGACAATGAAAATGAAATAATCAATTGAAAAGTTGGATCAATCTATCCATTTAATATTGTTACTGTTTGAAAGTCATCTTTTCTGCAAGGCACATTCATAAAAAATAAAACGGTTATAAGTTAGTCAATAACCGCACGATAATTGCTAATTTATTACCAAACAATTGATATTTTATAGGTTGGCTATCGGATTAGTAAATTTAAAAATCGATATCCAGTAGACCAAATCGTTGAGTAAAATTATCCATCCGATCTATTCGATAAGCAGCCATACTAAAATGTAAGAATTAGGGCAATAAAAATAAGAAAACCAAACTTACATGGTAGAAATTTCAAACGTTCTATGAAACAACATTTAAAAGAAAATATGTTTGATCAATTTAAGGACAAAAGACAACTCTATAGATAGTTCCGCTAGGACAAGTAAAGAGACTACTTAAATCATCAGAAGGATAACTAAAAGAAGTTGAACATCTATCCTTAAAAAACCTCGAATAGTTGGTCGGACCACAAGTTTCAGACGTGCAACAATATTTGGCCGTCTTGAAAACCGTACAAGGATTGTTACATCCTCCGGGAGTCCTTAATTTATTGGGACATTGTCCTATTATATCCGCGGTGCATCTGATCTTGACAAAGCACTCATCCGCGGACGCAGAACTAAATTCCATAGGGATGTTGAAACCATCAACAAGAGATATGCCCAAGAAATCATTATTGTTGAATTGGTTCAACGCGTATTCAGCTAAAGTGTTTGGGGGTGTACCATAATCTTGACATTCAAGTAGTCCATTGCAATCCCCCGTTTGACATTGCCCGCGCCCTAATGTGTTAAAATTACAATTGGTTCGGCCCCAAATTCAACCATTTTTAGTTGTGTTTGCCTTGATTTTCCATGTTTCACCGTACTCAAGTTGTCGTCCCCAACCAGGGACAGCTGCTGCCCATACCGTGAAGGGACAATTGTTTTGTATGTCGGTTATTGTGTCTGCTTTTGCGATAAGAATGGAATTTGATGAAGCTCGTGTTTGAGGACAATATTAATTACTTATTTTTCAAATCATTTTTAAAATCCAAATATGACAAGTAAACGAAGTTGAATAGAGTACTTGTAATAACCTGGGCAGAAGACAACCTTGTAATATGTACCAGCAGGACATGTAAACATACTTGTTGGATCATCCAGTGGATAACTATAAGCATCTGGGCATCTTTGTTTGAAAAATTTCGAAAAATCAGTAGGACCACATGACCCTCCACCATTTGTACAACAAATTTCATTCGTCTTGAAAACTCTGCACGGGTTGTTACACCCACCGGGTGCCCGTAACTCGTTTGGACATTGATCATTAATAGGTGCGTTGCATAGGAGATTACGACACCCACCGTTGATTGGGGCTGAATTCCATAGGAATGTTGAATCCATCGACTAGAGATATATCGAAAAAGTCGAGGTTATTGGGCTGGTTAAGTGCGAATTCAGCTAAAGTATTGGGTGGACTACCAAAACCTTGATATTTTAACCGCTCATTACAATCTCCAGTCTGGCATTTGCCTCGACCATTACCATCAAAGT
This sequence comes from Solanum pennellii, assembly GCF_001406875.1. Taxonomy (NCBI): domain Eukaryota; kingdom Viridiplantae; phylum Streptophyta; class Magnoliopsida; order Solanales; family Solanaceae; genus Solanum; species Solanum pennellii. Next base: position 78,079,597 of record NC_028648.1, on the reverse strand, counting down.
TACAATTGGTTCTACCCCAAATGCGACCCATGATTGTTCCTGGATTCACATTAATGTTCCAAGTTTGGCCCGAGTCAAGTCGTCTGCCTCCCCCAGGAGAGGCAGCGGCCCAGACCGGGTAGGTGCACCGATTGGTAATGTCAAAATTGGCAGCATGAGTAACAGATAAATAGTAAAAGGAAGAAAGAACTTGAGGAAATGCATATTACTTTTCGATTTGAGAATGTGTTTATTTGAAGACACTTTCAAATGGGTTATTCATTTAGTCTAGTGTAATGAGTTTCATAGAAATTCTCTTGTGGAAATTAGTGGTTTTTAGTCTCTGAATTATTTGAAAATTTTCATTACTTCTATTCACGTTATTTATTCCTTTCATCCAATAATAGTTGTCCACTATACTATTTTAAAATGTTTTTAACAGTGAGAGTAGTAATTTATATTTAATCTTCAATTAATTAAAATATTAAATCTCTGTTATTGTTCGTGTCATATACGCAATCTATTTGTTGGTTCTTCTCTTCAAAAATCTTGCCTCTTGACTTGTAAGCAGGGGCAGAGCCCCGGGAGTTCATCCAAACCTCTCTCGGTGGAAAATTATAATATTTATATATGGCTAAAATATATTTATATGTATATATAGTAGATATTGAACCCCCTTCGACTACTTCATGTGTATATTTCCATAAATTTTGAACCCCGTTATTAAAAATTCTGACTTCGTCTCTGCTGATAAGTCAAGCCATCACTATAATTGAACTTTTATAGGCTTGGTAATTTGAAAAACATTTATAATGGACGTGACCATAAATATAAGAAGAATATATAAATAGGAACGGAGAAAGTAAAGTTTAAGTCAATAAATGGTGCTTAAATTGTAATGGGGAGGAGATTAAAAAGAGAGAGGAGACTTTGACTTTATGTACCATCAAATTATAAATATCTAAGCGGAATATATAGAAAATGAAATATCTTCGGTTTATTTTTATTTGTTCATAAAAGGTTTTAATATGTTATTGAATATTGAGAAAAAAATTATTTATGTCATTCGAATAAAGTTTTGACTCATTTATATCATTTCTCTTTAAGAAAAACTCATTCATATCATTATTTGTTAACTAAAGAAAGTTTCAATTTTACAAAATCATTTTTAAACGTGATCAATTATGAATCGGCTGTATTATTGATCAAGTCATTTTTTTAAAAGGAAAAAACTCAAGTGCGTTGTTGAACTTTGAGAAAACTCAACTTTGTCATTCGTTTAAGTTTTGACTCATCTTCGTCATTTCAGTTAATAAATAATCACACGAACAAGCCTTTCTCAAACGGAATGATATAAATAAACCAAATTTTTAACAGATGACATAAATGAGTTTTTTCACAAAATATGATGTTATATTTGAGTCTTTTCTCTTTTGAATATAGATTTTCATGACTTTTACTTGTCGTTTTTAACATATCAAAAAAACACTCTCATTATATTTGTCACCAAGATATTACTTCCGCTGGAAAAAGATAATGATCACTGAATTGTTTGCTTAAAAAAACATGAATATGTAACCCAAGGTAAATTAGGTTTGATCAAACAAACTTGTTCTATTTTTCTTTTGGCTAAGTAAAGAAAACAAGAACAAATAGGCTGAATAATTAACTAACCAAAGAATAAGAAAATTTGAGTACTAAAATGTGAAAATTAGAGCAAGATAAATAAGATGTTCATATTCTCATAGCTCAATCAAGGAATTGTGTATTACAAGTGAAACATAAGATGCCTTATAACAATATTGATTTACTAATTGCATAGAAATTTCAAATGTAAAGAAACAACAATTAAAGAATATATTTTTAATTTACGGACAAAATACGACTTTATAGCTAGTTCCACTAGGACAAGTAAATGTACTACTTGAATCATCTCTAGGATAACTATAAGAAGTTAAACATCTATCCTTAAAGAACCTCGAATAGTTGGTCGGACCACAATTTCCAGACGTGCAACAATACTCATTCGTCTTGAAAACAGTACAGGGGTTGTTGCATCCTCCAGGTGTCCTTAATTCCTTCGGACATTGTCCTATGATGTCCGCGGTGCATCTGATCCTGGCAGAACACTCATCCGCGGACACAGGACTAAATTCCATTGGGATGTTGAAACCATCAAGAAGAGATATATCGAAGAAATCATTATTGCTTAATTGATTTAAAGCGTATTCAGCCAAAGTTGTTGGGGGTTTACCATTACCTTGACATTCGAGTAGTCCATTGCAATCCCCCGTTTGACATTGACCCTTGCCTAACGAGTCAAAATTACAATTGGTTCGGCCCCAAATACGACCGTTATTAGTTGTGTTTACCTCGATTTTCCATGTTTCACCGTACTCTAGTTGTCGTCCCCCACGGCTGTGGGGGACGGCTGCTGCCCATACGGTGAAGGGACAATTGTTATGTATGTCGATTGTTGAGTTTGCTTGTGTTGAGAAGAGATGAGAAATCATAACATAGAAAAATATGAAGAAGGAATTGATGATACGATTACTCATATTTGATTTGAGAATTAATTAATGTTATGATAACAATGAACAAGAAAGATTGAATTTGTAAATAAGGCTAAAGATAAGAACGACTTGTCAATATAGTTTACTCATTAGTCAATAAATGGGGCTTTAACTTGTAAAAGAGAGGAAGACTTTGACTTAGGAAAAAGCTATGAAGAATCATATAGAAAATAGAGGTAGTATATATCGTGTCTTTTAATTTGATATTAACTGATATTTGTAATTTTTAATTTTGGATTTGAACAAGTAAACACTTGAATTTGTATAGAGTTAAACAAGTAGACACATGTGCTTTATATGATGTTCTATAAGACAATTCATGTAAGATACGCTAGAACGGATTTATTTACCATGTATGTAAGTGTCTATTTGTGCACACCCAAAAACTGAAAGTCATATAGAAGAGTTTTCTTATAGTTATTCAAGTACAAATACCTCCCGCCCCTTTCTAAATTACTTTTTAAAAAAATCATTTTAAAAATTCTTTCTAATCTTACCTTTTCTTATTATTCCACCAAGATAAATTTTAACGGAGCTAATTATCGAGGCTTTGACATATTTGGACACATACTTTGTGAAATGGTTCATGCATGTTTGTTGCCAAGAGCAGGAAGATCAAGTTGGTAAGAATTAACGCTTAATTTCTATTTCTATGATCGACGATCATAGAAGTCCCTTTACCATTCTGTATAAATGGTTTATTCTATTTGTATTGATAGAGCAGAGGAACACATTTAATATTTGTTTATCTTATTAGCTTTCAAATCTTATCTTTAACGCAGGGTAGAACAATTTCGTATCTCACAAGGCTCGTAGTGTATTATGCATATTTATACCCTCCGTCCACTTTATTTACATGTCCATTATAAACTGTTTCATGTTAAAAAATTAAGTCAACACTAAACAAGTAAAAATGAACAAATATCAGTAATATAGTGCATCGAATGATTGATTTTCCCCGACGATCATAACGTACCTTATTTTTCTTTCTCTCTATTTTTATTTGTTCAGTATTAGTCGCGCACACATAAAATGCTTAACTAGTAACCATATAGGCTTAATTTCAAAAATACAAATATTTTCCGTTAAAACAACAAAATAAACAAGTATATTTAGCGCCATTCCATTTTTTCCTAGTCCACCCATTTAACTACTAAAGTATCTCAACTTTTTTTAAAAAATAAATGTAGCTATTGGCTTCTACTCCACACAAATTCAAAATGCAGATTCATCATACTCAAACCCTAATTTCTTCCCCTAAACCCTTCAATTTAATTCCCTCTTCAGTTAACAAAACCCCCAAATTGAATGGTAATTTTATATTAATGGATTGTTCAAGTTTCAGTTTTATTAAAATTGCAATTTTCTATGGTTTTCCATATTAACTGTTAATTTTCTCTGCAGTTGCAGGTTTGGGTAGTCGTGTTTTGAAGGCAAATCGCGGTTTGCGAAGTAAGAATTGCAATGTGATATGCTCAGCTGCAGATCAATGGAGTTTTGATGATGATGCGAAACGGAAAAGGTTGGTGTACTTATACTCTTTTTAAAGTTTATATTGATGTTGAATTTTGAATTGGATTCGGTAAGCGATTGATGATTTAGGAATGTAGTTTTATTGTTTGAGTATTTTAATATATGACTTCAGTAGTTTAAATTTTACTTAATCAAGGATAAGTTGTGGTGCTAATGTAAAATAAAATGTTAAAGGGGAAAAGGATCCTCAGTATCATCCTACGTTTAATTCGATAGAATACAAATACCGTGTGGCCTAGTCGTCAATGAAGTGGGTTGAGAACATGAGGTATCGTGTTCAAATCAGCATAAACAAAAAATCTACCAAGTAATTTCTTCTCATTTGTTCTAGCATTGGTGGACAGACTTACTTGGTGTCTGTTCCTAGTGGGAAGTGGCAGGTATCCTGTGGATTTAGTTGAGGTGCGCGAAAGCTGGCCCCAACACCATGGTTAATAAAAATAAAAATTGATAAAAGTGGAAAGATTCTACCTTTCTCTTTTGTCTTGCAGCATGCACTGTTTTATACTTATCTTGAATCTTTAGATCTTAATGAGTCTGCATTAGTTATCTTTAGCTTGAAAATTCTAGATTGTGATATCACTCTCCACATATCTAGTTTATAATTTGCTTTCCTTTGCTTTTTGTTCATATTTGGCATGGGGATGAACATTTAAGAACGATTGCAGTGAAAGATGAGGATAATTAAAAGGGAAGCACGGATCCGATGTATCCTGTGTTCACATAGTGTCCGAAGAAGGGTTACACCCCAAGGAGTTGTAATGTAGGCAACCAACCCAGACACAAGCATTAGCAACTAATTCCACAACTCGAACCTGTTATCTATATTTCATGAAGATTACTTTACATTGCTCCTATGCTCCCCTTCCAAAGATAAGGATAATTATAAGAGAATTTTCATGAGAGAGGAACTTCCTGCAATTGTTGTGATACTGGATATAACTTAATCAACTTTTCTTCCATTAAACTTAATAGAAATATACAATTTCTTTCAGCCGTATATCTCAATTTTGAATGTAGTTGATATCTTGTTATTGTTTCTTTTTGTATTATGTTTTCTTAAGTTGTTCTTGAAGAAACAACTTGCTTTGTTGCTTGCAGAAAAGTAGTTGAACATGTGAGTCTGATCAAAGGAAAGGAGGACTTATCTGTAGAACAAGAGAAAGATATGCTGGATTACCTTTATACAACCCAATATCAAATGGGTGGCATTGTTTCCATCTCATTAGGTCAAAGTTACTTCTTGTTTGACTTGTACATTGATATAATAAGGGGCTGTGAGTTTTCGCTTTAATTGTGCTCAATGAAATATTACTCGAGTTCTTTAATTTGTTGTACTTATGTCTGGTGACCACAATATGAGATCTATCAACAATTTAGTCAAGTCCTAGGCTGAAAAACGAGGGGTCCAAAATTTTTTCTTAAGGAAAATATTAAAATTTCTCCAAAGTCGAGTTGCAAAGTGAAGAAAGAGATCTACATGTACTATGTAGGAAAATAAAATATCCACTTTATTTAGAGCAAATACAGAAGTACTGCATATTTTCTTGGAGACATTCTTTATGTTATTTGACTTCAATTGTTTGGGTCAAATCCCTATGCTTCTCATCCTGAACAATCTATAAAGCTTGTTTTATTCACAGAGAAGCTTCACTTCAGTCTTCCTTTCAAGTTTGTTTTGCATGAAGTCGGGAAATGATGCCGTTTGTGGTGTCTATATTGTAAATGTTTGTTTATATTTTGTTTCCTGCTGTAGGACGTGTCGCTGGTGGGAATGATGATAAGTATAGCCATGGTATCTACATGCGCTTTCAAACAAAGGAGGATCTAATGAAGTTTTATGAGAATCAATTCTATGTCGGTGTCCTTAGGGACCATGTTGTGCCTTACTGCCATGTATGCCCTAACATGTAAAGAACAAAATCCTCTGTGCCATTTGATTTGTATACTTTAGTTGCGTTGCAGATGAAATCCATATCCTGAAACTTATCAAGTTCACATGTTGACAGGAGATTATCAATGCCGACTTTGAGTCCGAAGTAGAAGATGACATGCTGTCAATATTTCGAAAAGGGGAGGTTGAAACATATCCATTTATTTGAATCTCACTGGATGTTTGAACTTTGTAACTAAAGTTGTTATTCCTTTTGGCCATCCAATTGACTTATGTTCTAATATACTTAATGCGGAATAGGTTAATCACCAGACTTCTTGTGAAAATAGGTTAATATTGATTCCCAACAGCAAGGCTTACCCTCATACCTATAGTTTTTCACTCTTTAATGTCTACTATTTGGTGGTTTTCAAATTTAACAAGAGAGATTTCTCAAACAATCCTACCTATCTTTCTCTTGCCCGTCTTTCAGTAGTTTTAGTAATTTGCAGAAAGCATTACTGTGCGGGTAGGTTCTTGGTATCATGAGACATTTGATAGCCTTTGGGTGGCAGGAGTTCAACTATGGTGTGGAGCTTGTACTTCTCATAGAATTTGGTAAGAGTTCTTTGGATGGTCCTGCCGAAGATGCTTTGCTCGCTCTGTCAAAGCTGACAATGGATTTCCCATCCTTGATCGTTCAGGCTACTATCGGTATTCCTGGAATATTTTACTGATGACATTCTTATCTGTAGATTTTCCCCATTTGACATGCTTTATTTTTTTGTTTAGTTAGAACTTAGAAGCCATATAGAAGCATATTTTTTAAATTTAAGAAGGAGATCAGATACACTTCATAACCTAATGGAAATTTTAATTAATCCGTTTACATTTCATTATTCTGTCACTGATCAGATCAGCATTTCCTGTCCATTACATTTCATTATTCTGTCACTGATCAGATCAGCATTTCCTGTCCACACACTTGTTTCCCTGGTTCTATTTTCTCTGCCAGTTCCCTAGCACCTCATAGAAATATTACTTCACATTTTCAGGTTCAAATTTTAACATTTCCAGTGCGGAATATACTCATGGTGTAGTAATACGGTTTCGGTCTAGTGAGCTCTCATCTTTTTCCTTTTAACTTGCAATTTGAAATGTTTCCAACATCTAACTGTATATTTATTAATCAGCGGAGGCCTTCCAGATGTTCATGAACAGTTCTGAATATAATAATGTAAGTGCGCTCAATCAATGGCAGGTTTTCCACTCTTGGAATCACTAGCATATTACATTATTTGTCAGTTTCCACAAAAGATATTCCAACGAAATCACTCTCTAACTTAGTTGTTCTTTAGCAGATAAGTTGAGATTATCTTTTAGAGATTTAACATACATGGTTCTGATGTTTATATTATTTTTAAAGCCTCTTAAATATTTAGGTTATAAGATAGATTAAGTTTGAAATCACACTTCCTATAACATGGCTAGATTTAGTATTATGATAAATATGCCGAGATCATTGGTATAATGATTTGAAGTTTAAGGAAGCTAGAAGTAGCTTTGGCCTAAATTTCATGACTTGATGATGATGAATCTAGTTGCCAAAATCTGAACTCTTTGTTTATTGAAAACAGATGTGGAGATCTAAGTTTCAGCCAAATGTCCAAAAACATCTTTCTGTTCATTTTTCGATTGATCCAGTGGGCACAGAGCTTATGTAGCAAAACTTTCGCCCAATTGCTGGTTCACTTGAGCTCCTTTGACCTGAGTTACATATAAAGCATTTAAACATCTTATTTTTTTATCTTGACCAACCACGGTGATTTTGAGAAGCTTCTTCCGGAGAATCAGCAGGTTAGCTTCTAAATCAGTACATTATTTAAATTGTATTATGTTCAGCTTTGCCTCATCAACTACATTATTTAGTGATTTTTAGTATCTTTTTATGACTTTTGCATCAATTTCTGCTTTAACTGAACAGGAATTAGTAAATACACTGTAATACAACATTTTCAGACATACATGCTATGTATAGGGTAGTATGTTAATTCAATGTGTGTGTAATCTTGTGATCGTTAGGCTCTCGTTACTTACTTGAAGATCTCGTGGGAAAGCAAAATGAGTTTACTTATTCAGACATTCTACTAAAGATACTTTCCAGAATGTTGGAAATAAGCCTCGTTGAAAACCCATCTTAGCTGGCTTTTAATTTTGAGGATCAAAGAAGCTATTTTTTCAGATCCGCTAAATAATTTTGCATCTTGTGTTTCTCATGGCAGACATAATTCTCACAGGATAGGGAAAAAGTTAAATCTTTCGATTGCCTCATATCAAGATAGTCATCCGGAATTCACCTCGAAATACTTCAAAATGAAATGTTTGACTGCTTGGAGAACTTAATAATAGAATCTTCCTATGTGGATGTACAAATTACTATAGACTATAGTACTCACTTGTTTCTTTATTCTAATTTGTATCATAATATATCCGATGGATCGAAACGCTAACTGGCTTCTCCACCAGTAAGGCTATTCTTGCTTAAATATTTATTAACCCGTCTTAGAAAATGAGGAAGAAATATTTAGCTTACTGTATGCTTTTGAATCTAGCTAGTTGACTTCTTTGAATCAGCTGCAGCTTTTGTTTTGAATGGACATACTTTAATCGAAGCTTCATTCAATCGGTCCGTCTTACTTTCCCTTTTAGTCTCTTTAAAAAGGGATGTCTCTTCTTTTTCTTGGCAACACATGATATATTTAAGACCACAATATTAAAGTGCATTTTGATATATTCTGCCTATCTTTAGTTTAAGAGCACAAGACTCAAAAATCTTATTTACTGTCTTAAACTCTGTGTCTAAGTCAAAACCAGACAAATTGAAACGGAGGGACTGCTATAAAATTTATCTTTTGGCATGTTTCTCTCTTTTCATTATCTTTAGCCTTGTATTATTATCTTAAAGTTGTGTAAGTTACAAAAGATATATATTTTTGAAGATCACATGATAACTGGATCAAGATCCCCTGCCAGAAAAGAGCAACTGCTGCAGACTGCAGTGTATAACTGAGAAGAAAGTACAAAGGCAACTTTGTACATTTAGTTAATGAATACATAAAAAACTTCAAAAAAAAACAAAAGGCAAAAGCAAGAAGAACAAAAAACTTCCCTCTATACAGTATTTCTTGGAACAATATGACATAACTGCAAAACCTGTGATTTTGTAGAGACACTAAGATGAGAGTGAAGAATACAATTCAATTGTGTAAAGGGTTTGGTCCTCCCGGAACGGCGTGATTTGAAACTCTGTAGCTTTGTTCAATATCTTCATTTCTTGATGTTTTAGGATCTGATGCAGAGAGATGCCATGAGTACCTGGAATCTAAATCTTTGTATGTTTGTTTTGTTCTTGTAGTGGTCATTTTTTGGATGTTATGGCAATTTGAGAATTGGCTCATAATGAGTATCACCATAATTAGTAGTAAAAATGGAAGAGAAGGATACTGAGCTTTCATGAGTATAATGATGATTGGAAGTAGAAGAAGATTTAGAAAAAAAAAAGTGAGATTATTCAATTGTGTAGACTGATGAGTTGTCTTATTAATATGCATTGAAAAACATATGGTGTAGACAAGAGTTGAATTAAAAAAACACACTAGCTAATCTTGGCTTGTATAAAATGACATTTGTACCCTCAAAGTTCATGGTCAACAAGTTAATGCACCTTTTTTTTAATTTCACCTCCGGTGTTACCAACATTGAAGTCCGACTAAATCTGAATTCATGTTGGGAAGTTTCACATTGGGGTAAATTGCTTCCTAAAGGCGACTATGTACCTAGGGATCGTACCATTCGAGCCTGCGTCTCTTAACGCCTTCTTTTTTCTTCTCATTAGAGTTACTTCACCAAAGACTTGTCAGGAACTCTGGTTAAGGATGAAATGTTAAACAGTACATCTTGTTCTGTAAGTGCGGAAAAGGGGGTTATTAGGGTTTTCGAGTTGGAATTTCCGAATATAAACAGGTTTAACAAAGGAAGGTCGGAATGCCATCAGATGTCTATTATTATTGATGAATTCACTAGATATTCTATCTCAATTGTATATGCCAGCACACTGTTAGCCTATTAGGAGAGTCAATAATACTATCTATAACTGCGATTTATACATATTTTCTTCAATTAAATTCATCAGAATTCTTTTTGTCTAATCTTGAAGAAAGAAAAAAAATGGGAAGTTTATTAATATGAATTCTATCTATTCGTAAGGATGACTGAGTTGATACAATGGATTGCTCAATGTATATCCAAAGAATAGCAACTCCGAATATCCGAGGTTCCAAAAAAAAAAAAATTGTCTAAAGAAAGAGGATATGAAATGAAATTTCATTTTTTTGTGGGATATTGCATGTTTGAGAAGACATAACATCCATATGAAAACAACATTTCATTTTCAATTTTTGTTACTTCTGTAACATGACATCATCTTTGAGCCCATTGGGGCCCTTCTTCATAGTCCAATTATCAGAACTAATTCGTTTACAGGCCCCACTTAAATAAACTCAGAACAGTATAAGGTTTTTTTCTTTTCAAACCAAGCGAATTCGAAATTTAAAGTTTATAAATTCTTAAGTTAACAATGTACTGAATAAACAAATTCCACACTCAAAATATTTACATTTCATTTTTCAAGAAGATTTAATACATTAGTTCCATTAGGCGCTAATCAGCGGAACTAATGTTTTTTCCTGACGCCAAATCGATGCACGTTCAGTTCACCAGAACTGTGGATGCTACTACTGTCCTCTAACATCATATAATCTCTTTAAACGTAAGATCAAAAATTCCGAGCTACTTACGTATTCGGATGCCGGGAATATCTTTCAATCCCATCTTTAGAGCTGTTCTACGGAACAGTGAAGGAGGCTTGTCCAAACCAATAGACTCGCTAAACTGGTTAGCTAACTCGACAAGTGTTGTCTTGTCTCGGCCTACTTCCCTTACCGAGTTGTAATAACCAAGCCAAGCGTGATAAGCTGATTCTTTGACACTAGTATCCATCTTTTCCATTGCTTCTTCCATCTGCAATTATCATATCATCAAAAATCTAATTGCTAAAAACGATTTCCAGAAGTGAATGAAACAGTTAGTTTCCAGTGGGTGGGGGCGGGCTACAGGGTGACATCCTTATTCAGTTTGTTTGTGATGACAGGTGGAAGTGTTTAAGAAACTCGGAAAATAATTCATTTACAATACCGAATTCAGGTTGCCAGGCACAAGAAATAAAATCAAGGGACTTTTCAAAAATCCCGGTCATTTAAAAACAAAAAAATTACCTCGTAGAAGTTTAGCAAAGTAATCAGAGATCTTATTATAATCCTCTCTAACTAGTGAATTTCCTTTAATTTCCTAAAGCGAATGGGGAGCATTTTGTGTTCTATGGCCTATCAGTGCATAAAAACAAGAATGAGTGTGTACAGAGCAGCTAACCTTGACTTTAACACGAGGATCAAGACGTGGAACTGGCCAGTTTTCCATGGGGAGGTCTTTTATGTCATCCAAGAAATATTGTTCCCAAGGTGCAAGCAACAGGATACCTTCTCCTTCTTTGCCTTCTCGCCCAGTTCTTCCAAGCCGGTGTATATACTGCTCTCGATCAACAGGAAGACCAACCTGATAAACAGAGACATCCTCATGTAAGGGATAGAGGAAGGAGAAGGAAACAGCCCCATAATTAAAAGAAAACAAACTGAGTTTCCACATAATGCACACTCCTTGATTATCAGACCACCAAATTGATCATCAGTTCACAAATAGGAGAAAACACTTTAGATGAGAAATGATGTGAATAGTGACAGTAATAATTTGAAGGATGGCAAAGTTGGAGAGGAAAGAGCCTAAATAACTTGAGCCTTCGGATTATTCTTTGGTTGACTACTTCAGGTTTGTGAAAGAAGTTTTAATAAAGAACATCCTTCAACAAATTGGAGAAGTACTTTAATTGACTGTTCATTTTTTCCAAGGTCAATTTACGAAGATATTGAACCCAAAATTATTTAACCACTCCAAGAACAAGAAGTTTTAGCATTTAAAAGGAAACAGACTATTCAAAAGAAAAGAGAAAAATAATGTTTATATTTCAAGAAACATCAATGCCCATTATAAGCTCTCTGAATTGCCATATACCTGAATAACAAGTGTAACATCAGGATAATTCATCCCCCGAGCTGACACATCAGAGGTTATAAGAATTACACGTTTCGTTTCCTTGAATTCATCAGAGATTCGAGTACGATAAAGTTGAGGTTTTCTGGAATGGATCTCTCTCACATTCATTTTCATCTCACGGAAAAGGGAAAACATGAGGGATGTCATCATAGCTGTTGTACAAAAAACAATGACCTGCATGACATTTAAAGTTACAAGAAAATTAAAAAAAAATAGATATGAGAAAAAAACATCACAACCAAAAAAGCAGATGGTATTACGAAAAGCTTCAAAAGTACAAATAAATTCTAACATTAAGAACTAGTTACCTTGTAATCAGGCACTTCTGAGATATGGCTTGACAAAAGATGGTGCACAAGTTGAAAGTGGTGTTCATGCGGTGCAACTAGATAAAATTGCTTAACCTGCTTATGAGCCCATGTATTTAGGATAGATATTACTGAACTCAAAAAAAAATACCATATTGCATAGAAAGAAATTACACTGAATCCAGAAAAAGAACACTAAATTTCTGTAAAGAAGCAGGAACTATTCCGTATCTTTAAGCAAAAACCATAATCAGCGGATACCTTTGGATTTGTTTCCAGTCCAAGCCCCACTGTATCAACATAGTCATATTCTCTTTTCAGAACAAGTTGAGATATGCGACGGACCTGCATTTTCAAACATTTTTTTCAACCAGCAGGAAGTTTACAAGTTCCAACACACCAGAAAGACCTAAGCTCTTGGATTACATAACATCAGTCAAATTCTTTTATTATAATGGTGTTGCACCAGATTGCACACACTTCAACTATCTAGTGGACAGCCTGCTATACCCGACGGTGAACATTTTACAATATTAACAAGAGGAAATGAGGAAAACTAACCTCCTTTGGGACAGTAGCTGAAAAGAGTAGGGACTGCCTTCGTCGAGGCAAGCAATCAACAAGTTTCTCTATGTCTTTCCGGAACCCAAGGTCCAGTAAGTGGTCAGCTTCATCAAGTATTAACATCTTCAATCCCATTATTCGTGTAGAGAAGCCAGACTTGTTCTCAATGTGATCTAATAATCTACCAGGTGTTGCAACTATAATCTACAGAAATAGCAAAAGCAACAGCCAATTTAGATGCAGCTTAAATACACAATAAAAGACAGAATCATGCACAAACTCTTTGAGAGGTCAGCTCAATGATAGAGAAAAGAAACATTCACAAAGCTTAGCAGCTTTGAACCTGAAATATAAATATTACTGCATGAAAGATAAAATTTTGATCTGGTAGTAAGATTCTCGATTAGGTTGAAATATGTTAAGTTCAATTCTCAGGATTGCCCCTTTGATTATCTAGATTCTAGCCCCAGTGTCGCATGGAGGAAAATTGTTTTAATGTGAATTAGGTACAACAGAATAGCAGATGAGAGAAACAAAAGCTTCATAAATGTGATACCAACTACTGAGATTTATACATGGTTGTGTTCGTACATTTACATTAAATCTGGTGATGATTTGACTATATTATGACCAAGAATAATAGATTGATTGGGTATTTGATGTGATTCTAAGTTTGTGTTTCACACACATGCACACGCGCCCCCACACACACACACATTTAAATATATATATATATGTGTATATATATATGTATATATATATATATATGCAAAGTATAAGAATGCTTTATTATTACACGAGATATCTTATACAACAACATATCCAATATAGTCCCACAAAGTGAGGACTGAGGAGGATAGAGTGTATGCACACATTACCTCTACCTCACGATAGAGAGGTTGCTTCTGATAGACCTTCGGCTCAAGAGAATCAATCCACAACAATCCCAAAAGAAAAAGTAACGGGAGTACAAGAAGCAACTGATAGTAACAGAACAGAAACTAAAACAAAACAATACACTATCGGGGTACAAGAAACAACATACAGTAACAAAAATCGAAAGAAAAGATACTACAAGAGCAATGCTACAACTAATTATAAACGGACAGCAAGACAGCACACGACTACCTACCAACCTTCTATCATAATTTGTGTCCTCCACACCCTCCTATCTAAGGTCATGTCCTCGATGAGCTGAAATTGCTCCATGTCCTGTCTAAACACCTCTATCCAATACTTCTTCGATCTACCTCTTTGATCTACCTCTACATGTCTTGAACCATTCATAACCTACCTCTCAGGCTCTCACACATCTGCTCTGGGTATCCATGCATCTTCTCTTCACAAAAGATATCTTATGAATAAAATAGAGTGTTGATGAGTTCAATATTTCCATTTAATATATATTTATATATGTCATAATATACATTTATAGGCCGTTTCAGCAATTGGGTCCACAGCCCCGGATCCTAACACTAGTACTAACAGCTTGACAATCCAGCTAGGGGTAGCCAGGTCAGGCCCCATTGTACTGTATTTTCTAGTCAAACGGCAGGTCCAGGCCAAGTTTGATTACACTGGTACAAAGATGCCGCCCATAGCTAGACTATCTAGTCTCAGTTTCTAAACCTCATAACCAACTACAACTAATGAGTCGAGATAACAGACTTGCTATACTACACATCATTAGAATATTTTGCAGAACTTGCACATCTCTTTTATTGTACCCCTGTTTAACAGAAACATGTGTACATTTCTCAATTTGTCATTCTCAAAATGCAAGGAAAGCAAATCATCCACATTGAATTCATCTTTTAGCATAAAATGAAAAAATCCCAATACAGATAAAATGCATATATACCTGGCATGGATCACACTCTAGGCGTTTCTGATCTTCTTTGAACCTTGTCCCTCCAACTAGTGTCTGCACACCAATGCCTTCATGGTACTTTAACAACACATTAGCTTCAGCAGCTATCTGACTAGCAAGTTCTCGCGTGGGACAGAGAATGAGTACATCTATTGGCGGGACCCTTTGGGCACTCTTTTTACGTGAGGCCTTCAGAACTGTTTCAATGGCTGGAAGCTGTTGGCCTTTAATAGAAGTAATAAAAGAACAAGGAAGTGAAATATGCAAATAACCTGCAGAGAATCACATAAAAGAGAAGAAATAATATACCAAAAACGCAGCACTTTTGCCTGTGCCTGTCCTTGCTTTAACTAAAGCATCCTTTCCTGTAATTGACAAAAGCAAAAGTGAGAACTAGTTCATTCATAAGAGATACTAGAGGTCCAATCTTGAACCTGCTCATCAGTTAAACTTGTTCAAAACATACATCCTACACACACTGGATTCATTTTTTCAGACAGCACAAGACTCGAAAAATCAAGGAATGAAACATGGCACTCAGTTATCAAGACTGTTCATATGATGAAAAGCTAAATGTTTACAGCAAATTCATATCTAAAATATTTTAGTATTAGTAATAACATACCCTCAAGACAAGCAGAAAGTGTTGCCTCTTGTACTTTAGTCATTTGCACATAACCTGCTGCAGTAAGGGCCTTGACTGTCAAAGGAGATACATCATATTCATCAAACCTAATCGATCATACACCACATTGTCACTGAAATATCATAAATATGAACATTTTGCAATGTCTAGCGGCACACTGAAAAATCATTTCTTACCTTTTAGAGCTAAGTATTGTTTCCTTCTCGTCTTCTTCGGTTTCAATTTTCTGCATACTCCGCCCTTTAACCTCCTTCCTTATCGCCGCGACATGCAGTGATAAATCATCTTCATCTTCCACAAACTTCAATGGAACTCTCTTCTTTGTCTTCATATCATACTTCCCTAGAGCAGCACTACTCATCATCTTCACACTCCCTCTACTCCGTCTCCCCTCCTCGTCCTCATCCACCTCAGTATCTTCGTCATCGTCTTCATCAGTTGACTCCTCAGGTTTCGGTCTAAACCTTGGCCATTTTGCTTTTCGCTCACCCTTCACCACCAATCCCACTGATCTCAATTTATCCTCACTTTGCGAACTCTCATTTCTAGTAAAATCCAATTTCCTCGACCCATTCCCATTCATCCTATCTACTGAGTAGCATCTATAATTCAAAAATCCATTCAAATTATTCACATTTCTATTCTCAATATTAACCAACCTCCATCCAAACATTAAAAACTTGTTCTGTCTTGACCAACTATCCGAAAAAGCTGGATTTCTAGTTCTACAATTTTCAGCGAAAACATCACTAATATTCGTACAAAAATTTCTAGCTTTCTGAAAACTATAACTTCGAGGAACATCATTAAAGTTAGTATCTCTCAATTTACGCAAATCAAATGACTCACTAATACTTCCGCTTTGTTGACTTATCTGTAGAGTATTAACCGGTCCATCATCTTCATTCCACAAATCCTCAGCACCTTCCTTCATGAACCGATCAGCTAGACCTCTAATATGGTCTTGTGGTGAAACAGGGCTATAATTAGGCTGTTGTTCATTGCTAAAATGGGATTGTTCACCGGAAGAAGTGAGTTTAGCTCGGATTTGAGATCGGATTCGAGCCTGATAAAGCTGTTTCTCTTGATCAAGGAGCCGGTTTTCCTTGTCCCGAGCTTTCTTCTCGTGGAGGCGCTTCCATTGCCATTTGTTGAGACCGCCGGGGAAAGTACGGGGACCGCCGCCCATTGAACGGAAAATAGCGAAACTGTGATAAAGAAATTTGAAAGCTTTTTGATGAAGAAGGAAATGGTGATAGAGAATTGGGGATTTTGGGTTTTAGTTAGGGTTTAAGCATTACGGAGGATTTGTACATTGACCCCTTACTTTTAGTATAATTACATTGACACCCTTAATTTTTTATTATTTTTCCTCGTTTTAGAAAGGATCAATAAGGTTCTCACTTACCTTCCCGAGTGACTCGAATTTTTAGGATCGTTTACTTCAGGATAAGGAAAAGAGAAAAGACATAAAGACACCATCGAAGTTGTCCCATATTTGCATAAAGACACCTAAACTTTTGAAGTGTCCTATCACCCCACTAAACAACTATATATCGTTGTAAATTGGCCATTTTTACCCATTAACTCATCTGAGTTATTTACATGCACGTTAGGCGCGTCATGTGCTATTTTTCCTTTTTATTTACCAGTTTAAAACAGCCATATGTCATTTTCTTTCTTTAATATTAATTATTTAATCAATTTTTGTATCTTCCCCAATTTAAACTCAAAAATAGCCGTTGGTAGCCCTAAAATTTTGATTTCCATGGCAAGAACAATATTGGTGCTCTCTTTTTGACGACTTCATCATCTTACTCAAGAAAATAAGGTAGGAATTCGTCTTTTCTCTTTTAATTTCCAGTAGAAACGTTAATTTGAAGGTTTTTTATGGTTGAATTTCTTCTCAATTTTGTGGTTAGTTTTTGATTGAAAATGCCAAATGCAATGTTGAATCGTATTTGTAATGATGAGTATGATCCGATGTTGCGAGTGAAACTGCGATGCAAACATGGTGACTTACTATCAATGCAAACTTCATGGTCGGAGCATAACCCAGGTCGAAGATTTTGGTCTTGTCCACGCTATCGTGTATGTTTACTAATTCTTTTATGGAGATCTTTTGTTTATGTATTTTTCTTTAATTTGTGTTTTGCGTATTTTAGGAGGATGCGTGCAACTTCTTTAGATGGAGGGATCGAGAAGAAGTTGATATAAGATCCAAGTATGTTATTCCGAGATTAGCAAAGAGAATTAAGGAGTTGGAAGAAATATTGACATCTTATGAAAGTCGTGTTGAAAGTAACCAAGTCATGATGAAGGAGAAAAAGAAGGGCAAATGTTGTAACTTGAAGCTAATCGTCTTGATCATTATTGTGTATTTTCTATGTTTAAGTCTAACCAAGAATGTGAAGGATGGAAGTTGTAGGTGTGTGCAACCAAAATTGCCATAGACATGTTTAGTTACTTTCAAATTTTTAAAATTGTAGGTGTGTGTACCTAGAAGCTAATTGTCTTGATCTTGCTAGTTGTAGGTGTGTGTAACTTGAAAGATAGAATTTGTTGAATGTTCAAGTTATTGTTGTTCTTTTTGTCGAAATTGTTATGATTTGAACAATTAGTTAATGTATCTGGTTCTTTAATCTATATTATCGTGGCAACCATTTGAGAAACTTCACAAATATGTTAATTAAAATTAAAAAGGCAATAACAAAACTGACAAAAAAGAAGACTTCATAATCGAGTTTGATTCCAACCATTCAAGTTTGTTTGGTTACACCCAAAACTGAGTTTGTTTCCAATAAAAAAACAACACAAATATATGCATAGTTAAATTTTGTTTGTCAAAATGAACAAGACAACATCAAAATGCCCTACTTCCATGGCACAGAAGTTTTTCTACTTGAAGTTGTTTGGCCTTGGCTATTAGCAGCAGCTACAGACTTAGTTTGGATAACCTTTTCAGCCCTCATTCTTTCCGGGTTGCTACTGGTAATAGTTGTCTTCCCCTTCCATTTGAATCCACGTACTGGTGTGTAGCCAATATCACCAGTGACAACATCAGTTATCTTTGTAACTTTTTTACCAGTATTGATGACTCTTCTACTTGGAAATCCAGGCTGCTTAGTCAAATAAATACACACTCAAATATTAGACAATTAGGTTTGCAATGACAATTGTAAACTTGCATTGATAGTTGTAAACTTACATTGAGAGTTGTAAATCCATCTTCAGCTTGGTATATGCCAACACCTACCATTCTTGGCCTTTGAGTTGCACAGGTAGTTATGAGTAGATGTCAAACATTTATGGATAGGGTTGTATGTTTTAACAATGAAATCTCCACTAGTTTTATCCTTACTTGCACACAACAACCAAGGACAACTGTCTTTATAACATCTCACTCTAACTCTACCAGGCTCATTTACATATTTTTCAATTTGAATATGTTCTTGGATTGCATATCTTGTCACTGCCACTCTAAATTCTTCAACAGTTCCAAAAACCAGTCCTAATTCCCAAACAATCTTTTCAGCAGTTGTATCAAACACAACTATATTTGAGGTTTTCTTCCTCCTAACAAGTTTATGCACTACTTGATCAACCTCTTCACCATCTATTTCAAAGCTAGGAACTTCATCACTTAGATAATAAGGTTCATCACCTCCTAGCTTACCAACTAAGTTTTCCCTAATACCATTATTTGTCTCATCATACCCTATATCTGGACCTTTCTCATTAACATTAATCTGATCTGAAGTAGTTCCCCTACTTCTCCTTTGTGACCTTTTGAAATGCCTCTTGGTTGCCCTTATATCTACATACTCTTGATGAACATCACTGTCAACCTCAGTATCTTCACTAGTATCCCCTTCAGATCCTGATTCATCTTCCACTTCATCATCAGTTGGATCATCATCTATTATAGGATAATCAGATGAAGGAGGAGGCACAATAGNTAAGGAGATGATGGAGGCGCAGTAGAAGACTGAGCTTTAAATGGAGTGCTGGAAGTTTCAAAAGGACCAGTTGTAGGGATGGAAGGAAAAGTAGAAGTAGGAGGCTGATTATTAGGGTTAGAAGTCTCATTAAAAGATTCTTCACCTACCCCACTTTCAGTCACATGGGGGACAAACTCCAATTCAAGTGGGGCCTGATTAGCTTCACTAACCCCATGAAAAACATACACCTCCACTGTATCCCCATCATTTATCATATTGAAAAGGTCAAATATAACCTTATCATTATAAACAAGGACCAATAACCCATCCACTTGATGAAAAAATCACAATCTATTGTATATCCTAGTTCCTTTATGTAGTCCCTCAACTCAAAATAAGACATCCTATCAACATTTACATCTAGGAATTCTGTCACATGCCCCCCAATATATTTAGGTGGTGGACCAAATTCTATTTCCCCCCCATGATACCATCTTAAAGTTATCAGAGTAAAAGTCATCCTGAAAAAGCATGTAACAACAACAAACACAATTCAAACACATATTTCTATAACTAACTCTAACAAGTTGTACACAACAAACATAATCACTAACAAACAACAACAACAGAAACACTAACTAACAAAAGAGAAAAAAGCACTAACATTTAGCTCTAACAGTACTAACAGAACAAAAACACTAACAATAGCAGTTGATAATGTACAAATTGAAGTCTACAAATGTATAAGAGACAAATAATAAGATTCGAACTAAGTGGATAACATCTAACCCTAACCTAAAACACAATCACAAAATCCTAATCACTAACAGTTGCACTAAGTCAATAACACAATACCCTACACTAACTAAGTCGCTTACCCAACATACTCAAAAATATTCTAACAATGGCAACTGTAGGAGGTCGATTCTAACACTTCTACACTATAATAATCTATAAAATCAGAATAATCGAAAAGAAGTGAAGCTTTTAGAACCCTAACCTGTTAGACCTTCAATCTCCAAGAATCTTCACAAATACACATCAACAACGATCAACAATGATCAACAACGAGATTGTCAACAACAACACTATCGTCAACAGCAACACTGTGTATTTCGTTTGAATTTAGGGAAAAGTTGAGAAATGAAATGAAAAGGAAGGAGTTCACGAATTTTCTTTTAAAAAAAAAGGGTCGGGTCGGGTTACCTAGAGAGTGAGCAACACGCGCACTACATAGACGGTGGAATGTGTAAAAATGGCCAATTTACAACGATATATAGTTGTTTAGTGGGGTGATAGGACACTTCAAAAGTTTAGATGTCTTTATGCAAATATGGGACAACTTCGATGGTGTATTTATGTCTTTTCTCTAAGGAAAATAATATGGAGATGAAGTTTGAGATTAACTTTATTTCATGTTTAGTTTGAGGTATTAGTTATATATGAGAGTTATTTTTTTAGGATTGTGGTGTACACGCTTGTTCTCGCGAATCTCGACTAGCTTCACGGGTTACTTGTCATCTCTTAATAGCAACATGTATCAAGTAACTTTGTCTATTAAGGCTAGGACATATAAGAAGAAATCATTCAATATTTTTGTCTCCGAGCAAATTTAAACATGAGATTTTCATTGCTCTTAATCACTTTATTGACTATTATATAGTACTATGTCACACCTTTGGATTCAGTAGGTCACACTCTTGAGTGCTAATTTGAAATTATATGATCCCGCTATTTATTTTTAAAAAAATGAAACTATTATTTCATATATTTCATGAATATCTCATCTAAAGAAATAATTATTATCTCAAACTTTTTCTGTTCTTACCATTCAATAATTAATTCAAATGTCTTTAATTTAGGGATAATTAATTACTCTAACTTACAAATATAGCCAAACTGCAGGAAGAACGAAAATGTATTTTGTTACTATTTTTCTTCCATTAAAAAAAATAACTTTGGACCTAACATAATGACATTGATCTTAATAATACTTTCTTATGTGGATTTGGGCTTTTTTTTCTTCTTCTTCTGTATTTTATTGCAGTAAAAAGAATGCGGGTGCAAAATCAAACCTAATAAAAAATATCGATTTATTATTATTGAGTGAAGAATTTTAGCGATTTTTTTTTTTAAAAAATGATCAGGTTATTCATTTGGTTTTGATTTTTCAATATTGGTTATTGAATAAATGGATAATTCATTAAAACTATAGTAATTTACTCATTTACCCCTATCAATACCTTAGTGGCTGCTATATTTCCTTTCAATTCACATTATAGTCCTCGTTCCAATATTTGTGTTGTTATAGTTCTTTTCGGAGTCTAGAGCTAAAAGGACAATAAAATTGATCAAAGTTTTCAAAAAAGCAAACAATTTAAGGTTGAAAACAAAAGGGTAAAATTGTTAATACATATTAACGACGTCAAAGTTATATGGTACGACACATGACAACTTGTGTCTTATAAGGCTCATGTTGTCATGTGGCTGATAAGGCATATCACGTTATGTGTCTTACATTTTAAAAAGGCGATTGATTTGAAAAAGATAATTTAATATTATTTTTCATTATTTATATAGTTATTTTAAATTTTTTTTGTTCAATTTCATTGTTGTAATTTACACCTTGTTTGATGATTATACCATTATTGTTAGTCTAAATAAAATATTTATTTTGATTGTTATTTAAATTCTATCGTATTTTTGAAAACATTGCAATTTTTGTTTTTAACATTCTCTCCAATTAATTTTTACAGCGCTTTTAACTTTCTAATTCTTATAATTATACTAGTTACAATAGTCAGCTCAGTGTTGTGCACAAATCCAATACCATTAAACTTTATAGCAATTGATTATGATTTTTCATAATATTTGAAATAACATTTATATTTGAATGTGCTAATTATTTTAAAGTCAATTTAAAAACTCAAACTTTAAATTAAATTTAGAATTTATATATATATATATATATATATATATATATATATATATATATAAAAATCAATAAAAATAATTTTTATATTATCAAGTCATTTTCACGTATTGTAATAGGTAATATACTTATTTTTAAGATTCAAATTTTACATTTAAAATATACTAACATATGTAGACATTCTTTATACGATTAAATATAGTGCAAAACATCATTTACACTAAACATTAATATATAATATATGGTGTATAAATTGCTCATACAAAAAACATCTACATGTGTTAGGTCTTCTTTAAATGTAAAATTTGAAAATCTTAAAAATAAATGTTATTTATTACAACAAGTAAAGATAATTTAATAATTAAAAATTTATTTACGCTAACAATACATTTTATTTAAATCCATTAATTAATGAAGATTATATTGATTAAGGAAAAAAAATGTTTGAGTCAAGTAAGATCGTATTCATAATTTATAATGAACTTATGGAGAATATAACTCAATTCAAAAAATTAACAGATCAATTTTGTATGTAACACATTTTTTCTTTAAAATTCTCTTTTCATTTATCTACCTATTATTTTTCTTTTTTAAAAACATACATAAGGTCTTATTCGAAATTAAACTATCACCAACAACATACATGACTCACAGAATATTGAAATGTAGATAAATTGCAATTAACCCTTTAGCCTTGTTTGATTTTGACAGTTATAAATGATCAAAATTCAGTTTAACTTTGCAAGCAGGTTCACTTAATGCCTTCACTTTTGCGCGTTCATCATCTATAGCTTTGGCTTTAGCACGATTAATCATACCCCGAGTGAGAACACCAGAACGAATGTTCTCACAACTCTTCGATTTTTCCTTGCCTGGTGGTGATTTGGTTTTCTCATTCTCAGTGATAGCAACAGGCAATTTGAGTATTTCTTTGCCATCAGAGGTGTTTGTTTTTGCCTTATTTGCCCTTGTCTTGGGAGCCATGGAGAAAGAACTAAGATTTTTTTTTGTGTTTTTGTGATTCAATTGATAGTACTCACCCAAATATATGTATATATAGAGAGTGAAAATTGTTTGTGCAAAATCTATCCTTTCAAATGGTCAAAACGAAATTTAATGTGTTAGACTTTTGTTTTGATTTTATGGTCTCGACACTTCAAAAATTAAAATCAGTCAAACTTTTTTATAACAAATTATTAATAATAAGATTGGTAAAATAATTTCATGTTGACCTTATTCACCCTGTAGAAAGATGTAATTAAAAATGAATAATTACTAAATTAATCTTATTAATGATGTTTTGAAATTCTGAATTGGATTATTACTACTTTAGATAGTTATTTGAATTTTAAGGGAATAAAGGGTAAAATGTAATAAAAATAGTATTTGACAATTTAAATAAGAAAAAGATAATTCTACTGTTTTTACTTTCATATTACAATTACTTATATTTCTTCCTTTTTAAGAATATCGAAAATTCAAAATCAATTCATTTAAATGGAGAAAAAAAAAATTAAGGTGTTATCTTTTGTTTTGATTAAAGGTAGCATTTTAGACTTTCAAAATTAATGCATTAGAATCAATGTATTCGGTGAAACCTTTTTATAACAATATAATTGATTTTGAAATTTTACTAAATTAATCTTATTAATGATGTTTTGAAATTCTGAATTAGACTATTACTATTTTGTCTAGTAGTGTAATACTACTAAGAATATTATGAAAAAGAAATACAATATAATTCCCTTGATTTAATTATTATTCTTATTATTATTATTGTTATTGTTATTATTATATGATCAAAATCTTTAGACCTATTATTGGTAATGTTATAGATTCTATTTCGTTAAATATGATTTATTATTTTATCATTAAAAAAGAAAAAGTTGTTTTAGAAGAGTAATTTTAATTTTAATAAATTTATTATTACGATAACGATTGATGTTATTATAGGTCAAAAACTATAGGAGAGAATTAAAATATAAAAATTCTAGGGTTATGACGGTAAATAACACTAGAACACAAAAGATGAAAGATTTGGTTTAACTCTATGCTATCTATTACAATTCATGATATAAAAATTATTTTTACTCACGATAAATTTGAGTAATGTTTGATTGTTTTAGTAATTTAGAATGCAATCTATGGATAATTCATTCATTTAAAAAATGTAATCTTGTGAGGACATGCAAAAAGTATGAAAGACGAAACACATAGAACAAATTGATTCATCTAAATATTTTGATACACATATAGGTTTTTTTTTTATCTCTATGCCAAGAGCTCTCACCTTTTATTTTCTTGGTAATCGATGTAAACTCACAATCATATGATTAGAAATAAAGACTGTTTATTGTCCAAGCAACTTTCTTTTGTCATATATTTTGGATACTTTTGAGATTCATTTTACAGGAATTAGACGATTTTCTTAAATTTTGGTGTGTATTGATCCGTAAATATTTTGATGATATGGCTATTCGATATTTTTTTTTTGCAAAACATTTATATAACCCTCCATAGGGAGTAAGGGGAGTAGTGCATAAAGTCTCACCATTTTTGCACATAGTTTGGGCATTTATGATCAATTTATCGGAATTATGTGATTTTCTCAATTTTTATGTGTTATTATCAAATGAATATTTTGATGACATGGCTTTGCAACGTTTTTTTTTTTTTGCAAAACATTTACAGAACCTCTGTAGAGAGTTGTGGGAGAAGTATGTGAAACCTTATTATTTTTTGCACACAGTTTGGGCATTTAGGAGACGTTTTATAGAGGGTAATTTTCTCAGTTTTTTGTGTGTATTAGCCCATAAAAATTTTGATATTGATGCGGTTTCTAACGTTTTCCTTTTGTAAAACTTTTATTGAACCCTCTGTAGAGAGTTGGGGAGCAGTACGTGAAGCCTTACAATTTTTTGCACATATTTTTGTTATGACGGTAAATTACACTAAAACACACGAGACAAAATATTTGGTTTTACTATATACTATCTATTACAATACATAAAGATAACTTGATGATACAAAATTATTTATACTAACGATATATTTGAGTTAGGTTTGATTATTTCCGTAATTTAGAATGAAATCTATGGAAAATTCATTCATCCAAAAATTGTAACCTTGTGAGGACATGCAAAAACTATGGAAGACGAAACACATAAAACAAAAATGATTCATCTTAATAAAGAGCGTTTATTGTCCAAGTAACTCCCTTTTTTCATACGCGTATAGGCTCATGATAACCACTATATTTCATTAGATCAAATCATCATTAGTATGATCCCTTTAAAATTTATCGAGAAATCATGACGTCTTATAATCATTTATAAATTGAACTGAACAATATACTCTTATTAAATTTCTAATAACAAAGATTTCTCATAAAAATAAAAATCATCATCAACTAAAATCCTTTAGTGGATTTTGGTTGTACTTTTTGGTCAGAATCCAATTTAGCTTTGCCCCGGCGAGTCATGATTTTGGAGTTCTCTACTTTTGTCCCTTTTTTCCTCGATGTCACAGAGGACGAGGTGCTTCCCACCTCAAAATTTTTTGGCTGAATATTATCAATCTCTTTAGTTTTGACTTTAGCACGATAGATCATACCTCGAGTGAGAACACCAAAATTCTTCATCATCTTTGATGCTGAAGGAAGCGGGACAGAGATGGTTAATTTTGCGATCTTCAATGAACGAGTGTTTGCAGAAGGCCCCAATTTGGCTTTGGCTTTTTTAGCACTACGAGTAACAATGGTGTAGAACTCCATATTTGTACTTTTCTTAAGAGCCATGGAGAAAAAAAAGCTTCGAATCGATAATATATGATTATTTATCAATCACCCTTTTATATAGATAAAATATTGCAAAACTCTTTGAATTCACATTATTATAACTTACATTTCTTCATTTTTGAGAAGATAAAAAAAATTCATTGAATCCATTCAAATGGGGAAAAATATTAAATGTGTGTGGTTGAAGTGCCAAAATATTAATTTGATCAAAATCTTTAGACCTATTATTGGTAATTTTATAAATTTTTATTTTTGTAAAAATTATGAATTATTATATTATCAAATAATTGTTAGAGAAGTAGTTTTACGAAGAATGTAATGCTATAAATATGATTGTTAATTTAATGTTATAGGTAAAACAAATTATTATAGAGAGGTAAAATATCTTATGAGAAAAACTTGAGTATTATGGTAAAATGTTGTTATATGAATATATTATCAAAACAAAGTTTGATGGTAATCATAGGTATTTTTTTTATAAAGGAAATTCAAAGTGATCTCTATAGATTTCATCTTTCATACCTCATTTATGAAATTTTATCGGATAAATAATTGTTATGATATCCGTATTATTATTAAATAATACTGCATAATAACATGAATATGGTTGACAAGACCACAACATATTAGTAGAAAGACAAAATTAACATTGCAAAATCTTTATAAAACCCTTCATAGAATGTTGAGGGTAGCAATGCGTGAAAACTCATTATTTTTATATACAATTTGGATATTTAGGATTTATTTTACAGGAAGTAGGTGATTTTCTTAAGTTTTAGTGTTTATTGGTCCATGAATATTTTAGCAATATGATTTTTAGATATATTTTTTTCGCAAAACATTTATAGAACTCTCCGTAGGGATATGATGGAGCAATACGTGAAGGCTCACCATATTTTGTGCATATTTTAGGAATTTAAGAGCTATTTTATAGAAATTACACAGTTAGCCCATATGTATTTTGGTAAAATGGCTTCAAGTTGATTTTTTTTAAAAAAAAAAAAACTTTACGTTACTCTCCATAGAGAGTAAGGGGAGTAGTGCATAAAGCCTCACTATTGTTGCACATATTTTGAGCTTTTATGACTAGTTTATAGGAATTAGGTGATTTTCTCAATTTTTTTGTGTATTATCACATGAATATTTTGGTGATATGATTTTTGAACGTTTTTTTTTTTTGTAAAATATTTACAGAACCCTCCGTAGAGAGTTGTGGGAGAAGTACGTGAACCTTATTTTTTGCACACAGTTAGGGCATTTTAGAGACGTTTTATAGAGGCAATTTTCTCAATTTTTCATGTGTGTTAACCCGTAAATATTTTGATATTGATATATTTTCTAACATTTTTTTTTGAAAAACTTTTATTGAACCCTCTGTAGAGAATTGGGGGAATAGTACGTGAAGCCCCACAATTTTTTGCACATATTTTTGTTATGACGGTAAATTACACGAAAACACACGAGACGAAAGATTTGATTTAACTCTATACTATCTATTACAATGCATAAAGATAACTTGATGATACAAAAATTATTTATCATAACGATATATTTGAGTTTAGTTTGATTGTTTTCGTAGTTTATAATGAAATCTATGAAAAATTCATTCATTCAAAAATTGTAATCTCGTAAGGACATGCAAAAACTATGGAAGATGAAACACATAAAACAAATGATTCATCTTAATATTTCGATACATATAGGTTTTTTTTTTGTGTCTGTCCCAAGAGCTCCCACCTTTGCTTTCTTTGTAATCAACTAGAACTCATAACCAGTTAGAAATAAAAAAATGCTTAATATCCAAGGAACTTCCATTTATATTAAGAAACATTTTACAGGATTTAGACGATTTTCTCAAATTTTCGTTTGTTAGTTTAGTCCATTCATATTTTTGGTGATATGGCTTGAAATGATTTTTTTTGCAAAATCTTTATAGAACTCACCACAGGAAGTTAGGGAAGCACTACTTAAAACCTCACTTTTTTTTTTGCACATATTTTGGCGTTTAGGATCCATTTTATACAAATTAGGTGATTTTCTCAGTTTTTTGTTTGTGTTAACCATGAACATTTTGGTGATATAGCTTTTAGACGGGGTTTTTTTCAGAACATTACAAACCCTCGGTAAGGTGTAGGGGGAGCACTACGTGAAGACTCACAAAATATTTTGGGCATTTATGAGTCATTTTTACAATAATTAGGCGATTTTTTTTAGTTCAATGTGTGAGTTATGCCATGAATATTTTGGTGATATGACTTTCGGACTATTTTTTTGCAAAACCTTTTAGGAACCCTCTGTAGAGAGTTGGCGGAGCGCTACTTGAAATCTCACCATTTTTACATATGTTTTTGGCATTTACGATCTATTTTACACGAAAAAACGATTTTCACAGTTTTTCATGTGTGTGAGCCCATGAATATTTTGGTGATATAGCTTCCAATTTTATTTTGTTTTTGCAAAACCTTTATGGAACCCTCTATAGGAAGTACATGGAGTTGTACGTGAAATCTTACCATTTTTGCACATATATTGGACATTTATGAGTCATTTTACAAAAATTAGGCACTTTTCTAATTTTTTTTTGTGCGTGTTAGCCCTTGAATATTTTGTTGATATGACTTCCAAATGATTTTTTCGCAAAATCTTTATGAAACCCTCCATAGGGAGTTTAGGGATCAATACGTGATGTCTCAATATCTTTTGCACATATTTTGAATATTTAAGATTCATTTTACATGAATTATGCAATTTTCTCGAGCTTTTCCGTATGTGTTAAGCCTATATATATTTTGATAATTTAAAAAAATACAACTCTTTAACCTATGAACTCATCATTTAAGAGAAAAACTCATTGATAGAAACTAAAATATAATATTACGTACAAACTAGTTCTTAATAAATACCTTTAAAAGATGTAACTTTTTAATGCTTACTGTTTCATTTTACTTGACTCATACATTAAAAATAAATATTTTACTTATTTATTTTAATAAATTAAAAATGTTTTATTACTTTTTATAGTATCCTTAATATTGAATAACTATATAAAGTACTACTACTTGAATTTAGAATCTCAAAGCTTCATAAATGTTACTTTAATGAAATACTCATCTAATCAAAATTTACTTAAGAGTTATGTCAGGTCAATAAGGTCATAGTAATATGAAATAGAGAGTAATTTGTTAGTTATGTAATATTTTATTTATTTAAATAAGGGTAAAAAATTGAAAGAACGTCATTATTTTCTTGATATGAAAGTTGAAACAACATTTATTTGAAATAAAAATAAAAACGTCACTTGTTTTGAAACGAATGAAATATCATGCATCATCTATTATAAATAAAATTTTTGAATCATATGCTCGTAAAACAAATTAAGGATATATCAACGTATCGAAATATCTTTTAATCGTATGATCTTACACATGTAAAAAAAGTTTAAAATTAAGTAATTGGAATGAAATAACGTAAGTCTTGTTTCATATTTGTTAGTTCACTTTTAATTTACACGACTAACATCTTCGTATCTTGTCAAAAAACAAAAAAAACATTCGTTTTAAAACAGACTAAATGATACTAAATATACAAATGAAACAAGAGTATGAAATTGAGAAGAAGAGCTACATGACTGCAAAATAACAAAAAACAGAGTATGCAAAACCCAAAACAGAGTAACAGAAAGATGAAGTTGAATCAAATCAAAGCTTTCAATTTTTCATTGACAGTAGTATTTTTTTCGATTCCGATATGAATTTTACAGAAGATGAATGAAATCCAACAGAGAAAAGAATCAATTACACCAAACAATACTCCCTAAGAATCAAGATTGAATTGTGTGATATTTGCAGTGATATCAGGAGAAAGTGACCTTTGCTCGAGTATTCTTCCCATTTCCCTCTTTCTTGGGCGTTTCAGACTCCATTTTAGCTTTGCCCCGGCGAGTAAGAACACCGGAAGTTGGACTTACTTCCTTAACTGTTCTTTTGGTGTCCACATTTTCCCTTTTCTTGGAATTGATTGATTCAATCTGATCAGAAAGCTCCGATTTCACTTTTCGAAGTTTCCCAGTAGAGCTACCAGTAACAATGGCGTTCTTGGAATCAATTGATCCAATTTGGCCTGGAGAAGAAGGCTCTGATTTCACTGTTCGAAGTTCTCTCTTGGAATCGACTGGTCCAGTAACACCTGAAGTAGAAGGCTCCAATTTCACTGTTCGAAGTTGCCTAGCGTTCTTGGAATCAACTGATCCAATTTGGCCTGGAGAAGAAGGCTCTGATTTCACTTTTCGAAGTTTCCCAGTAGAGCTTTGAGTAACAATGGCGTTCTTGGAATCGACTGGACCAATTTCACGTGAAGAAGAAGGCTCCAATTTCACTGTTCGTAGTTGCTTTGTAGAACTTCCAGTAACAATGGCGGCAGACTCCACATTTTCCCTTTTAACTGAACCAATCTGATCAGTAGAAGGCTCCGATTTCACTTTTCGACGTTTCCCAGTTGAGCTTTCAGTAACAATGGCAGGAGACTCCACATTTTCCCTTTTCACAGAATCCATTGAAGAAGATGCGCCACCGCCGCTATCAGAAGTGTGTGTTTCAGGTGAGTGAGGAGGACCAGGTTCAGCCCTCATTCTTAGAGAAGTTCTTCGATTAACAATGGCGGGTGACTTCTTCTTTGCTCTTTTCTTGGGAGCCATGGGAGAACAGAGCTTTCTTTTTCTTCTTCTTTGTTGACAGTTATGGCTATTGACAGAAAACAGAGCAAGTTATATATAACTAAACTTTTTGGCGCCCAATTCAAATTGATAGAAACAGAGCAACTTATCATTCGAGTTGTGGATTGAAGTATCGAAGTTAGTCTATTGTTACGATGTATTAATATATTAAGTTTTGATATAAAATTTCGAGATTTGAAATTTAGAAAATAATAACATAAGTTATGTAATTGATGGTATCATTGTACCTTTTCAATATATGATGTATTACGATAGATATTGAATCGAATATCTTTTCGATAGATATTGTATTATGATATCTTTTTGATATACGATTTTTCATGATACAATGAATACGTTAAAGAAATCACATACATTTTTGATATTTTATGTTTGGAAGACTTCACTTCAACGAGAGTTTTGCCATTAAAAGAAAAAATATGTAGATACACTTACTGTTAATTAAAAAATTTAAAAGTAATGGAGTCACAACGTGGGAGAAAAATTCAAATAGTATATATATGATATAATTTTTTTAAAATCAAATACAATCTCTAATTATGCGTGAAATAGGAAATTGTGTATAATTGTAGCTTTTAGGTAATTATTTTAAAATAGAATTTTAAGGAGTAAATATGACTTATATTTCCTTTGTTGCGTAGATTTTCCTTCCTTTTTTTCCTATTATTTTTTTTGTTATTACTATAATATAATGTTATGAACAAATACTATAATGTATGAACATATATCAAATACCAGTCCATTGGACTTACTCAAAGAAAGCAAAACATATACAAGTATAGTTATAAGAGTTCTTTTAATTATTTTTTAATGATCTATATATAAATAATCGACTGTCGTGATCAATTATAATACAAAAATAATAATTATTGATGACAAATTTAATAATAAATCATGATAAATTTGTAAACACGAAAATAACAAATTAAAAAAACAATATCAAAGCAAGCAATATTAAGATCGTCAAATACATACATTTGTGATTGCAATGAATGAAAAGTATAAAAGAATAGACCTTACGTAACTTGAATTTGAATTTATCAAATATCAATATAGATATCAATATTGAATTAAAAATAAAATATAAATAAAAATATAGACTTAAAAAGAGTTAAAGTTTTCAAATTTTAAATATTTGACTTCACAAGATTAGTTGGCAATGTGAGTCAAATCCATTTTTCAACAAAAATGAATATATATTATTTTTTCTTAGAACATATATATTGTCCGCATGACATGCAATTTAATTATTGGTGACAAAATTTTGGACCAACTTTCCCTAAATAATAATAATAATAAAATTAAGGATCATATATATTTCTGATTTGCTGATCTGTGATATGTGAATGATTAATTATGGCAAGTAACAATTCATTGTCATTAACCTTCCAATTTGCCAACTCCATATTATTCCATGAATCATGAATGAATATATATGTTTTGATAATATTTTGTGAGATTCATAGTTAGGACTAGTATTTATTTGTTAGCAATAATCGGTTATCAAATCACTTAAAAGATAATTATAAATAATTTTTTTTACACAAATATTACCTAATTGATAGCCCCAAAAGACGATTTTTTTTTTTTTTACATAAACTAAACTACATTGATATATATATATATGTATTACTATCCATGCATGTAACTTAATCTTATTGAAGAGTATTTATATTTTTTTTTTAAAAATATTACTCTTTCCGTTTCATTTTATGCGACACTTTTCACATTTTTAAATTCAAATAAGTCTATCTTTAATCGTAAGTTTGTCATAGATCCTTTTAACATTTTGAATTATCATTTATTATAACTTATAGTACTCTTTACGTAGTTTACAAATATATAAATTTCCTTTCGAAAAAATTGAAGATTCCATATGCAAATCTCCGGTCAAAGTTAAACTGTTTAACTCTCGAAAAACGAAAAGTGTCACATAAAATGGGACAGAGAGAACATATCTTTTTAATTTATTCCTAAGAGCTCCTACCTTTTTGCTTTCTTGGTGACTCAAACTAATAATTTTAAAGTTGAAAGTGAGAACTACTTACCATCCGAATAACTCATTAAAAAAATTTACTCACACAATCGCTAATTTTTTTTGTTTTGTCTTGAAAATGTTTTCGCTTTGATCTTATACTCCATCCAATCACTTTTACTTATCCATAATGAATTTCACACTTTTTTTCTAAGCAAAAAAGAAATAAATAAAGTGAATAGATAAGTAAAAAATATATAATACGATATCAAACATCACGCGAAAAAGTTTATATATTTACAACATATGTCGAATTAAACCATAAACAGTGACAAGAGCCATGACAAGTGAATGATCAACATGAGGCTCCACCACTAGACTTAATACATCATCCCCAAACTTAACTGCTGATGATGATTGCTTTTGTTTAACCTAAAACAAATAAATAAACAAAATCAAAAGTCAATTATACTATAGTATTAACATTACTGTAATAAATTACACAAATAAAATAAAATTAAATAACGAACCTCAGCAATAAGTCTGTTTTCTTTGTTGATAATCTTGAAGCCTAATTTGCCTCTTAAAGCAATAATCCTATAGTTATTTGTATCACATCCAAAAATAACACCATAATTTAAATCTCCTATGAATAAATTGCGAATTTTTTTCACTTGAAAATATGGTGTCTCCTCATCCATCTTATAGCCATTCCAATGTCCAAAAATTGACAATTTCTGGAAAAAGAAATAATAATTAAAAATCATTCAACTAATAAGCAAAAGATTACAAGTGTGTTGGCCACACATGACGGTGCGTGTTGAAAAATATAATTGAATAAATAAAAGTGTAGGTAATTCTACTTACGTTGAACTTGAGTTTTTAAATGAAATTGTCACGCAGTTTATCATACAGGTCTTTATCGCCTTACCTTTTTACGAAGAGAAAAGAGAATTGTTCCATGAAGATCCATGAGATGAACTTGTTTGCTACATTTTTTGCTATAATTGTCTATTCTATAAACAAGTTGACCTTTTGAGTTAAAAACAGCACATCCATTTCCATGGAATACAAGTGATTTCATCCATAAAGTAAATGTTTCTCTTTTTGTTGTCACATATTTACTCATACAAATTGAAGAACAAGAAGAAGATGATGATGTTTGAGGGTAAATTCTTGCCATTGAGAAAGCTTTAGAGAGAATAAAAATTGAGTTTGTGATAGAAGATACCTTTAAAGAGACTTAATTATATATATATATAGTGAGTATTTCAAGAAAAGTTGTTGAAAAAGTACCACTAAGATAATTAAACTAATTATTGGTATGCCCCACTTAAGAGTGAATAATGTCAAAGGTTTTATTTTTTAAAAATAAAACAAAATTGGGGGTAAGGTAGGAAATCAAAATTTTATAACAACGTAAAAGCTTAAAAATAACACAAAGATCTAATGCAGTTCAGCTATACCTAATCTTCCTAGTAAAAGTAGGGAGTTTTCTATTGTGAAAGATAAATAAAAAGTTTACGATACTTTAAAATTTTTAACTACATACCTATATATAGATTCTAAATAGACTTTAACCTGTAAAGAAAATATTTATCAAGTCTTATAAGGACACAATGTTTCCTATAAGGGGTTATGAATTTCCTAAAATATATAGGAAAAATTTAAGACATAATTAACATATAATTTGTCACTAATTTTCCACTCTAGAAAATAATAACAATATCTTTACTAATATTAGTATTTAATCCTTTTTAATTTAAAACAAAAGAAAAACTATTCCTATATGAATTTGACTATAAATCTTAAATAGACATGCATGATTTAAATACACTTACAAAAATTTGATTTTCTATAACTATGAATTACTTGATTTGTGCAAAGTCCATAAACTAAAACCAAACCTTTTCTTTACAATAATATAAATAATAATTAACACTCTCCATCTTCTTTCTTTAATGAATTAATTATTATTACTATTATTAGTATTTCTTTGTTCAATAAGGGTGGCCGCCTAGAAAAATAATGGAAAAAAGATTGTAGTGATCACGTTTAATAAAAGCATACATTTATTTATTATATTTGGGGAAATGAAAGGTTTATTTTGTCATTCATTATGTTTGCCATTAAGGTTTCGAGACAATATTAATTATTGTTAAATATACTATATTTAAATAAAAACCCACGCCCATTTTTTTTTTATATATTAGTATAGTTTATCTTTTGATGGTACTCTTTTGATTGTTACTAATGGTGATTTTTTTTCTAGTTTTAAAAGCGTTCTTGTCCCAAGAAAAAGAAACATTTATTTGTTGCTTTATCACCTTGTCCATTATTTTTAGGAAATTATTTAACTTATTGTGATACTATTTGTTGGGTTTTATTTATCCCGATTTCTTACCATAAATAGATTTTCCTTTTAGAAAAGGTTTTGGTTTAAATAATTTTTTTTCTTGTAGGAAAAGGTTTATAAATAGAGGAATGTTCCTTCTAACTTAATCAGCATTCACAATGTAATCTTAAAGGCTTTGAGAGTTTTGGTTAGGGGGAGAATTTATGGGTCACAAGTTTGATACGTCATAACTTGTGTGAACCTCCCATGTATTCTGAGTGAATTTGGTTGAGGTTGTTTCCCTCTGTATTTTGTACTCTCATATTTATAGTGGATTGCTCATCTCCTTTGTGGACGTAGATCGATTGACCGAACCACGTTTAATCTTTGTGTCTTTTGGTATATTTCTCGTTGTCTTCTTACTCGTGGTCTTTTGAGGTTTGCTTTGCCAGCTTCCGCATATATACCTGCTTATTTACGATCCTAACACCATTGAGGATAACAATTAGGCCACAATACTTAAATAGGATGGAGCGAGGTGGATTAAAATTTTATTTTCAAAAATTAGATGAGTTAGAATATGTGATAGGGGTTTATGTTCAGGCTTATTTTTTCAATTTACGTGATAAAGTTGTATGCTTTCTTAAACACGGGATAAGACTGAATCTAAACGGGATTGAGCATTACTAGAAAATAAGAAATTAGTGACAGATAAAATTTTATAGTTAAACAACTAAAAAATGATGTTGATTATGGACCATGTGACGAATTATAAGAGATCAAGTTAGTAATAAATGATAATAAAGTTTGTAATCGTGGAAAAATAAAAACATAATATCAATCCCTAGTTGCACTTCCATGACCTGTATATGGTTATATAAATTTTTAACGTTAATCCAAATTCCATTATTTTCACATTTCATCAAACAAAATTTTGAAAAACCTAGATATGGGTTATTATTTTTTTTCTTAGAAAAGGAAAGCGATTGCATTAGAGAGTTATGGTTACACATGCGAGAGAGTTTTACAATTTTATAATAATCTATTTATTTTTTAGATTAGCTAGTCATACGATTCAATAAGAAATATGTTTGTCCGTCAATTCAAAATAATTAACGGAGATGAAAGTTGGAAAAAAAAGTTCGATTTGAAAAATAAGAAAATTTCTATATTTTTTAAAAATGAATCTTGTATGATTCGATTTATTAAGGTCTTGTGTGTTGGATCTTAAAAATTTGATTGCCCCCAGTGAAGGGGTTATTAACTATAATTATTATTAATTAATTTTTCAAAAGACTTGATTTATTCTAGTTAAGAAAGTAAGTTGTATGATAATGTAACTCATTGTGAGAGATTAATTAACTACGAATATTTCATTACAGAAATAGAAATAGATCGAAGAAATATTAAAGAGAGATAATTAGATAGGATATGATGTAATTTTCTTTAAGCGAAAAATTTATTAAAAATAACTTCTCTATCTTTTTAACACCATGCTCCTACATTTTCCAAATTACACTTTATAGAATTACATCAATTATATTACTAATGTTATTGTTGTGAAATTAACTTTGAACTTTTATAATTTGTTTTGTCATTCATTATGTTTGTCCCTATAGGTGTTATGGTTGGGAGACATTATTTTTTTTCTATTTAAAGAATAGCTAGCCCCACTTTTTTTCACTTTTGTGCAGCAGAATTGATTTATTTATAGTTTATAATTTTTGGTTTGTTTTTATTAGTGTAATATATATAATAGACTAAGAGCCTGTTTGGTTCAGCTTAAAAACTTGTCAAACTGACTTAAAAGCTGGTTTTTGACTTATTTAGCTGTTTGGCAATACTCAAAATAACTTATTTTAAGTTAAAAAAAACTTATTTTAAGCCAAAAGTTAAAAGCTGGGGTAGGGGTGTTTTTTTTTTTAGCTTATAAGCTGTTTTAAGTTGACCACATTTTTACTTTTTTGCCCTTAATATTTTTATACAATCTCCAAATTACCCACATAACCCTAACATCTCTATCTTTCATTTTTCCCTTTTCACGTTTGACATAGCAACTTCAACACTTTTATTCAAATGCATAATTGCTTATTTTAAAAATAAGTTTCAGCACTTTCAAAAGTATTTTTTTAAAGCTCCTTTTATTAAGCCCATCCAAACGGGCCCTAAAAGCTCCTTTTAGGGGTTTTTTGGATTTTTAAAGCGTGTGATAAAATATTGAGTAATTTTATCAATTCAAACTCTACAAACGATTTATTGAGTAATTTTTTCTTTTGGTACTTTTACTAGGTGTATTTGTTTCAAAAAAATTATTAAAAAGTGGCAAAACACTAAATCGATTTGAAACGTTGGTCAATCACATCTCACCTCGTATGGGGCGTGATATTTTTGTTGAAGTTGAAATTTAATAATTGAATTTTGAAATACTGATTTTTAAGATTTAAAATTGTATTTGGACATATATTTTATTACTGAGTAAAAGCCTTTATAATTCGAAAAGGGGTTTGGACTAGTTTTTTAAACTCAAAAAAGAATTAAAGATAGATTTTCAAAATGAGATCCTAATTCTAATTTCTATGATCAAACACAAAATTAATTGTTACTTCTTGATCTTCTTAATCTTCGATAGAAATTCTAAAAAAGGATTTACACTTAATTAGAAAATAATGAGGAGCCACTTAAATGATTATTATTTGAACATATTTGACATTTTTACTTTCTCATACCCACAAAGTATATGAGAAAATTGTTTGATGGGTTATGCTGAATAGAGATGGGATATATTGTGAGAAAAAGAGAGAAATTTTTTGATATAATTTAAGAAAGTAAGAAAAGAATTGTTGAATTTTTTAGTTGAGAAAGAACAAAAAAAAAAAAAAAACTTTCGAATTTTATGGAGTGAAAGTATAGATAACGACAAAAAAGAAAAGAGATTTGTTTTAAAAAAGTAAAGAGTTGTTTTGTGAATAGAAATAAAATAAGATGAAAAAACTTTGAAAGATCTAAGGTGTCGAAAGTTATGTTTTATAGAGTGAGAATAGAGATTAAAAAATTGTATTTTAGATTCGGTATTATATGAGAAAATAAAATCGTTATTTTTACGAAGAGATAAAATAAAATAAAAAATATTCAATACCATCTAAATTAGAGATTGAGAGAAAAAAATTCGATATAATCTAAGAAAGTAACAAAAAAAAATTGCCACGTTTTTTAATAGAGATATAATAAGATGAAAATAACTTCGATATAATCTAGTATTGTGAAAATTATGTTTTATGGAGTGAGAATAGAAATAAGGACAAAAAAAAGGATATGTTTATAGATTTTAATATAATTTGAGAAAGTAAGATGAATTTTTTCTTACATGATTTGTGATAGAGATTGAAAAAAAAAAGAGAATTTTTTTCAATATAATCTAAGAAAGTAAAAGAGCTTTTATGCGGTTCTTTAATATAAAGATATGTAAGATAAAAAAATTTTAATATGATGGACGAAAGTTATTTTTTTTCTCACCATGATATTATAGGCTACAAGCCTCCAAAAATAAACAGTTTCTTTCGAAATAGTATTATTTGATCTAACTTTAAAATCTGCCCCGCTCGTTCTACATAGCAAGCTTTAAATTTCACACATCGTATTCGTCCCGCCTTATTGTCATCTCTATCGTTCATTGGCCATATTTCATTAATTAAGATAATTGTTTTTAATATGGTGTCCTTAGGCTAGTAAGTCATTCTCAACAGATTGTTTTCAAAACCATGCCTTTAGGCTAATACTTTCTCCGAATGAGAAGATTTTTTTAAATCCATCCTTTTACATTATTACTTTTTTGATCACATTCGATAAAAAATTTATATTATTAAATATAATTTTCTCACGAAATCAATTTATTAGTAAATCGTAAACGACTATAAATATATAGTGTGAAATAAATTTCTTATCGTACAAAAACATTATCAAAATATCAGTACACAAATAATGCACAGTCCAAATAATTAGTCTCAAATGTATGTGAGGTCAATTGAGTTGACTTTCTATAATATTTAATTTTTATTTGTTTTTGATTCAATTGTTTTTCACGTTGTTTTGTGTTCACAACACGATTTTCTCGTGTGTTTGGCAATATCATAAGTTTTTATAGCTTATAAGCATTTTAAAGTTGATTATTTTTTTTAAAATAAAATGAGAAATTATTTCAAAAATAAATAAATATAGTAAAACTTGTTATAATTTGAACCCTTATTAATAAGATAAAAGTTTCTGTGACCAACCAACCGAGTTACTAAAACCCTTCTATATTATAATTATATTGTTATTATTAAAATTAAACGTGTTCACCAACGAAGTAACCCCTTAGGTTATTGGATTAAATTTACACAATTAGTGACTTTTTAATTGTAATAACAAAATAACTATCATTTAATTAAGTTAGTCCGTAAGGACCACTAATTTATAGTTTTGTGTTTGTACGTTCACACATATGTTTAATCAAATTATGAGAAAAAATCTTAATTAATATGCTTGTACACAATTATTTAATCATTGTTTAGTATGTATGTCCACATTTCAAATTAAAACGTGATTAGTACTTCTTGAATTAAAGTCATTTTGTGATTAGTAATATGTACTTTGCTCAATTATATTTGTAATTCAAATCATTCTCTTATAATGGTGATATCTTTAACGTGACTCAATTGATTAATTTTTATTCTACTATCATCAACCATTAAAGCATTAAATCTGGCAAATTTTTCTATGACAAAAAGGTCTTCGATTATTGCAAAAGAGATTTGATGATTATTATGAGTTATGAAATTATGTAGAACACAATTTTAGTTCATTCTCATAACCTATTACACAATAAATTGTATTATGTTATTTGATTAGTAAAAGTAACAAATTATTACTTGTTACTTTAAAATTTCATATGGAAATAACTTGGCCACAAATTTAAATAATTTATATTAACCTGAATTCTAACTATATTTTCTAAGGAATGATTCCATCCTAGTTGGATTCTAAATATTTTTATCCATCAATTTCATTATTAAGATGAGTTGAATGATAATTAAATGACAAAAATATGAATAAAAACATTTGTATGAGTAGTTATTTCAACCTTTTGATTATTTTGTAACGAATAAAATTATGAAAGAGAAGATTTCTATGATTTTCTAAATATTCTGCTAGAGGATAAAATATATCTATCAGATTAATTTTAGGTTTTATCTTAAGTATTGTTACGTTTGTCTTGATATCAATATATTTAATAAAAGCATTTCAATAAAATTAGTTATCAATTTCACATAGTAATATTTTTTTATATAATATTGAGGATTAATTTAATTTTATAAGATATAACTACATGTTTGTAATACGTTACTTTGGATATCGTTGTAAAAACTTTATTAATTAATATAAAATTTAAATAATTTAATTTAAAGTTCTAAAATATTTATGTTGAACAATAAATAGTTATCATTAATTGTCAGGCACATAGTGTATTACAATAATGGATAATAAAAGGGAAAATTGCATTTAAACGATACACATCCGTGATAGTCATAACTTTACGAGAAAAGGCTATAGATGTTTGCTCTTTTATGTTCGTACACTTTGTGTTATTTTGGTTAATCTAATTACAGTAATAAATACATTACTTCTTCTTGATACACGATCATTAAATTAATTTATAATAGCTAAATGCAATATAAATATCGTTAAATTTCAGTATACGTATGTAACATCACATCACTCTAGCAGCCATATTGAATGTTCAAACACACGTTATTGTTATAAAAAGATTTGATCGACTTGAAAATATATATACACATAGGCAAAATTGTCAAAACAAATGAATATCTAACATGGTTCATTGGAGGATCAAAATAAATTTTGAACTATTAATATATCAAATAAATACAACAAAATAGTCAATATAATTATATATTTTTTTTAATGTCAAAGGTATAATCACTTTTTAACAATTCAAAAATGATAATTTTTTGTCACTTTGTTGAAATTTGTAGCAACTTCTTGTAGATTTTTTCAGACCCCAAATTATTTTTTTCATCAAAAGTCATTTGGTAGCTTGTCATTTAATATTTTATATCTTATTTTTGCTTATCCTCTTTTCAGGTAAAAGTACTGGTAATTAATTTTATGTATCTTGTTAATATATGTTTGCCTTGCAAATTTGTCTTATAAAGCATAACTTGTGATTTATGTTTTTAGCCTTTTAGGAAAATAACGACTTCTCTAGTTAGAGATAATATTAGAATTTTTTATAATATTATTGTTGAAATAATATTTTATATTTACAATTGCGCTTTTTCTTTGTAGGACATATAAGTCTCTTCATATTTCGCTTTTTTCCAAATTTCTTTTCATTACCCAAATGCCTCTTAATAAATGAATCCCGCATGAGTAATTTTCATTTGGCTTAAGTCATTGATAGCCCCTTAAAGTTGTCCGCATAATTCATTTAGACACCTCAATTGAGCTCTTACCTATTAGACATTTTAATATTAATAAATATTTATCTACTGAACATAAAATAACAACTACCTTTATAAATATTGTACGTGTAATGCACACTCATTATCTTGACAAAATTACGAATAGAACTACGACACGTGGCATATGGGCCCATAATTTTAATTTTGAAAAATAAAGAATATTTTCCTACCTTTAATAATATATAAAAAATTAAATGGATAAAAAAAAATCTTTCCCCCCAACCCCACCCCTACCTAACCTCCACCCCATCTAACTTAATTTCCCTTTTTTCTTCATCTTCTTCTCTGTTGTTTCACAATCACCATTTCTCTGCATAACAAAAAAGAAAATGCCTAATCCCATATCAGTACGAATTCATCCACCAAATGTTTTCCTCTTTCATTTTCTTCATTATATGTTATTCCTCCGACGACTATCCCGATTTTGTAAATATAATCGACCTTGATAAATTATTTTGAAATCGACAACAAAGAGAAATTAAAATTATATCAAATATTTTATAGCATTTCTAATAAGTTTATGAATGGTGATAGTTGCTCAATTGGAGTTATTGAAAATAAAAATGTACAGATATTGGTCAATTTTTTAACTCCAAATGGTCTATTTTTTCTTCTTCTTGAAAATTCAACAGGTACTTTGTTTACAGAAAATGAAAAAAAAAATGAATCATAACAAAAGGCAGAGAAATTTGAAGTTTTTAAAATGGTGGGTTGATGCTTTCACTGATTTTGAACAATCTTCATCATTTTTCTTCAAATTATCGTCCTTGTGAAGAGAAATTCGAACTTT
Source organism: Solanum pennellii (assembly GCF_001406875.1). Lineage (NCBI taxonomy): Eukaryota > Viridiplantae > Streptophyta > Magnoliopsida > Solanales > Solanaceae > Solanum > Solanum pennellii. Next base: position 78,037,007 of record NC_028648.1, on the reverse strand, counting down.
GGATACAGAAGAGACGGTTGCGATGGCGGCAGCAGAAACAGAGGCTGCTAAGAGAAGTGATTTCTTCATGTTGTTTTTGGATGGAAAAATAAGGGATTTTGGGGAATTGAATGGATGGTAGTTTAAATGGTGGGTTGAAGGAAGATGAGTGTGGGGTTTTTTTTTTATGATTAAAAGATTTATGTTTAATTAAATTAATTTTTTATATATATTTAGTCAATGCATGCCAAGTGTCAATAAAGTAGGTATAAATATTTTTAAAAAAAATTAAAAAAATGCATTCACGCGCTCAGCAGTGAGATACACTCATTTTGCCACATCAGCGTTTTGTGTTTAATAGGCACATTTTTTGATAATTTAGGTGTTCAGTAGGTATAAGTCCTAGTTCATGTGTCTAAGTGAATTATGTGGACAACTTTAAGGGGCCGCAGATGACTTAAGCCTTTTCATTTTCATTTTCTTTATTTGTGCTTCATGACTTCTTTCTTTAATTTCTTTACTTTGTTAATATCGTGGCAAATTAATTTTTAGTAATTTAATTACTCCATTTCTTATATTTAGCTACAAAATATATTAGAGGTACAATTTTTTTTAAAAAAATAATTAATTTGACTTTTGAAATTCTATCAGTGTCATATAAATATGAATAGATTGAATAACATGTGTTATTAAAAATTACATAAAAGATATCATAAATCACAATAATTAGCAATTGAAAATATTTTGGTTTGCTCTCTAATTTCATATGTACAATTTATAAGAAGTGTCATATATTATTTGAATATGACGCCAAAAGTTATAAAATTCAAAGTAAATTAATAACTGAAAATATTTATGAGTATTCACGTTAATCGAAATGAGAGTAACATACATTATTTTAAAATAGCACAAAAATCACAATAAATTATAGCTTTAAAACTATAAACAAAAAATAAAAAAATTAAAATGGTCGATTTTTCAAATTCCGCTTATAACATATAAATTGAGATAAAAATAATGACATATAGTGAAATCGTGCTGAAACACACCAATATCTAGTTTTTATGTAAGCATCTAATTATTATTGATAAAATAAAATTTCAGTATTTTACACTTGAAACTAGTCAACTAAACTTTTAACCAGTCAATCCAAATGAACCAGCAACAGTACAAAACTTTGTATTTTATAAAAAAATTAATCAACTAAATAGACTATACATGAAAAACATATTTTCATCACTAGAGCAAAATTGTCAAACCATGAAATATGGGCCACTAGCTTGATTTTAATGGGCCTAGAATCAACAGAAGGCCCAAAATGAACATGAACATGAATCAAAGTAATATCCAACTTCTTTCCTTTTTTTTTTTAATTAATATCTTCAAAATCGATCTCTTGACTAAGTCTCACACATTGCACTGAGATCAAGGGACTGATATCGTACCATACGTGCTACCACCTTGACCTAGGATCTTTTTCCTCACATCGAATTCTGAACTGAAAATCGAAAAATTTTCATTCGATAGCGTTCGCGCCCGCTTGAAATTTTATGAAGACCCAATTTTGATTTCAGGATTATATCTTGCAAAAGTCAATTTAGACTAATTGTGCTCTTTATAATTTGTGTTTAATCAAACCACATATTGTCACAAGAGCCACAATAAATGAGTAATCAACTTGAGGTTCCACTTCTAGATTTAACACATCATCACCATACCCAAATCCTCTTGATGATTGCTTTTGATTTACCTATATAATATACACAATTTTACATAACAAAACAAAAAGAATATAGTATAATGTTGTTTAATCATATAAATACTCAAATTAAATTCTTTGAATCAAATAATTACCTTTGCTACAAGTTGACCAATATTATTTGAGATTTGAAATGATGATTTTTTGTCAATTTGTTGAATCTTATAACAACTTTTAATAGATTTATCACACCCTAAATTTACATCACAAATAACATCTCCGTTTGAATATTTCCAATTTCTTCTCACTTGAAACCATGGCTTTCCTTTAAATCCACCACTTAAATATCCACTCCATCTACCAAGTAATCTTAGTCTCTGTTGAAAAAATAAAATTAAACTTAATGAAATCGTCAAGCTATGTGTACTCTTAACTATGTCATACTGAACACCAGATGAGAAAATAAAATCGAAAAAAGACAGACTAGTAAGTTATTTTTTTTTTATTACCTCTTTTTTAATTGAGAAGAGAACTTGTCCACTAAGATCCATGAGGAAAACTTCATTACTATTTCTTTCTTGGTAATTATCAACTCTAAAAACAATATCACCTTTAGAATTAAAAACAGTACAACCATTCCCATGATACACTAGAGATTTCATCCATATAGTAAATATTTCTCTAGTGGATGTCACATAACAAGACGAGGACGAGGACGAAGACGAAGAAGAAGAAGAAGAGTAGTTCTTGAGTGTTTCTGGATATATTTTGGCCATTGAATGAACAAAGGAAGCTAGTATAGTATTTTTTTTCAAACTTATTTCCACCTAAGTATACAATGAATGAGTATAGAAATATAAAGGGTATATATATACATATAATATATATATGTTGATGTATTTAAGAAGCCCATAATAGTTACTAATAAAATAATATAATCCAAGAAACTAATAAGAAAGTGGAAATGTTATCCATTGAAGCAAAAAAAAAAATGAAAATAAAATATAAAGGCATTGACTTGGATTGGAACACATTTTTTGCATTGTGGTGGGAATATACTTTGAGAAATAAAGTAGAGATGACACTATTTTGTATATTAGCAAGTTGGGATGGCCTTGTCAGAATCACTTACCAAAAAAGATTCAAGATGTGTTTGATATAAAATAAAAAATATATATTTTTTGTGGAATATAAGTGGGGGTTTCTTTTTTACTTATTTTGTGGGATTTGATAGATAAGCAAGAAAGATACTATTCGATCTCAAGACCATTTGTATATCTTCTAGGAAAATGAAAATAACAAATTAAACTTAGAAATGATATTTCTAGAAGTGTTTTCTTTAATCTACGGTCATATTGAACACCATTTGTCAGAAAATACGGTATATACATATGTCAAATTCTACATTTAAAGGATATATATATGTATCTATATATTTTAAGTTAGACGTTTTTGACAAAAGTTATGCCTTTAGCGCAGTGATAATTGGTGTCTATTTGAATAAAGACGTCTCGAATTTAAATCCCAAATAATATAATATTTTTTTAATTTTATTTTGAAATCGTACGTCGTTATTCTTGGACATCCTTAATAAAATTTATAACTCCACCACTGCTTATACGTGATTTTAATTTCTTTTATTTTCATCTACCAATATTAATGTTAAATCAACCAGTATGCTCGAGATGAATTCATATGATTGCAATATAAACAAAAAATAATTAGTCAAATGATAATTGTACTATCTCAAAAAATAACATTAAATAAAATAAATTTATCATACAAGAAATTATATTTTGCAACTACTATAATTTCAGGTCATGAATTAGGTGAAAATTCAAAATAAATTACTTTGCAAAGTAGGAAATGCTGATGTTTGGTTTCGTTTATTTATTTATTTATTGCAAATTTATACTATTAAATAATATGTCTAGCGATCCTCTATTAATAATTAAAAATAAATAATAAATCAACAGCAGAAAGTACAAGCCATGGGTACTATAAAAATTCTTTAAGATATTTTGGGTCAAATATCATGGCCTTAAATATCTGAGCTGTCTTTTGAATAAATTTTCATTTTCCTATAGCCTCTCAAAGAAAAGTAAAGGCGTCCCCCTACCGTTCCTTAAGACTCTACTAGACTCGTTCTTGTGTGATGAGACCAACGAACCTAATGCTCTGATACCAAGTTTGTCACGACCCAAAACC
>NC_028648.1:78022494-78025596 GCF_001406875.1 Solanum pennellii | reverse complement strand
AAAGCAGGAATAGTCCAAAACGCCCCTTAAATTACTTAACAGAAATCCGACCCAGCCTGGGATTAGGCAGCCTGTGACGGCCCGTCTTGCTTGCGACGGTCCGTCCTGCTGCTTCCGTCACAGACTTCAGAGACTAAATTTCCTTGAAGAGTCTGTGACGGTCCGTCGTGCCCACGACGGTCCGTCCTGCCATTCCGTTACGAAGTTCAGAGAGTCGATTTCAGTACCCAAATTTCAGAATTCTAAGTGTTTTGGAACGAGACCCCCTCGACGGTCCGTCGTGCCCATGACGGTCCGTCGTGGGATCCGTCGACTCAGCCAGTTTTTCCAGAAATAAAATCTGCTGCTCAAAACGACTAAACAGGTCGTTACACAGTGTTAAAAGGGAAATAGACTTTTTATATATATAAAAATAGATTTAAAAAATAGAACAAATAAATTGAACAACGTAGTATATGAATTGAATTATGACTAGATAGTAAGACAGAAAAAAGGATTTTTTTTAAAGTACGATAAGTCTAATCATAATATTAATTACGTTGATGCATGCACACTTTTTTTTTTTAGAAAAAAAAAAACAGATTTGGCGTTAGATAGTCCACTTGCAATAATTCATTAATTTTGATTCATCAGCAAGATTAGGTACAAATCCACCTTAATTATATATTAGAGCGTGTTAAAGATTGAAAATATCGTGTGTTTTATTATTAGTTATTGAAAATATTTTTTAGGTCCTCGTGTGGCATGCATGCATGCATGTCAATTTGTAAGCTAAATATATTTTCTTTGTTTTATTTACCAAAAAAAAAGTATTTTCTTTGTTTTAAATTTTTTGACTAATTTTAATTTTACTAAAAATTTAAGAAAGTAAAAAGAAGATTTTTTAATAATGTAATCTTAACTTAGAGGTATATGAGAAATAGTCGTTTAATAATACGATTTTAAGCATGTCATATAAAAAGTTAGAATTTAATAACTATTGTCAAAAAAGAAAGAAAGCAATCTTTTTTTGAACAAAATAAAAAAAAAGTAAGACAAATAAATTAAAATGGAAAAAATGTTAATAAGTCATCTAAAAGATAATTACATATAATCATCTATACGAAGTGCGACTGGTCATAGATTGAATATATAATTAATAATATATTTTCTCTAACAATTTAAACTTTTAAGTAAACAATAACTTTTCATGTCATAGGCGAAGCACCTTGCTTGTGAACCATGACGTCCAAAGTTCAAATCTTACTTTTAAGGAAAAAAAATTTGAAATTTATTCGAACTTTGACCGAAATTGCTGTAACAATACCAAAGTTTGGAAATGATCTTTTACCCCCTGCACTATTTACTAGTTTATTTTAAAGTTATATATGTGCTCACAGGACATAATAAATATTGCATAATTATAAATAATAAAGTGTCCACATGAACAAATATATACCTTTAAAATATATTATTAAATAGTGCGGGGGTAAAAGGTCATCAATAAAGTTTAATATCGTAACAACAATTTCGATCAAAATTAAAATATTTTCCAGACCCTTCTCTCTACTTTTTTTAAAAATAAAAATTACATGAGATGAACAACACAATTAATTTAACATGGTATATCAAAACCGTCAAACATCTTAGATTTGAATCTCATTACCACACATCATTAATTTTTTTTTACGTGTTTTACCATAAAAAAGAATCAAATATGCACATAAGAAGAAAATAAATGTGGAGGCTTTACACAAAATATATATAACATCAATGAGCTCACTGCTTATATATATGATAAAATAAATAATTCTACTTTTAATTACAAAAGTGAATATTTTTTCAACTTGTAATAAAGTATGAAGTAGGTATCCTTAAATAAAACAAGATAAGTGAACCCACAGCTTGTTTAATCATCAAACGCAAAGGAATACTTAGGGATGACAATAGGACGGGATGGGACGGATTTATGTCTTTGATAACGTTTTATCTTGCCCTATTAACTCTTTATCTTGTTTAGATCTAGCTTTGTCCAGTCTTGTCGTGTTTAGTATTTATTTATATATTAATTATTTTTGTTGTCAAAATTTAGTATTTCTTTCGATTTAAGCTTTTAAGTATCATTTTCGATTTTTTTTTTCATTTTAATAATTTGATTTATTACTTGTTGATTATTTTGTAATGATCCTTTTATAATGTTTATACAATTTGATTTTGTAACCATTCTCACATGGATTATTTTACTAAAGCACATTTTTGTTTAATTTTGGTTGATAGAAGCTTTATCATGTCCTGTCCTGTCCTGTCTTGTCCTGTCCTACCCGAGCGCATTAATAGACAATGTATTGCCATGGTAGGTTTAAATAGGGCTACTTTTTTTAAAACTAAAAATTGGGGTGCATACATATATACATAAAGTTATCAAAAGAGGAATTAGTGACGGCAAACATCAAAACATTGTATATACATGATATACATTGTGGATACACCTGATATACAAATAACTCCTTCCAAACACCATTATACTTCCATTTCAATATCATAATTACAAAATAAAAAGAAACAGCAGTAGAAATTCAAACTCAAAACTCACGTTAACACATTTAAAAGGGATTTAAAGACTAAATATTTAAAAAAGTTGTGTTAATAAGTAAGGGGTATTTTGCGACACGTATATTAACGACGACTTATGTACGTAGCTAACTTTGTGTCACGACCCAAAACGGACCGCGACTGGCACCCACACTTATCCTACTATGTGAGCGAACCAACCAATCCAATCCCCAACATTTCAGCCATAATTAACAAAATATAATGCGGAAGACTTAAAACTCATTAATGCAAATCGATTAAATAACTTATAAAACTCAATACTTATTATTCCCAAAACCTGGAAGTCATCACCACAAGAACATCTATCCTCAAATTACTAATCTAAGAGTATCTAAGAAACTAAAATAAGTAAAAGCTAGTCCATGCCGGAATCTCAAGGCATCAAGACATGAAGAGGAAGATCCAGTCCAAGCTAGAAGCAATAGCTCACCCTGAAATCTGGCTTGATGAAGACTGGCTAGAGTTGCGGTTGAGTTGAAGACGATGGTACGTTTGCTGCACTCCACAAAT
>NC_028648.1:77923831-78021179 GCF_001406875.1 Solanum pennellii | reverse complement strand
CAGAATTTCCGACCCGAGTGAGCTTACGGAGCCTGTGACGGTCCGTCACGACTGTGACGGTCCGTCCTGCAGGTCCGTCACAAAGCTCAGAGACTTGATTTTTTGTAAAAGTTCTGTGACGGCCCGTCATGCCTGCGACGATCCGTCCTGCCATTTCGTCGCGAAGTTCAGAGAGTCGATTTTAGTACCCAATTTTCAGAATTCCAAGTGTTTTGGAACGAGACCCCCTCGACGGTCCGTCGTGCCCATGACGGTCCGTCGTGGGATCCGTCGTCTCAGCCAGTTTTTCCAGAAATAAAATCTGCTGCTCAAAACGACTAAACAGGTCGTTACACTTTGTTCTAATAACATAGTGTCGTACAAAAATGTGACGATTAAGTAATTAACTCACATGCTATTTATCACGAAACTTCTGATTAAGAATGGAAAAATCGTAGCGGTACCAAACTGCTACTTGCATGAGCATACCAATTTGGAGCTTTCATTTGTAATTTCCTTTTTGATTCTTTGTTTGAACTTTGAACCACCTAATTTGAAAAAGTGCAAAATGTGTATGCACATAAATCCAACGTGTAAAGAAGAAAATAAATATAATGTCGATGCTTTACACAAAACAACAGCAATAAAGTAGAAAGTAGGTATCCTTAGATAAAACAAGATAAGTGAACTCACTTCTTGTTTAATTATCAAACATAATGTAGAAAATAACAGAGAAAAAATAGGGAAAATTATGTTGATAAGCAAATTGTATACTATTAATTAATTAACATAGTTATAGTTTGTTATAATTTGTGACCTACTTTTAGCTATAATTACACTATTTAACTTTTTTGTTTTGTATAATTCGTACAATTGTATAATTTGAAATTTGTATAATATAATTTGTATAACTTTTGTAATATGTAATTTTGTTTAATATAATTTGTATAACTGTTTAAAGTTCAGATGTTTGTATTTTTATAAATTCATCATGTCGAGTTCATACAAAAATAATTGAATTATACAAATGTACCCGCGAATTATACAAACGAGACAACTTAAATTGTAGCTACAACACGTAAATATGCAAACTATAGTTATGATGCATAATTAAATTTATAATAATGGCTATTTGCGAAAGTTTTCCGGAAAAGTATAACCAGATAGACCTTTTGCTAGTCCAAAATTGTTAAATAAGATGGTGAGATTCAACTAAAGAATGGGAAGTTAGAATAAACAAAGAGAATTTTAGATTGGAAAACTTGATTATGAAAGAAGACTCTTTGATTTGAGTTGTATACAACTCTTTTTTTGACGACAAGGGAAACCAGCAGCCGCTACCCTTTTGGTGCGCACAGGGTAAAACGCCGCTTCTATGCAATAGCTCGCAAACCACATAGGAGAGATAACCCGCATTAGGCAAGCCTAGTGTGACGAGCTCGATCCAGAAGGCAAACCCCTTGCTTTCGAACTTGAGACCTCCAACATGGAAGTCCCAAGCTCAAACCACTGGACCACCCCGCAGGGTAGGGTTGTAGAACTTTCCTTTTCAACTACACTTTTAAATTTTCGAGGTGTTACAGTTTAAATGTCTACTTAGTTTAGATCCAGCTTCACCTTCTCCTGTTTACTCTTTATTTACGTATTTTTTTGTATTCTATAATCAAAATTTAATACTTCTTTTAAATTGATCTTTTTATATCATATTCAAAAAAAAAAATTGTTGTAATAACTTTATAATGTATTAGTTGATGATTATTTTGTAATGATACTTTTATAATGTTATACATTTTGATATTGTAACCATCCTCACATGAATTCTTTTACTAAACACATTTACTTCCGTTCATAAAAGCTTTGATTCGATCCACTCTGTCCCTTTTAAGCATCCACAATGTATAATGCATACATTGAATATACATCTTATACTTTGTGGATACACTTGATATACAAAGTTTCCATCATAAAACTCCTTCTAATCACCACTACACTTCAATTTCAAATACTATAATTATAAATTTTAAAAAAGAAACAGGAGAAAAATAAGTATCTTTCGACTTGCATTATTTTCATTTTCTACAACTAAATATTACTCGTAATATCAAACTCAAAACTCACGTAACACATTTAAAAGGGATGTAAAGACTAAATATTAAAAAGAATATGTTAAATAATTAGAAGGTATTTAGCAACATATTGATGACGACTTTTTTCTTAAAATATAGTGTTAGTCTTACAAAAATGTGATGATTAAATAAATTCATTTATACTCTTAAGATTCCTTTACATATAGTTTGAGGGAAAATGTGATACATTTCAATACAGCTATAGTTGTTGGAATTTTTCTTTCATTTTATGATACATAATTTGACTCTAAACATCAAATGAATACTCGAACATTTCAAAAGTGAGTATATAAGGGGAGTTATCGGGTTTACGTAAATTCATGTTTCTGTTTTATTATTATATAAAGTAGTGTTGTATTTTTCTTAAAAAGAAATGCTTAAATATAGATGTGTGAATTCATGATTCTCTTCCGACATCAAATATAGTAATTTCGTATATTTTTTAAATAAGTAAATACATATGAACCCACGCTTGAAGTGTCATAATACGATGATAATTGGGTACAACTATCTCAGATTCTCAGTACGTTAGAAATTTAAATCTTTTACTATCAATGTTGTTTTCTTTCTTTCTAAATCTGAGTGACACCTCTCTAAGTAGTTGGTCTTAGCACTTTTAACATTTTAATTAATATTTTTTCTTTTTTGATCTTTAAAAATTTTCAAGGTTGTCATATTGAAAATTCCTATTTATTTTTTTTACCAATATAATTTTTTTATAAAATTAAACCAAATGTATGTTAGAACTAGTTGTACTAAATGATCTAAAATCCATTCAATAAGTTCAACCGGTTTTAATATCTTCGATACAAAATATAATTATTCAAATTTCAATAATTACTACTAGAATAGATAATAATTAATTTTAGCCCATCTTGGTTTAGACACTATAAAGTATAAAGGGAAAATTGTATATAATAGCAAACTAATAACCTAAAATAAATGGAATAGCTAGGGTTTGATTTAATTGTGCTACATAGCAAACGTTAGCTAAAATTTGTCAGCGTCTCTCTCCCAGAAATCTCGCTCGCCACTCTCCATTCTCGCTCGCCTCTCTTGCTTTATACACAGAAGTGTATAATTCTATTTCTGTTTTGTATAAAGAGAGAGAAAATTGTATTTACACATGCAAAAATATATATATCTTCGTGTTGTACACTTAATTATACAATTTATAAACATTTTACTTCAAATATTGCAGAGAAAAAGGTCAACGAATTATACAATTGCGAATTATACAATTGCAGTGAAATACAATTTTCTCTAGCTTTATACAACAGAAGTGTATATATTATGTTTCTGTTTTTGTATAAAGCGAGAGAAAAACATATATCTTCTTGCTATACACTTAATATTGCAGCGAAATAGGCAGTGAATTATACAATTGTGCATTATACAATTGCAGTGAAATAGGATAGCGAATTATACAATTGCAGCGAAATAGGCCAGCGAATTATACACTTGTATATGTATAGCGAATTATACAGTTTTATGTTTGCTATGGAGCGGAATTATGCAAAGTTTGCTATAGCATACAAATATGATTTTTTTGTTTGCTATATGTGAAAGTTGCCCAAGTATAAACCCCTAGTTCCTAATGGGCTTTGATTGGATTTATGGATTATGTTCGGAAGTAAATGACCAAGAGATCTTAATTTAAAATAATATCGCAGTTTATAATTTTCAGTGACTTATGTTTGTATGATACGATGATAAGGGATAAATAATTAATTTTAAAATAAATTTATCTCATATTTGATTAGGATAAAATTACAGAATATCTTATTTTGAAATTTAATATTATTTTATTCCATATTAAAAATAAAATAATAATCTCGAAGTAACTTATCCTCCGATCAATTGTGCCCCTTATCTTTAGGATTCTATGTGCTTGCAACAACAAAAGGGGATGATGTGTACTAAACACAAAATAAATAGACAAAAAAACAGACGTAGCTTAGGAGTTTTAATGACCTTATTATATTATAAATTGACAAAGACATGAATTGTTTATTTTGTCCCATTTTCCATTTTCAAATGACATCAATGATCCCAATAGTTTCTTTCTTTTTCTTTACTCTTTTGCCTAATTGACACCAAAAAGAACAACCATGCAAATCGATACAATAATATATTCCGTATAATTTTTAAAATTATGTTTGAACAAGGTGTTGCCTATACATTCTTTTTTCATATATTGTGAATAGTGGTGAAGTCACGATTTCAAAAAAGAGATTCAAAATTTAAAACAGACACACGAAATAGTAGATAGAGGTTCGACATCTATATACTAATATACTTAAAATATTTTAACCATGTATAAATAATATAATTTTCCATCGAAGGGGTTCAAATGAACTTCCTAACTGTAAGGTGACTCCGTATTAGGGCTGTTCAAAATCTAACCGAAATCGATAAATCGAACCGATAAAAAAGTTATTGGTTGATAGTATTGGTTTAGTGGTTTTGATAATGATTTTAATTTTTTTTGTTGTCAAATTATCAGTTCTTAATGGTTTGATGTTTTTCTTAACTAGTTAACCGATAACCCGATAGTAAATTAAATAATTATATTTATATCATTTTGTATATAAAGTCCTTGACTTAGAGTTTGATTTCCTTTTTTTTTTTGGTTGTCTCAAACACTTGATTTTTCTACAATGTAAAAGTGTTTGCTTTTGAGCAAAATATGACTTGTGAACTCAAGTGCATAGATTATTTGGTTTGTCACCTTGTTTTAAAGTGATTTTCAATGTTTTTTCTTTTGTGTCAAATTAACGGTTAAACCGATAACGATCAAAAACCGATAAATCAATAATCAATAAGTCAATATCTTAATGGTTGTATGACGGTTTAACATCTCTACAAACCTATAACCAATAAGTCAACCCGATAAACTTCAAACTGAAACGAACCGACCAATACACAGCCCGCCCTACTCCACACTGCTTGTGAAGATAAAAATATAAATTTCGATAAATCTCCAAGCTAAGCAAAATATTTATATCAAAATAAAGTATGAAAATATAGAAGAAATAGTAGTAATAATAATAATAATAATAATAATAATAATAATAATAATAATAATAAATAAAGAAAAGAATTAATTAACCATCTTGAGATAATATGCATTTACACTTTTTAATTGGAGAAATTTCTTGCGTTTTAGTTTTTTCTTCTTTTCTTTTTTGTTTGTGAAAGGGATAGAATATCTAACCCTTAACCCTAGTATTTTTTACAATATGAACATTAATGGAAATACTAATCATTAAAAGATTTAGAGATATAGAAGGACAAAGTCAAGTAAAACAATAATTGGTTATCTGTTTAACGCTTTAATCAGTATGATTATGAAAAAATTAATTAGTGTATGTGAAATCATAAATCATAATTAATGTCTTGCTGGATCACATAAAGAGTTATCAAATGAAAACATGTCAACTATTTAAATAGCAACATAAGAGGGTTGGGACTTTATCTTATTTTAAAAATTTAGCTACTCCTTAATTAAATTAACTTAAATTAAAGTAAGTTATGGAGATAATTATGGAGTGGAATTTTGATTATACTGCCCAACCATTAATTTTTTTGTTCTTAATTGGGTGGTAAAGAGAATTGGGTTGTGATATTTCACTTACCATTTATATTAGTAGCTTATCGATCTCCAGTCAAGACATACGTACAAAAAAAATTTAAAATTTGAGTTGAAAATATCTCATAAAAATATTTTATGATTTTTGAATATTTTACTACATCGTCCAATTATTTTTTTTTCTTATTTAGGGTGGTGAGAAAAAGAATCGATGTCATTACACTTACCATTTATATTTAAATTGAAACCTATCCGTTGTTAAAAACACATGTAAAAAAATTCTGAAATTTGAATCGAATATTTAATTACTAGTAAGAGATTATGATCTTCAAGTATTTGATTAAAATAAATTAAAAATTAAGTATTTAAATAAAATATAGTAGCTAATTTAAGAGGGTAGTTGAAGTCAGTGGCGTAGCCACATATATATATAAGTAATATGATATAGAAAATGATAAATAACATATTTTGGATATTTCTTAACATAACAAACTGCTATTTTTAAACACCCTTTAAGAAATTCCTGACACCGTCACTGATTGAAGTATTTCATTTTTTTTAATATAAAAAGTGACAATATAATTCTCATTATTTTACTAAAATATAAAAACTAGAGTGTGGTTTGAAATTCAAACATCCCCACACAAGACATCATGTCCCAAAAACATGGGGTGGGTGGAAATAATGAAATGTTATAGATTTTGGAAAAGACAAACTATAAGTGGCCCAAAACTAGAAAAAGATGGAAATTCTCATAAATAAAAATTTAACTATCCATAATAATTACATAAATTACATGTTATATATTATTTTAGGTCTTTTAGACAAACTTCATCTTATTCTCCTCATGCATAATTTGATAAAGATATAATATCTACCAGCAACATATTTGTCTTTTATGAGAGACAAAAATGTAAGACCAAAATGCTTCCTATTTCTTTCAATTTTTTTCTAAGTCAAATAGGGAAATAATCTAATACTTAAGATGGAATTTAAAAAAATAATTTTTTTGTGATAAAAAACTAAAAGTATATCAAAATATCTTTTAATTTTATAAATTTAAACATGTAATGTGAAAAATTAAAATTAAAGAATTATCGTAAAATTTTGAAAAAATATTCCTTTTTAAATGAATTAAAAAATATGATAAATAAATTAAAACAGACGTAACACTTTTTTTTCTTTCTTATTTTGATAACTTATAATGGAGACAATATTTTTTTAAAATTGAATAATTTTGTTTCCAAACTTTTTCTAATAATTCATATGATCTCATTTTATTTTTTACCCTTAAAATTTAAAGTCTTTTAAATTTAGTGTAAACATGGATTAATAAGTTTCTTCTAACTTAAAAAATAATCTACTTTTTTGTTATAGAAATGTCACTTTTTTATTGTTTTGCTTATAAGCACTGTCAAGGAGGACCCTCCATGTTTAATTAATTAAAAAAATACACTGTCTTCTGTCCCAACTACTATTTAATTTACCCTTTAATTTATTTATATTAAAAAAATAAAAATAAAAAGGGATAACGCACAAGTACTCTCTCAACTTATGCCTGAAATCTCACAGATACACTTATACTATACTAAGGTCTTATTATCTCTGAACTTATTTTATTAATAATATTTTACCCCTTTTCGGCCTATGTAACACTATTTTATGGGCCCAACACTGATTGAGAAGATACTTGTGCATTTTTCCAAATAAAAATATGGCAATCCTTCATCTCTACATTCTATATACAATGTTACTATAACATAATCAAACAATAAATAGTATTTTGAACAAAGATTTTAAAAAAAAAATATTTTGAACGAAGTTTTTTTTTTATTGTATATAAATATGAAAATGATTTTTGTCTTTTTTTGTTTTATTCTTTTCAGTTTTCCAATAATGATTTCTAAGTAGGTACATAGTACATATTGTTTTTTTCACTGCATTTTTGCATGTTTGACCACAAAAAATATTAATTATTTCAAATTATTTTTCATTGTACTTGAAAATTTTAAACAATTTAAAGTTAAATTTAAAATTTGACAAATAGCTTGATACTATATTTGTTTTCCACCTCATTTTCATAATTTTTATAAATTGTGTCTTTATTTTTTTTAGAAAAAATATAATGAAATAGAGAATTTCATTTTTAATTCTATTTAAAAATTTAAATTATTTTTTATGATCAAACGCCTACTAAATATCTCGAGCTGATAGATTCATAGCCATGAAAAATGCCCTAGCCGCTATATGGTAAAAGTGGACTTTTTATACTCATTCTTTTTTATTTTATCACGAAAGAAAAAAACAAAAAAATATAGTACAATACACGATACTAATCTGTTTCTCCTTTAATCAAAGATTTTGATTTTGATTCATATGTATGAATCTTGCATTTAAAAATTTAATTGGCGATAATAATTTTTTATTAGTTTGAATGTTATTTTTACCCTAAAAACATATATTTGAAGAGTACTACCATAAATGAATTCTATTCAATGCATATTTGAATTACTCGAATTTCAATATAAATAAAAAAAATACAACAAAATTTAAGATCACGCTTGATCATGAATTTTTTCACTTTTTTTTAGGTTGAACAAAAAAACGTGTTTGACCATACATTTATGAAACTCAACTTGAAGTTAAATATTGAAATTTTCAAGAATTTGAAAAAAACCTGAACTCTTTTCACTCTAAATTAAATTGCTTATAAAAAATTTATAAACAACCCCAATTTATATTTATATTTATGATTTACCAATCAGAATTATGGTTGAGCGATAAATGTTTTTTCATCTTTTAATCAAGAAATCTGAATTTCCTACTCGTTTATATATGGAATGACTTTTATTAATGAATATTTTATTCCGAATGTGAAACTTTTTAACTTAATAATTGAATATAATATTAATTTAAAATATTTTTTACTTTACGATAAAACATGATCAAACGACTTGACTTGGGTTGAATCAACCAAACACAAATTGAAGTCAATTCACCACATTTCACGATCCACATACCACCTTGTTGTTTTCCACTTCCTTTTCCCCGCCGCTCTCTCTCTCTCTCTGTACATTTTTTTTCACTTCGAATCTGCATTTGCACTTAAATTTCTCTTTTTTTACTCCCATTTTCTTCCATTTCCTCTATCAGAAAAATCTTTATCAATTCTTCTAATGAACTGTCTCTGTTTTTGTCACCAAAACTCTCTTTGAACTCAAGTCTTCCTGTTTTGCTACTACTATTTTCTAGTTATAGGTAGGTTTCTTTCAACTTCATTCTCTTAATTTGAACTTTTCCATACTTGGGGTTGTTATATTTTGTACAATCTTGGATTCATCCTCAAGCTTACTCTCATTTTTGTTACTAAAAACAAAATCAAGAACTCATTTTTCTGTTTCTTGATTGACCCATTTCTCCAACTTCTGTTGTTTTTAAGTACTTCTAATGATGGGTTCTTTCAGTTTTGGGTTTTTGTAGAAAGCATTGTTCTTTTTTGTTGTTTATGGGGAATGAGTACAAGAAGAGTAAAAATGAGAAATTGGGTTTTAATTGGAGTTTTAGTGACTGTTGGGCTGGTTTTTCTGAAATGTGATGCTTTGCCAGCTAATGAAGGTATATGCTTATCAATTTCATAAACTTGTTATGTTGCTTAGATCTTGATTTGATTGGTTTGTGAAGTTTAATTTGTGTGATTTAGGACAATGCAGGGAGTTATATGATGTTGTTTTGTAAATTAGTGACGGTTATTGTAAGTGGCAGAATGGTCTTGCTTACCTGATCCATTAAGATTCAGTCGTTTGTTGTTCTGAGTAGTAGAAAGAAAAAAAAAAGTATATGACGTTTATAAATACGCGATTGAGTATTGTAAGTTGCAGAGTGATTTTGCTTTTCTGATCCAATGAGTTTTAGCCAATTGTTGCTTTGAGTAGTAGAAAGAAAAACAAGTTATATGATGTTGTTTATAAATATGTGATGTGATATTGTAAGTGGTAGAGTGTCCTTGTTGCCCCGGTCCATTAAGATTCAACCATTTGTCGCTCTGATTCGTAGAAAGAAAAGAAAAAGTTATATGATGTTGTTTAGTAAAGATCTTGGCTTTTTTTGTGTTGAGATACTGTATTGATGAAATGCTAATGCAATGTAGTTGGTAGTTGATATTCATAACTGATATTAGGTTTCTGACTTGGGAGTAATTTGGTTTTGCACAGTTCATGCTCTAAATAACTTCAGGGAAGCTATATATGAAGATCCACATCTGGTATTCTCAAATTGGAATGCTGTAGATTCAGATCCTTGTGGATGGTCTGGAATTTTTTGCTCAATGGCACGAGATCATGTCATAAAAATGTGAGAAAAGCGCCTTCTGCATATGGCGTTTTCGTTTATGTTCTATCTGTTTGTTTGACTGATTTTTCTCAATTTGATGTGACTTATTTCATTACTTTTCGATACATGTTAGTAGCACAACTGAGCCTTCACTAATGCGTTTACAACGTCTCCTATGTAATTTTGCAGTAACATCTCTGGTGCTTCTTTGAAGGGTTTTATTTCGCCGAATTTGCATTTGATTTCTTATTTGGAAGAACTGTAAGCTATTACTTCCGTGAAAAACTTATACATGTAACTCCGGTGCGTAAAAGAATTGGTAAAAGCTTAATGCTATGTATTGGTGATGTGCAGGATATTGCATGGAAATGTACTGATTGGTACAATACCGAAGGAGATTGGCTTGTTGAAAAATTTAAAGGTCTTGGATTTGGGTTCTAATCAGCTCGCAGGACCAATTCCTCTCGAGCTTGGCAATTTGTCAAACATTATAAAGATGTCAGTGCAATTTGAGTGTTCATTGTTGTATGTGTACTTTCCTTTTTGACTTCCATGAAGCTTCCATCTCATCTAGTTTTGTTATGTCTCTGCAGAAACCTTCAATCCAATGGATTAACAGGTAAATTGCCCTCTGAGCTCGGTAAATTGATATACCTTCAGGAACTTCGTGTGGACAGAAATAAGCTCAAAGGACCACTGCCTGCCAGTAATGGCTCAAATTTTACATCCAGTGCTTATGGGATGTAAGTCGAATATGGACCAGTGCTATTTCTTCAATTCTATGCGTTCTTAATCTTTGGATTTGCTGTTCTGTAGGTTTTACAGTATCACATTGGTAGAAGATTTATTGTTGCAATGCTTTATAGATGCGGTTCACTAGATTTTCAATTTTGTACACTTTGAAGCTGCCTTTTTGTCTTTTTGAGGGAGGGGGTGGATATCTGAAACTTGAAATCATTTTTTTAAGCCGTTAACTATACCCTTACTAAATGATTCTCTCTAAAATGTAATGTTGCCAGGACTTAAGAGCATCATAGTAATCTCAATTAGCATATGATTTGCTGCAACATTGTTGGCTGCAGTTTGTCTGGACATTTACAGAGTCTTAAAATTGAAAGATTATGGCTAATGTTCAATCTTTCTTTCGTCTTGATTGATAGTGCTAGACTTCTGTTGACATGTATGTCTTTTGTACTTGAACTTGAGTTTAATACATTTGTTGTTCTCCTAGAAACTTCACAATTACTTAGTGTAATGAAATCTTAAAGAGTTCAACATGTATATTGAAAAGTCATCACTGACGTTTTCTGCAATATTCTGTATAGTTTTCTGGAAAAATCAGTAAAAGCCTCCTATGCTTGCTTGAACTTGTAATTGTTCTATATAGATCCCTTTAAGTTTTAACTCACAGTTGGTTTCTGAGTAATCATCTTTTATTTTTGCTTAGGAATGCCTCTGGTGCCAAACCTACTGGTCTTTGTCGTTTATCTCAACTGAGAGTTGCTGATTTCTCCTTCAACTTCTTCTTTGGTAGCATACCGAAGTGTCTGGATTACCTTTCAAAGTATAGTTCTAATTCTGATCCACAAGCATTTTTTATACTCTTTATTTCAGTTTCTGAGTGCCTATTATTTTGTTCTTTCTGTAGAACTAGCTTTCAAGGAAATTGCCTTCAAGCAAAAGATCCCAGGCAGCGTTCTACTGCTTTATGTGGTATGTGTAATCTGCTAGACAACTCTTACACTTTAGCAGAATCACTAAACAAGCCTTTGAATCTTTTATGCATACATAAGTGTGCAAAAATGCAAGCTGGTCATGCGTACTTTAGATTCTATATCCTAAAGGGGCTTCTGCAAATAAGTTTGCCCATTTCACTAACAGTCGCAGTTGAACAGATCAACTTTGAAATAATTGAATTGATTGTTGTAACTTTTGCATTATAGGAGGCACTCCACCTGCCAAAAGCAATCCAGCACAGAGCAATAATAAGCACCGGACTGTTGAAGGAAGAGCCAAACATAAGTCTGCTTCAAAACCTACCTGGCTTTTTGTGTTAGAACTGGTAACTGGAGTTATTGCAGGTTCTCTCTTCCTTGTGGCTATTCTGGCTGCCATTCAGAAGTGTAAGAACAGATCTTCAATTATCATCCCTTGGAAGAAATCAGCAAGTATGAAAGACCATTTGAAAGACCATATGGAAGTTTATGTAGGTGAGTACCATGCAATTTCAGTTAAGAATTGCCTTAAACAGTTGTATTACTTGATTCTTTATTGACTTGGGAAAAATGGTTTCCTTGGAAAACATTTTCCAGAAAATAATGGATTTCTTACTTATTTTGTTGTGTTCGGTGCACAAATAAACAACATCACCCTAATAGGATTTGTATATAATCTAGACAAATACTATGGCAGGTGGGGTAGGTAGGGGTCCTGGGTGGTGGCGATGGGGCTTACGGAGTGGGGAGTGGGGGGTGAAGATGAGGTGTGTTGGAGGGTGGGGAGGACACAATTGATGTGAAATACCACTTGTGGAACTCGTTTTTACTACCTCCATACTGAACACACCTTTAATTCTTTCTCATATAGGATCTGATTCTTCAATTTAGTACGACTAATGTTTCTGTTACTTCAGTTATCTTTACTATTATTGTTGTTTATAAGCAAACTAACTTGTCCTCATTCACATTTATGTCCTCCAACTTTGAGTGTGCACAAGTAGGCACCTAAACTTGTATAAAGTTGAACAAATAAACACACACATCCTACATGACATCCTATGTGACAATTTGTATCCTACGTGGTGTCCTATGTTTATTATGCCACATTGGACTCATGTGCCTACTTGTTCAACTTTATACAAGTTTAAGTGTTTGCTTGTGCACATCCAAAGTTAAATGACATAAGTATGAAATGAGGCCAAGTTAAAGAGCACCTAATGTATTATGCCTTCTTTTCTATGATATTTTTACAATAACTTCTTTATTCTTGTATTTTTCAAAACCTGTTTTGGAAAACATTTTTTCTTGAACCGAGGGTCTGTCGGAAACAACTTTTCTACCTCCACAAAGGTAGGTTTAATGTCTGCATACACCTCACCCTCCTCCGACCCCACTTGTGAGGTCACACAGAGTATACAATCACAAGTTCAGAAGCATTAATTGTAATTTGAATTTCTATTGGTAACAAATGTTTATTTGTCAGATACTGAGATGCTAAAGGACGTTGTAAGATATAGCAGACAAGAACTTGAGGTAGCTTGTGAAGATTTCAGCAACATTATTGGATCCTCACCAGACAGCTTGGTCTATAAAGGAACTGTGAAAGGCGGACCTGAATTAGCTGTAATTTCCATTTGTGTCAAAGAAGAGCAGTGGAACACCTATTTAGAGGTTTATTTTCAGAAAGAGGTGAAGCCTGTTGTCTCCTTAAAATACATGGCTACTGCTGAGCTCTGTCCGCAATAAAAATTTCATCTTTACTGCAATGCTCTAACCTGTATGGCTTACAAACTCAGGTAGCAGAATTGGCCAGAATAAATCACGAGAACACTGCAAAACTTCTAGGTTACTGCAGAGAGAGCAGTCCCTTCACAAGGATGTTGGTGTTCGAGTATGCATCTAACGGGACTTTATATGAACACCTCCATTGTGAGTGGGAAAAACTATTTTCTTACACATTTGCTTACTGTATGTTTTAGAAGCTGAAATCCAAACTCTTTGAACTTATCACAGATGGAGAAGGATGCCAACTTTCTTGGACGCGGCGAATGAAAATAGTTCTTGGCATCGCTAAAGGACTGAAATATCTCCATTCAGAACTTGATCCGCCATTCACTATATCAGAACTGAATTCAAATGCTGTATATCTCACAGAAGATTTTTCTCCCAAGGTAAGCGAAAGATTTCAGTATTACTGCTGCAAAACCAATTCGCTGTTAAACTTTCTGGTTAATCTTACTGTCAGTTATGCTCATCCATAAGACAATTTTAGTTTACTCTCCACGGTTTCTGCTCATTTTGTCTTTGAACTTGCCGAGTTTCCTTACAAACAATTTGGGCTTACATTTTTCCATTTTTGTTTCCTTCAAGCTCAACCCTTTGTGCCTTTTAACCCGAGTAATAAAAAGCTGATTTTCCATATCCTTTTCTCTCAGTTTAATTTATCTGTTGCAGCTTGTTGATTTTGAAAGTTGGAAAACAACATTTGCCAGATCAGAAAAGAACTCGGGTGCTATCAGTGGTGAAGGAACAATGTGTGTCCTTCCAAATTCTCTACAGAGCCGTCATCTTGACATGCAGGGTAACATCTATGCATTTGGAGTACTACTGCTTGAAATAATCAGCGGAAGACCTCCATATTGCAAAGACAAAGGGTGCTTAGTAGATTGGGTAAGCATTTCTTTCCATGTGAGAAGTTTTTGTATATGATAAAACTCTAAATGTAGAACGCAGACTCGTGCTTTATGGAATCTCAAGTTGACTTTGATATGGCAGGCCAAAGAATTCCTTGAATTGCCAGAGGTATTGCCATATGTTGTAGATCCCGAGTTGAAACATTTCAGATACGAAGACCTTAAAGTGATATCTGAAGTGGTCAATCTCTGTATCTGCCCAAATTCGAGTAGCAGGACTTCGATGAAAGATTTGTGTGCTATGCTGGAGATCGATATTGACACATCCATAACTGCAGAGCTCAAGGCATCGTCTTTAGCATGGGCTGAGCTTGCACTCTCATCCTAACCGCCAAAGCTAACCGTATACATACATACATACATATATCATAGGTGTCTAGTACATTTTCAATCCTTTTTGTTATTTTCTTTGTAATCTCTTGATCCATTCTCCTTTCTAATATTTTGGAGTTATGGTAAGTTCATGCAAATTTTGCATGCTGGTAGAAAGTATTATGTAGAGTTCAAAAGTTGCTAGTTTTGATCCTTTGTATACAAACTGGAACTACAATGACTTGAGTGTTAAATAGTGAATGAAAGTCCATTTAGCAATTGTCCTTCTTCTTGGTTGTCGAAGCACAAGTTATAATGTCACTACTCAAAAAATTTCAGCTTACGAATTATATATCAAAAGACTTGAAATATTGAGAAGATTTTATATCTAAAATTTAGGATTGTTTAGAGGTGATTTTAAATTGATTGAGATTAAATCATGATCGTATATTTATGTATAATCAGTGTTTGAGTTAAACTATGTTAAGTTTTTTGAGTATATCATAATGTATAGATAAGCTATATTGTATAAGTCAATATATATTTTCTATGAATTTTGACAAGCTATATTGTATAATCAATGTATATTTATTATGATTTTAGACTATTTCTTTTAAGTAAATAAAATATGACTATATTAATTGTTAACTAATTACTTTATTATATATATATTTGAAAGTAGAGTCCTGAGCCAAAAGGGTAAAAAAAATTGCCAAAAATTCTAAAAGAGCACAATAGATTTTTTTAATCAAAAAGGCAAAAAAAAGTTGCCAAAAATTCTAAAAGAGCATAATATATTTTTTTAAAATCAAAAGGGCAATAGTCCGTTGAAGCTAAAAATCGCTGCCATAGCAGCATTTTCACAATTTTTTTTGTTTATTTTGTTTTCATGAAAATCGTTGCTTTGGTAGCTTTTTTATTAAGCCTTTTTTTTTTGAAATCGCTAGGGAGCGTTTTACTTAAATTTTCTTTCTAAAAAAGAGGCAGTGTTTTACATTAAAAAAATTAGAAAATGTAGCGTTTACTTTTTTTAAAAAATTTGCTGCCTTAGTAGCGGGTTTTCCTTTTTTAAATCGTGTTTTACTAAAAAATAAATAAATAATAATAAAAAATTCCCCCTCCAAATAAAAATAAATAAATTTCAGGCTCAGAATTTTTTTTGAAAATAAATTAAGTACAGCGAATGCAAAAAAAATAAAAAATAAAAAATAATAATTAATCAAAACGCCGTTAGGACATTTGATTTCTTTTTCTTTTTTTTGTTTTTTTTTTAAATAAAAGCTGCCAAAGCAGCGATTTTCATGAGAATTTTTTTTTAAATGCTGCTATGGCAGTGATATTAGGGGAAAAAGATTATTTTTTTTTGAAAAAAATAGCTGCTTGAACAACGATTTTTAATTTAAACGGAGTAAATGACATTCATATCTGTCAGAGAGTAACCTTTTTTATTCCATATTTTTTTACTTTGTTTTGTAATTATTTTTAAATACTCTCAAAATTTAGTGGGAAATTAAATCCTATTCCTAAAGAAAGTAGGAGAAATAAATAAAATAGGAGAAATAAATAAAGTAGGAGAATTAATTATCTTTTTTTTAAAGAAAACCTAAAATCATTCTATCTTCCTTTCAGTAAGTATTGACAAATCTCAAAATTGTTTGTGTTGAACAATGAGTTACCCTGATGATTACCTGTTAAATAGCGCCTATATTTATAAAAAAAGTAAAAAAATTAGTTATATACTCCAGATGATTCTCTAGCAGCAACTGAACTGATTGATGATCAAGAGGAGGATGCGATATTATTCAGATTTTTAAAAATAAGAATTTATCGTGTTGCTAAAACAGTAAATAATTTGACAGAAACTAAAGAAATTTATGTCATATGTCAAGAGGAAGTCGAGCACGAAGAGTCCATTGGGATTTCAGGGTGCGGACACGAATATCATACACATCTTATCAAACAATGGTTGCTGAGTAAAAAGATTGTCCATGTGTCGAGTTTCTTTTGCCCTGAGAACATAGCATACAGAAATTGTTTTATTATAAAATTCCGTTATCTTAAACTTAGTAAAACAATTAATTATCCTTTAAGTAGTGAATGTAACTAACTTTTGATCATTACAAAAACAATTTATTTCCTATTTCTAAATATTGTTAAGCGACTACAAATTGTCATATCATCTACATTTAGTTTATGCTTGTATTTCTTATAATGTTGGCAACTGAAAGCATGTATAATTACAAATTGAAATTAAGAACTTTTTAACATTCTCATATTTTGACTAATTTTTCCTAATATTTGGTATGATAAATTCATGACTAGAAATCTTTACACATACCATTCAGAATGGGAGGAAAATAATGAGTTTATAAGGTAAAACAAGTTCGCATGATACACACGCTTTTGGGTTCGATAATCGTGGCAGATATTATCAAGCCCAAGAGACAAATCCTTTAGGTTGTTGGGTCAAAGCGGACAATATATGTCATGTGCTGAGTCGTGACATTTTTACATTAGAATTATCTAGGCAAATATGACAAAAGAGTGAATAATTAACGAAAAGTAGAACTTTTGCGACTCATAAATTTATAACGAAAATAACGTATCTCTAAGATTCTCGATTCTCTTTTTCATCTACTAGTCCTATTTTATAAAAAAACAAATTAAAAAAAATGTTGAAGAATTTGCACTATGTATTATGTTACTCATGATCTTCTTAAGCAGGAGAAATACACTTTATTTATTTTCTATGTCAATAAATGCATGATTAATGATATTCATCAAAATTATTTATCTTCTTTATAGAGATTCATATAAATAAATTTTCTTATTTATAATTTTCATTGAGAAGGTTTAAAATCTAAAGAAATAAGCACATGAAGAAAATTTTGCATCAATTATATATATATATATATATATAATAATTTAATTACATATAAATAATTTTTTGCTCAAGAATTGATAAGTGTAATTAACCCAAAAATAATACTTAGGGGAATTTTACGTTTTTCCCACATCGAGCTCAGAGAGAAGTTTGTAGGAGAATAAGAAACGCAGCGAAGCAATGGAGTTCGTCCCTTCGGGGACATCCGATAAAATTGGAACGATACAGAGAAGATTAGCATGGCCCCTGCGCAAGGATGACACGCACAAATCGAGAAATGGTCCAAATTTTTTTGCCGGCCGTCGGCGCTGGTGCTCCGGTCAGTTTGTATTTTTTTTGCCGGACGTCGGCGGCGCGTAATCTATTCGGAGATTCAATAAGTATATAGTGATTCTGTTTTACTTCCTTGGTTTAGATTTAATTTTTGCATCTGTAGTTTTATCAGAATCCCCAAATTCATGTTTTTGCTAATTAGGTTTAGCTATGTGATTGAATAAGTTTTTTTTTTTTGTATTTCTCTTGTAGTTGGTTACAATCACAATCATTTTGGTTTAGATGTTGAATCGAGTACCGGTCCGAACAAATAACTCAGCCTTCATTGTTATGAGTGCTGATGAGGTGATTCATTATTTAATCTTTCATTAATAATCAATATGCTTCAATATGTATCTTTACAATTTGAATCTGTTACTTAAAAGTAGTGGAGGTCAGGATTAGGCAAACAGAGTGTTGTCGCACTTCCTTTCCTTTTCTTTTATGTCTATTAGTATTAGTTGATTTCATTTTCATTTGTATCTTGCTGGTTTGCCTGTCATATTTTCTTGCTACCACACTTCAATGTATGTTTTCTTTTCTGTCGAAACGAGGGTCTATCGTAATCAACCTCTCTACCCCACAAAGGTAAGGATAAGGTCTTGTAAATCCCGCACCCTCTCAGACCTCACTTGTGGGATTATATTGGGTATGTTGTTGTTGAACGGATTCGTTGTAGTAAATGATGGTGTGTAAAATTTGATTGTGTCATTGGATTGAATATGTTCTTAATTCTTATTGCTGATTCCTTTTTGTTCTTGGTAAGTAAATGAACATTACAGATCAGTAACACAAGCAAACTGGACAGCTCCCAGTTTTGCAGCAACTTTCAATCTATACTATCTTTACAACCAGTTCCTTGCTACAATATCACTATCACAGGGTAGAATTCAGAGTTTACAATACATAGCTTAGTCTTGGTTTTGTTCTTCCTCTTATATGTACCTCTTGAACAACCTGTTTTGCCAGCATTGCAGGGGTTCTTGTTATCTTTCGGAAAATTCGTTGGTTCCTCTCCTGCCAAATAAGATAAGAACTTGCAGCCAGTGCCATCCTATATACCTCAGCTCTTGTTTTGCTTGCTTTTGCATTGGGCATTTACTCAAGTTATTTCCTATTCCCATCCTCGAGCCCCTCCCTATGGATACTTTGCCAACAGAGTACCTTCTGCCACACCTGAGATGAGAACAGACACCGAAAGAATATACAATTATGGCTCTCATCTTCAGTTCTGCATACGACACAGTGAACATCTTCTGCACAGCCCCATGTTGCTAATCGATCCCCTGTGAGCAGCCTGCTTTGTAATGCTAAGTATAATATGGAAATCCGCTTAGGACAAGCTGCATCGTTACAGGTCAGTTTCCTCCACTCCACCTTCTGGTAATCTCCTCTAAGAGCTTTATATAGTTGTTTTGTAGAAAATTTATCAATCTGGTTGGCATACTCCTCATTCCAGCCAATAACTTCTAGTTCTTTGTGTATTTGGAGTATTTTCCTCACCATCCATGAAGCTTGAGGTGCTAGAACATTCCATTAGGTTCCTTGTTTCCCATAGTACATATGAACCCATTTCACTCATAGTCTATCTTTTTTAGTACTCAAACTATATTGTAACTTGTTTATTGCAGCCTTATTCCATGTTTGGATATCCAGTAAATTGAGTCCGCCTGCAGTTTTAGAACTACATAGTTGCTCCCATGCTATTAATGCCTTCCTGGATGCATCTCCCCTTCCTGTCCATAGAGATGTCCTACATAATATTTCAATAAATTTGCTTACTGCTGATTCTAACAAACTACAAAGTGGAAATAGTAGGTATCAAGTATACTGGTAGTGTTATGGCCCCTTATCAACACGTCATGTTCGAGCTGTGGAAGCAGCCATTAATGCTTGCATTAGAGTAGGCTATTTTAAGAAACAAAAGCCGTAACATGAGCAATATCAAATTATAATGCAACACTTACTTTTCCAACATTTACTATCATTTACTTTTTATATATATATATATATATATATATTTACCAACAATTTAAATATCCTCTATTTACAATAAAAATAATATACTAGTGGGAAAGTAATTATGTTCCCTTTACTTCTCTTTACCTTCCCATTCCTAAAGAAACTAGGAGAAATAACAAAATAGGCAACTTTTTGTTTACGCCTTAAGCTTCCAAAACAAAGCAAAAATAGGAAATTAAATCCTTAAATGGTAGGAGAAGTAAATAATTAAGTTTCCGAAAACAAACTAGGAATATCCATCTCTATATAAACTCTGTTCTTCACCCTCATACTCTATTCCTTTCAAAAAAAAAAAAAATCGTAGTTAGAAAATCTGGTGTTGTACAATGAGTAACTCGCAACGTAGAGTTGGAAATAGGAGTAGGCCATTCCCCTATGATCGTTCTTCCATTAGAAGACAACTCAATCATCCCCTCGTTTCTGAATTACAAGTTACAATTACTCCACACAGTCGCGAAATTACAATTGTTTATGTCCGTAGTCGTGATTTAGTGGAAAGGACCGTAAGGCAGCA
The DNA here is from genome assembly GCF_001406875.1 of Solanum pennellii. Classification (NCBI taxonomy): domain Eukaryota; kingdom Viridiplantae; phylum Streptophyta; class Magnoliopsida; order Solanales; family Solanaceae; genus Solanum; species Solanum pennellii. The sequence goes on along the minus strand of NC_028648.1, from coordinate 78,000,698 downwards.
GTTTGCAGACTATTTCAATGGCGGATTATCACAAAATTCTTCAGTTGATTTTCAACTAGTAAGTGAACTATTGTCTGATGATGAACTACTGTTTGTTGATCAAGAGGCTAATACCGATGAGAAAGAGGACGATGCTATATTATTGACCTATTTTAAAACAAGAACTCATCGTCTTGCTGATGGTGTAAATAATCCCACTGAAACTGAAGAAATTTGTGCCATATGTCAAGCAGGATTTGAGCATGAAGAGTCCATTGGGACACTTGGGTGTGGACACGAATATCATACAAGTTGCATCAAACAATGGTTGTCGAGGAAAAAAAATTGTCCCATGTGTCGAGGTTCTGTTTTGCCCTAAAATACATAAGCATATCGAGATCTATTTTATTATGAAATTCTGTCGCATTGATCTCAAGTTATGGATGTAACGTACTATACATTTTTTTTATATATATACAAGAATAATTTGTTTCATATCCTAAATATTGTTAAGAGACCATGAATTATCAAATCATATATATTGATGCTTGTATAATGTTTGTCAATTATTTATTTCTTATAAAATATTTCCAAATTCTCCACACAGAATGATGTAAAAGAGAACATGTCAGTGGTTTGATCTCCATGCACAATTGGACAATACACATGCCTCTAAGTACACTCTCTTCCAAGATTTTCTTAATTGTTACATGTCATACAATTGTACTAACGATTCTTTAAAGATAATACAAGTTCACATGGTAATGCGCGTTTTTAGGCTAGGTGATATTGTATCCAAGTACAAACTCGTGAATTCTATGTGCTCAAAGTTAAAAATACAAATCATAGGCTTGGGTCGTGGCTAATATATATTGTTGCGCCCAAGAGATAGATCCGTTAGGTTGTTGGGTTAAAGTCGATAATACATGTTATTAACTTGAGCCGTAACATCTTCACAGTACTATATGAGAATTGTCTAGGTAAATGTGACTAAAGAATTAGTAATTAATCAGAAGTAAAACTTTTGCTACTCATAAATTGATTTTGCTCTTCTGATTTCAAAATAATATGATGTGCCCTTTTGAAATTTTTAATTTTTTTTTGCCCTTTTAACTTCGGACTATTCGAAAGTAACCCTTTTTTATTCCATATTTTTTTACCTTGTTTTGTAATTATTTTTAAATACTCTCAAAATTTAGTGGGAAATTAAATCCTATTCCTAAAGAAAGTAGGAGAAATAAATAAAATAGGAATATCCATCTCTATATATTAACCCTTTTCCTTCAAAAATTAATAATTTTTAAAAAAAAGAAAACCTAAAATTATTCTATCTTCCTTTCAATAAGTATTCACAAATCTCAAAATTGTTTGTGTTGAACAATGAGTTACCCTGAATCTTTTACATATAATGTGCAATCGTTGCACTATATTCGTTCTAGGCTATTCCCCTATGATCAAGCGGCTTATACGTAGGAGAAAGAGGACGATCCTATATTATTGAGCTATTTTAAAATAAAAACTCACCGTGTTATTGTATTTAAAGATAAAGTAAAAGAACCCGAAGAGAATTGTACGATATGTCAAGCAAAATTTAAGCACGAAGAGTCCATTGGGACACTTGGGTGTGGACATGAATATCATACCGACTGCATCAAACAATGGTTGCTGAGGAAAAAAATTTGTCCTATATGTCGAGCTTCTATTTTACCTTGATATGCATATCATTCAAAGATTATTTTATTATAAAATTTTGTTGTATTAAACTTAGTAAGACAGTTAGTTATTCTGAAGTAACGCACTATATGTTTTTTTCCTCTACAATTGGACTATAATGAGGACATAAATTACTTGTTAAATAGCGCCTCTATTTATAAAAAAAAAAAAGTTATATCCTCCAGATGATTCTCTAGCAGCAACTGAACTGGTTAATGATCCAGAGGAGGATGCGATATTATTTTGGGTATTTTAAAACAAGCATTTATCGTGTTGCTAAAACAGTAAATAATTCGACAGAAACTAAAGAAATTTATGCCATATGTCAAACGGAATTCGAGAACGAAGAGTCTATTGGGATTCTTGGGTGCAGACACGAATATCATACACGTTTTATCAAACAATGGTTGCTGAGAAAAAAAGATTGTCCATGTGTCGAGCTTCTATTTTTCCTTGAAAACATAGCATACAAAAATTATTTTATTATATAATTTCATTGTCTTAAAATTAGTAAGACAGTTAATTATTCTCAAATAGTGAATGTAACTAACTATATATTTTTGATAATTACAAAAACAGTTTATTTCCTATTCCTAAATATTGTTAAACGACTACAAATTGTCATATCATCTACATTTAGTTTATGCTTGTATCTCTTATAATGTTGGCAACTGAAAGCATGTATAATTACAAATTGAAATTCAGAACTTTTAACAATTTCATATTTTGACTAATTTTTCCTAATATTTGGTATGATAAATTCATGACTAGAAATCTTTACACATTCCATTCAGAATGGGAGGAAAATAATGAGTTTTATTTGGTAAAACAAGTTCATATGATACACACGCTTTTGGGTTCGATGATGGAGTAGCCGAAATTACAAACTCGTGAGTTCTATGTGTTCAAAGTTAAAAATATAAATCATGGCTTGAATTGTAGCAGATATTATCAAGCCCAAGAGACAAATTCGTTAGGTTATTGGGTCAAAGCGGACAATATATGTCATGTGCTGAGTCGTGACATTTTTACATGAGAATTGTCTAGGCAAATATGACAAAAGAGTGAATAATTAACGAGAAGTAGAACTTTTGCTACTCATAAATTTACAACGAAAATAACGTATCTCTAAAATTCTCTTTTTCATCTACAAGTCCTATTTTATATATAAAAAAAAACTGTTGAAGAATTTGCACTATGTATTATGTTACTCATGATCTTCTTAAGTGGGAGAAATACACTTTATTTATTTTCTATTTCAATTAAATACATGATTAACGATATTCATCAAAATTATTTATCTTCTTTATAGAGATTCATATAAATAAGTTTTCCTATTTATAATTTTCATTGAGGAGGTTTAAAATCTAAAGAAGTGAGCATATGAAGAAAGTTTTACATCAATTATATATATATATAAACAATAATTTAACTACATATAATACTTATGTAACCCTCTCTACGATCATGAAATCTATCTTCTTTTTTCTTTTTTTTATAATTACAAAAATTACCAGTATTGAGTGTATTTAAAAACTGAATTTATGATAGTATGGGTGATATTGAAATAAATGTTTTTAAAATAGGACTAAGTATTTGTTTTTTGAAACTTAAGGACCCAAAACGACATATACTCTTCTTTTACGTTTCTCCCACATCGAGCTCAGAGAGCTTCGTACAGGAGAATAACAGGAGCAGCGAAGCAATGGAGTCGGTCCCTTCGGGGACATCCGATAAAATTGGAACGATACAGAGAAGATTAGCATGGCCCCTGCGCAAGGATGACACGCACAAATCGAGAAATGGTCCAAATTTTTTCGCCGGCCGTCGGCGCTGGTGCTCCGGTCAGTCTGTATTTTTTTTGCCGGCCGTCGGCGGCGCGTAATCTATTCGGAGATTCAATAAGTACATAGTGATTCTCTTGTAGTTGGTTACAATCACAATCAATTTGGTTTAGATGTTGAATCGAGCACCGGTCCGAACAAATAACTCAGCCTTCATTGCTATGAGTGCTGATGAGGTGATTCATTATTTAATCTTTCATTAATAATCAATATGTATCTTTACAATTTGAATCTGTTACCTAAAAGTAGTGAAGGTCAGGATTAGGTTAAAAGGTTAGTAGTCAAACAGAGTGTTGTCGCACTTCCTTTCCTTTTCTTCTATGTCTATTAGTATTAGTTGATTTCATTTTCATTTGTATCTTGCTAGTTTGCCTGTCATATTTTCTTGCTACCACACTTCAATGTATGTTTTCTTTTCTGTCGAAACGAGGGTCTATCGTAATCAACCTCTCTACCCCATAAAGGTAAGGATAAGGTCTTGTAAATCCCGTACCCTCTCAGACCTCACTTGTGGGATTATATTGGGTATGTTGTTGTTGAACGGATTTGTTGTAGTAAATGATGGTGTGTAAAATTTGATTGTGTCATTGGATTGAATATGTTCTTAAATCTTAGTGCTGATTCCTTTTTTTTCTTGGTAAGTAAATGAACATTACAGATCAGTAACACAAGCAAACTGGACAGCACCCAGTTTTGCAGCAACTTTCAATCTCTACTATCTTTACAACCAGTTCCTTGCTACAATATCACTATCACAGGGTAGAAATTCAGAGTTTACAATATATAGCTTAGTCTTGGTTTTGTTCTTCCTCTTATATGTACCTCTTGAACAACCTGTTTCGCCAGCATTGCAGGGGTTCTTGTTATCTTTCGGAAAATTCGTTGGTTCCTCTCCTGCCAAATAAGATAAGCACTTGCAGCCAGTGCCATCCTATATACCTCAGCTCTTGTTTGCTTGCTTTTGCATTGGGCATTTACTCAAGTTATTTCCTATTCCCATCCTCGAGCCCCTCCCTATGGATACTTTGCCAACAGAGTACCTTCTGCCACACCTGAGATGAGAACAGACACCGAAAGAATATACAATTATGGCTCTCATCTTCAGTTCCGCATACGACACAGTGAACATCTTCTGCACAGCCCCATGTTGCTAATCGATCCCCTGTGAGCAGCCTGCTTTGTAATGCTAAGTATAATATGGAAATCCGCTTAGGACAAGCTGTATCATTACAAGTCAGTTTCCTCCACTCCACCTTCTGGTAATCTCCTCTAAGAGCTTTATATAGTTGTTTTGTAGAAAATTTATCAATCTGGTTGGCATACTCCTCATTCCAGCCAATAACTTCTAGTTCTTTGTGTATTTGGAGTATTTTCCTCACCATCCGTGAAGCTTGAGGTGCTAGAACATCCCATTAGGTTCCTTGTTTCCCATAGTACATATGAACCCATTTCACCCATAGTCTATCTTTTTTAGTACTCAAACTATATTGTAACTTGTTTATTGCAGCCTTATTCCATGTTTGGATATCCAGTAAATTGAGTCCGCCTGCAGTTTTAGAACTACATAGTTGCTCCCATGCTATTAATGCCTTCCTGGATGCATCTACCCTTCCTGTCCATAGAGATGTCCTACATAATATTTCAATAAATTTGCTTACTGCTGATTCTAACAAACTACAAAGTGGAAATAGTAGGTATCAAGTATACTGGTAGTGTTATGGCCCCTTATCCACACGTCATGTTCTTTTATCATATTTCGATTACAGGGAAGTTGGAATTTTATATTCATATTCTCATTAGCGTACTTAGCGAACTTGATAATGTAGGATACAATCACTGGATTTTTACTAGCAGGAGTTGGCAATGTTGATTTGAGGAGGAAAACTAAATATATGATTGTCAATTCAAGTATATTTTCAACTTTTTTGTTCTCTCTATTGTTGAGATTTCGTTGCTGAAAAAATTATGGAAGAAAGAAAATTGAGGTTGCTTGATTAGGGTTGTCAAGTCCTTGTGAGGTGATGGAGCTTTTACATTTTGTATCACTCTAATTTGTTTTTTTAAGAATGAATGTAATGTATATTTCCGTTTCTTATGGTTTAGATATATCAGTGAAGCAGATTGGAGATGCTTTTATAGAATTCACCACAAGAGAGGACATTGCTATACCGTTAATCAGCCAATATGTGAGTTTTTATTCTATTTTGCCTCTTGTTTATGGCAGCAGCTGTAACATCATTTCGACTGCTGGTTTTAACTTTTACATGGAGAATGTAGAATAATTAGCATGTTAGTGCTGATTGGAGGTAAGACAGTGTAGCTATGAACATGTGAAGTTGCTCATCACAGGGAAAAATTTAACTGTCCTAGACCCAAAGGTAGCTTGACGTGAGAAACCTGATTGAGAAGCGGAAAATAAATTAATCAGAGTTTGATATAGGAAGCTAGGCGTCGTAAAAAAAACTTTCATGTGACAGTTCCACCACTTGCCTGGTTTACTTGTATTTGCAAAGTCAACCTTGAATGGTGTGTGGCCCTCGAAGGGGGAGCCTTGGAGCAACAATAAAGCTGTCTCTGTATGACCTATAAGTCATGGGTTCGAGCTGTGGAAGCAGCCATTAATGCTTGCATTAGAGTAGGCTATCTATAGCTCACCCCTTCCCCTTGGGGTGCGCCCTTCCTTGGACCCTGCCAATGCCGGAGGCTTTGAGCACCAGGCTGCCCTTTTACCTTGAATGGCGTCTAAATAGCAAAATTAAGGAGTCATTGCCATATAATGCCAACTTCTATGACTGCAAAGAGGAGGACCGTTTGTCTAAAATGACTCTGTCCTCCGCATATTCAGGTGATGGAGTGTGTATAGAAGGACAGAAATGTAGTGTGTGCTTATTGATATAAGGCCAAATACATAAACAAATCCCTTAACTTGTTGGATTTTTTCCCTCAGGTACCTCAACTATGTCATTTTTCAATTGAATCATTGAACCACCCATAATTTGTTTCTTTAAAACACTGTGGGTTGATTTTGATCAGCTTTTCTATTGTAAATGTCTTCAACTGTGTTCGAATTGTAATAATTTTGATTGAAGGAATGAAGACAAACCGTGTTAGTCTCATTTGTTTTTTAATGTGTTCAAATGACTTAAGTAAAACACAATTATTCTCAAACATTTTCACTATCAATTGGACTAATGATTTGTGGAACAACATATGTATCCTCTATCAATACTCCTCACAAATCTGGAGACAACGGTGTTTGTTTAAACGGAGCAAATTATGGGGGTTCAATGATTCAATAGGAAAATGACGTAGTTGAGGTACCTGAGGGAAAAAATCCAATAAGTTTAGGGATCTGCTTATGTATTTGGCCTTGATGAGTCAAGATTTGGGTTGGTGTTGCGTGAACATATTAAAGTCTTAAAGGTAAACTTACACAATGATTTTGTTATTCAAATATTAAGAAACAAAAGCCATAACATGAGCAATATCAAATTATTGCTCAAATTATAATGCTAACACTTACTTTTCCAGCATTGTTTGAAAAGCCATTGAAGAATTCTTGGTGACATTACTATCATTTTTATATATATCTATATATATATCTATATATATATATATTTACTAACAATTTAAATATCCTCTATTTACAATAAAAATAATATATTAGTGGGAAATTAATTATGTTCCCTTTACTTCTCTTTACCTTCCCATTCCTAAAGAAACTAGGAGAAAACAAAATAGGGACGCCTTAAGTTTCCAAAACAAAGCAAAAATAGGAAATTAAATCCTTAAATGGTAGGAGAAGTAAATAAAATAGGAAATAAAACCCTTAAATAGTAGGAGAAGTAAATAATTAAGTTTCCAGAAAACAAACTAGGAATATCCATCTCTATATATACTCTGTTCTTCACCCTCATACTCTATCCCTTTCAAAAAAATCAAAGTTAGAAAATCTGGTGTTGAAGAATGAGTAACTTGCAACGTAGAGTTGGAAATAGGAGTAGGCCATTCCCCTATGATCGTTCTTCCATTAGAAGACAACGCGATCATCCCCTCGTTTCTGAATTACAAGTTACAATTACTCCACACAGTCGCGAAATTACAATTGTTTTTGTCAGTCGTGATTTAGTGGAAAGGACCGTAAGGCAGCAGTTTGCAGACTATTTCAATGGCGGATTATCACAAAATTCTTCAGATGATTCTCAACTAGTAAGTGAACTATTGTCTGATGATGAACTACTGTTTGTAGATCAAGAGGCTAATACCGAGGAGAAAGAGGACGATGCTATATTATTGACCTATTTTAAAACAAGAACTCATCGTCTTGCTGATGGTGTAAATAATCCCACTGAAACTGAAGAAATTTGTGCCATATGTCAAGCAGGATTTGAGCATGAAGAGTCCATTGGGACACTTGGGTGTAGACACGAATATCATACAAGTTGCATCAAACAATGGTTGTCGAGGAAAAAAAATTGTCCCATGTGTCGAGCTTCTGTTTTGCCCTAAAATACATAAGCATATAGAGATCTGTTTTATTATGAAATTCTGTCGCATTGATCTCAAGTTATGGGTGTAACGTACTATACATTTTTTATATATACAAGAACAATTTGTTTCATATCCTAAATATTGTTAAGAGACCATGAATTATCAAATCATATATATTGATGCTTGTATAATGTTTGTCAATTAGTTTATTTCTTATAAAATATTTCCAAATTCTCCACACAGGATGATGTAAAAGAGAACATGTCAGTGGTTACATGTCATACAATTATACTAACGATTCTTTAAAGATAATACAAAAAGATAATACAAGTTCACATGGTAACACGCGTTTTTGGGCTCGGTGATCTTGTATCCAAGATACAAACTCGTGAGTTCTATGTGTTCAAAGTTAAAAATACAAACCATAGGCTTGGGTCGTGGCTGATATATATTGTCGCGCCCAAGAGATAGATCCGTTAGGTTATTGGGTTAAAGTCGATAATACATGTCATTAACTTGATTCGTAACATCTTCACAGTACTATATGAGAATTGTCTAGGTAAATATGACTAAAGAATTAATAATTAATCAGAAGTAAAACTCTTGCTACTCATAAATTTACAAATGAAAATGACCTATCTCTAAAATCTCATCCTTTTGATTTACAAGTTCTATTTTACAACGACAAAAAAAATTATTGATTTACAAGTTCTATTTTACAAATGAAAATGACCTATCCAAGCTCATGACATATGTTGTCCGCTTGGACCAAACAACCTAATGATTTTGTCTCTTGAGATAATATCTGTGATGACAGACGACTTAAGCCCATGGTTCGTATTGTTAGCTTTGACCCCATAGAACCCATGAGTTTGGGTTTGATCACCCAATGGGTGGTCATACAATACCTTTGCAAAGAGGATGTGTTCGTTGATCTTACTTCCAGATTAAGATCATCATCAGTAGCATCATAGTGCAAATTTTGTAGAATAGTAGGTTTGTAAATGAGAGAAAAAATTCATTGTATAGTTCAAAATTACAAAAGTCCAGATTTACTAAATGTCAATGATAAGGTAATTCGTGGTGTCTTAACAATATTTAGGATAGGAAACAAATTGTTATTGTATTTATAAAAAAATATATAGTGCGTTACATCCACTACTTGAGAATAACTAATTGTCTTACTAAGTATAATACAACGGAATTTTATAATAATAAAACAATCTCTATATGCTATGCTTTAAGGGCAAAACAGAAGCTCGACACATGGGACACTCTTTCTTCCTCAGCAACCATTGTTTGATGCAACCTGTATGATATTCATGTCCGCACCCAAGTGTACCAATGGACTCTTCATGCTCAAATTCCGCTTGACATATGGCACAAGTTTCTTCAGTTTCTGTGGGATTGTTTACACCATCAGCAGCACGAAAAATTCTTGTTCTAAAATACCCCAATAATATAGCATCGTCCTCTTTCTCCTTCGTAGAAGCCTCTTGATCATCATACAATTCACTCTCTTGATCATCAAACAGAAGTTCATCATCAAAATCATCTGAAGAATTTGGTGATGATCCGCCATTGATATAGCCTGGTACATGCTGCTGCCTTAATGCCCTTTCCACTAAATCACGACTACTGACGTTAATAATTGTAATTTCATCACTGTGTGAAGTCATTGTGGCTTGTAATCCCAAAACGAAGGGATGATCGTATCGTCTTCTTCTGGAAGAACGATCATAGGGGGATCGCCTACTTCTACTTCCAATCCTACGCGAATTCACAAACATAAATTGAGAGCTACTCATTGTTCTAAGCTAGATTCCCTAACTATGATTTTTTTTTTTTTTTGAAGAAACAGAGTATGAAGGTGAAGAACAGAGTATATATAGAGTTTGGTATTCATACTTTCTTTTATGGAAACTTAGTTGTTTCCTATTTTATTTATTTCTCCTACCATTTAAGGATTTAATTTCCTATTTTGTTTAGGAACCTTTTTTTTCTGTTTTGGAAACTTGCGGAAACAAAAAGTTTTCTACTATTTTATTAATTTCTCCTACTTTCTATTGGAATAGGATTTAATTTAAGGTAAAGAGAAGTAGAGAGAACATAATTGATCTCCCATTAATTATTTTTTTCTAAATAGAGGCTATTTAAATTATTAGTTAAAAAAATAATGGAACATATAGTAGTGTCACCAAGAATTCTCAATGGCGTTTCCAACAATGCCGAAAGGAAAGCGGAAAAAACTTACTTGCTGGGTGTTTACACCAAGTCAACGCAATCTCCATTAGTACGTAGTGTATACACTTTCTCCAATTGCTCAACCAACACAGAAGAAATGGTCAAGCCAAAACAGCACACCAAGCCTTGACACCCTCTAAATCAAAAAACAACAAGTGTAAATGTGTCGTTGGTATCTAACATGTTGTCAATAAGTCATTGAAGTCGATACAACCGTTATGTTCCTTCTTCTCATTCTTACAGCAAATGTAGCCACGTACCACCTATTCTAATCGCTCCATCCCTCGTTACTGGTATCACTTCATCGATAGAGACGTCAACACCAGCATCCTTTTTCACTGTCCAACGAGTATTCTCTCTGCCACTAGGATCAAAACAATCCTTACAATCATCAAAGTCTGTGATCAGATAATCATAAGTTTTACAAGTATATGCAGTCCATACAACAGAAAAAAATCTGATGGTGTTTTGCATAAGCTCTCAGGATAAGGCTCAACATATTCTTGTGGAGAAGCTACATGACATCTATGTCGACGAAGTGGCCACTACCTTTAAGTAGCAACTTCTAGGCTAAAAGTTCATCATCTGGACAAGAACTGTTAACATTTTATGGCATGTAACGATCAAGAAACTCAAAACAGGATACATGGATGTAAAATTGGAGACATGATTTCATCAGAATCGATGTTTTTTTGTTGAACCAAGTGTTTCTTATGAATAATAGTATATTGTCCAATTGCGAGTGGAGATCAAACCACTGAGAGGGAACATGTTCTGGCTACCCCTCAATGATTTTGGCACTGTACAGGAAAAGCAAAAGCAAAAACGAAATCCCCATTGCAACCTCTGGCTATCCCCCCATTCCCTGCCTTATCATTATAAACTATGTAGCTCTCATCGGTATTAACCTTGACACTTCTCAGATTCGGCATTGTCCAAAGGACCATCCTGCTAATGGTATTTGGCCTGAGTCTCACTACAACGTCACAAATTTGGACCCATGGATAGTCTATTTTAAAAAAAATCCTTAACCACTTTTGCTATATAAAGTGTTTCACAAATTCAAAGCTATGGCGTCATACCTCCAATAAGCACTAACATGCTAATTTATTCGACATTCTCCATGTCAAAGTTAAAACCAGCAGTTGAAATGATTGTACGGATTCTGCCATATTGGCTGATTAACAATATTGCCCAATGTCCTCCCTTGAGATGAATTCTTTAAAAGCATCTTCAATCTGCTTCACCATTACATATAAACCATAAGAAACGGAAATATATATATATACATTACATTCTTTCTAAAAAAATTAGAGTGATAAAACAAGCAACCTCGATTTTCTTTCATTCATAAGTTCTTCAGCTATTAAATCACAATAATAAGTTGAAAACATACTTGAATCGACAACAAGATAGTTAGTTTCCCTCATCGAATCAATATTACCAACTCCTGCTAGTAAAAAATTCCTGTGATTGTATCCTACATTAACCAGTTCCTAAGCACGCTAATCAGCTAAAGAGAACATGAATTTAAAATTCCAATTTCCCTGCAATTGGAATAAGATAAAAAGAATTGACTTGTCGATAAGGGTCCATTACACAACCAGTATACTTGATGTCTACTTATTTCCACTTTGGAGTTTGTTAGAATCAGAAATTAGATTTAAGAACATATTCAATCTCATAACACTATCAGTTTCATACACCATCATTTACATCAACGAATCCATTCAACAACAACAACATACCCGGTGTAATCCCACAAGTGAGTTCCGGGGAGGTTAGGATGTAGACCTTAAAACTTTGTAGTGTAGAGAAGTTGTTTTCAATAGACCCATGGCTCGACAAGAAAAGAAAAGGACTCGAAGCATGGTAGCAAGAAATATGACAGCAAAACAACAAGATTCAAACAAAATGAAACAACAGAAAATAATAACCATAGAAGACAATATAACAAAGTGCAAGAATACTCTTACTAACCTTCTGACCTCCACGCATTTTAGGTAACAAATTCAATTTGTAAAGATAGATATAAAAGCATATTGGTTATTAGTGAAAGGTTAAATAGTGAATCACCTCATCAGCAATCATAGCAGTGAAGGCTGAGTTATTTGTTCTGATAGAAGCTGTATTAGCCATCTAAACTGAAATTACTGTAATTGTAACCAACAATTACAACAAAATAGTAAGTCAATCAAACGGCTTAACCTAATTAGCAAAAAACATGAATTTGGGGATTCTGATCAAACTTCAGATGCAAATTAATTGGGGAAGTAAAACAGAATCACAATGTACTGATAAAACTACAGATGCAAATTAAGTCTAAACCAAGGAAGTAAAACAGAATCACAATACATTAATTGAACTAGGTTTTTTTTACGAGAGGAGCCATGGAAATCAAATGTTGATAATATACTAATTGAATCCAGAAGAAACAGAAAATAAAACTGACTGAAAGACTCCAAAATAGCTTACGCGCCGCCGACGGCCGGCAAAAAAATACAGACTGACCGGAGCACCAGCGCCGACGCCAGCAAAAAAATTTGGACCATTTCTCGATTTGTGCGTGTCATCCTTGCGCAGGGGCCATGCTAATCTTCTCTGTATCGTTCCAATTTTATCGGATGTCCCCGAAGGGACGAACTCCATTGCTTCTCTGCGCTTCTTATCCTCCTGCAAGCTTCTCTCTGATACCGCTGTGGGAGAAACGTAAAGGAAGAGTATATGTCGTTTTGGGTCCTTAAGTTTCAAAAAACAAATACTTAGTCCTATTTTAACAACATTTATTTCAAAATCACCCATATTATCATAAATTCAGTTTTTAAATACACTCAATAGTCAATACTGGTAATTTTTGTAATTATGAAAAGCTAAAGAAAAAAAATAGATTTCATGATCGTAGAGAGGGTTTACATAAGTATTATCTTTGGGTTAATTACACCAAATATATTTACGAACCCTCTATACTAAAGAATCACTCTTGAGCGAAATAACTATTTATATATTGTTAAATTATTGTTTTTATGTATATACAATTGATGTAAAACTTTCTTCATGTGTTTGATTTTTTAAATATTAAATCTCCTTAATGAAAATTATGAATAAGAAAATTTATTTATATGAAACTCTCTGAAGAAGATAAATAATTTTGATGAATATAGTTAGTCACACATTTAATTGACATAGAAAATAAATAAAGTGTATTTCTCCCACTTAAGAAGATCATGAGTTACATCATATATAGTGCAAATTCTTCAACAACTTTTATATGTATACAAAATAGGACTTGTAGATGAAAAAGAGGAAATTTCAGAGATAGGCTATTTTTGTTGTAAATTTATGAGTAGTAAAAGTTTTACTTGTTAATTTCTCAGTTTTTAGTCACATTTGTCTAGATTATTCTTATATAGTACTATAAAGATGTTACGGTCCAAGCACATGACATGTGTTGTCTGCTTTGACCCAACAACCTAAAGGATTTGTCACTTAGGCTTGATAATATTTGTCACGATTCAAGCTCATGATTTGTATTTTTAACTTTGACCACATAGAATCCACGAGTTTGTACCTTGGCTACACCATCATTGATCCCATAAGCGAGTGTACGATTGAACTTGTTTTATACCTTATAAAACTCATTATTTTCCTCTCCCATTTGAAAGAAATGTGTAAAGATTTCTAGTCATATTAGGAAAAATTAGTCAAAATATGAGAATGTTAAAGCTTCTAAATTCCAATTTATAACAATACATGCTTTCAGTTGACTAGTTTTCACTCATCAGTGGCATCATAGCGAAGACAATCAACCAAAGATAAGCTAATTAATGAACATTATAAGAAATTCAAGCATCGATCACATCTAACATATATACTATAAGATGTCTGTATACGTATAGTGATTTACATTCACAACTTCAGAACAACTAACCGTCTTACTAAGTTCAATATACAAACAAGTAGTGATCAAAACTTGAGATTAATACAATAAAATTTCATATCATGACAAAACAGAAGCTCGACAAATGGTACAATCTTTTCCTCAGCAATCATTGTTTGATGCAACCTGTATGATATTCGTGTCCACACCCAAGTGTCACAATGGACTCTTCATGCTCAAATTCCACTTGACATATAGCACAAATCTCTTTACTTTCTATATGATTATTTACTCTATCAGCAACACGATAAATTCTCAAAGAAACAGAGAACGATTTTGAGAGTTTGTTTGAAGAAACAGAGTATATACTATATAGAGATCGATATATATTCCTAATTTGTTTAGAAACGTTATAATCCTTTTTGGAAACTTAAGGTAAAATTTCTTATTTTATTTACTTCTCCTACTACTTTCTTTAGGAATACATTTAATTTAAGGTAAGAAGAAGCGGAAAGAATATAATTATAATATAGTAATTAATTTACCACTAAATTTTTTTAGAGAGGGTAATTAAATTAGGCATAATACATATATTGGACCCTAAACTTGACTTCAAATTTTAACTTTGACCTTCAACTTTCATAATGCACAAACAGACACTATAATTATCCAACTTTTAAATAAATAAACACATGAGTCCTACATGACACAATACACGTAAGACACCACGTAGGACAAAAAATGACATGTAAGATGACATGTAGGACATGTGTGTCTATTTGTTCAACTTTATACAAGTTTAAGTGTCTACTTGTGCGCACCCACAGTTGAAGGGCATAAATGTAATTCGAAGCCAAGTTGAAAGACATATTTATGTATTATGCCTTAAATTATTATTACAAAATATATTTACATATATATATATATATATATATATAAAGAAAAATAATTAAGTAGAGAGATTGTTTCTGATAGACTCTCTATTCAAGAAAGTAGAAATAACTGAAATGATGACGGTCATGATAAAATGCTAGGAAAACCTGACAAATCATTTTAAACAATAGTGATAATAAGTTACTTCGATAATCAAAGTGCAAAAAATATATAAATAAAAAATCAAACTCAAAGGATAAAGAAACTATTAAAGTAATATAATTAATAGTAGAAAGAAATACGCGAGACAATGATAAACAACATAATGCGAATAATTTGAGACCATTAAATGAACAATTTCGCAGGTAAGAAGTAAAACCATGTTTTTGCTCTCTTCTATGTCATGTAGATAGGTGACCTTAAGATTTTCATCTCAACATCAACTTCACCAATTCTTATGGATTTTATTTGGGCTATCTAGATAATATTAAATTAATTTAGGAAAGAGGATTAAAAATATCTCTCGATTTTGTTTTATTAGTTAAATATATTCTCACCGTTAAAATAAAGTTATTTTTACCCCACGATTTATAAATTTATTATATATATCTCTCAATTGGATGAAAAATTCTAAATCAACAAAAATAACCCCATTTACTTAAATTAATCAATTTAAATCCGATCCAACCCACTAATCATTTAATCAACCTATATTCATCTTCATCTTTTTGGATATACACATAAAAACAAAAAAAAGAAACGATAAAATGTAATAACTGAATTCCAAGAAACACAATCCCTCTTCGACATCGTGTCCATGAAACCCATTTTTGAGTGCTTGTGTATGGACTTGTTAACCCAGGTTGGGGCATTTGCAGGAATCAAGAACTGAAGCATAAGGGCTTGAACTTACAAAGTCGTCCAACGGAGACAAATATAGATGAGTTAAATGATAACTCGAACAAATTGGGTCTGGTTTAAATTGGTTAATTTAAGTAAATGGAATTATTTTTGTTGATTTAGGATTTTCCATCCAATTGAGGGATATATGTGATAAGTTTGTAGATGGCAAGGATAAATATAACTTTTTTTAACGACTGATAAAATAAAGTCAAAGAGTATTTTTTAACCCTTTTCCCATTTATTTATTTTCATATATTCAAATCTTGTTGAGCAAAGTAATCCAATCAAGTAAATTAAGGTGCTTGCAAGTTAGTTCAAATATCGCGATCGAAAAAAGAAAATAAGTTACGAAAAAATAGTAATATAAATCAAAATAATTAACAACATACAATATTTAAAAATATATTGAAATTTTTGTTGACTCTCAAAGTTCCACAAATGTCACATTGAGACAAATTTGATTAATTTGCCCTTTTGTTTCAATTTTCTCTATTTATTTTTAGTATTTTCTCCGTTTCATGTTATGTATTTAAAAATTATAGTAGTAATTCATAATAATAAACAACTTAAATTTCATATGTGGGCCACATAAATAACATCTATTATTTAAAAATTATATATTATAAATCACATTAACAATTTAATACTTAAAAAGTTATATACAAACTCGATCAACTCTGCTACGTCTAATCGAGTCATATAAGTTCGAAACAGATGGAGTAATATATAGGCATAATACATATATTGGACCGTAAACTTGACTTCAAATTTTAACTTTGACCTTAAATATTCATAATGCACAAACAAACACTTTAAGTATCCAACTTTTAAATTAAAAAGCACATGAGTCCTACATGACACAATACACGTAGGACACCACATAGAACAAAAAAGGACATGTAGGATGACATGTAGGACATGTGTGTTTATTTGTTCAACTTTATATAAGTTTAGATATCTATTTGTGCACATTCAAAGTTGAAGGGCATAAATGTAATTTAAAATCAAGTTAAAGAGTACATTTATGTATTATGCCTAATATATATGATGGAGGCCCAAAATTGGCTTTTGGTGCCCAAGTAAACTATATATATAGACTTTTCTTTTCAAAAAAATCTTTCAGAAGTCCCGAATCGCAATTCTCCGTTAAAAATACTATAAAGCACAAATTGCGCTTATCCCGCCCTTTTCGCTCTTACAAAATTGATCGGCGTCCGACTTCCGGTTAGGGTTTTCTCAACGCCGCCGGAGTAAACGGAGAGCTGGCTTCTCGGAAGAGTTGTTCTTCACAAGTTTTGCACTTCAATTTCCGTTTTCATTTCTACTCAAGTTTTCGGTAAGTTCACTGCTGTGCTTATGTGTTTTCTCTGAATGTTGATTTTCCGTTTGTTTGCAGTCGATCTATTACAGTTTTAACGGCGTAATGATGCTTCAATTTTTACTTTGTGGAATGTATGTATTGGTATAATTTTGTATTTGGAACTGACTAAACGGATCGATCATTCCTAAACATAAAGTATTGGCGCATGTGAGTTTATGAAATTAATAGAATGCTTTTGAATCTTTGTTGTTTTAAATTAACGATATATCGAATGTACCAAATGTACTTTAATTTTTGTGATTTTGAGCATGTCATGGTTAAAATTGAAATTGAAGAGTTGTGTGAAATGGAATTCAACATTCATTTTGAAATGGACTAAAAGGAAAGGGAGACAGACAAATCGAAATGGAAGAAGTACTATAATTTGCCTCAATTGATCATACCGTGGTAAATTCACATAGTTTGGTCAAGCGTCGGAGCTAAAAATTTATCACGGGGACTAAAAGAAATGTAAAAGTGTCATGCCTAAGATATGAAACTAAGTCAAGGGGAATGGGATGTTAATCCTCTAGGACTTCTGTGGATCATATGGCGAGAGAGAAATAGAAGAGCTTTTGAGGGAGTAGAGAAAGGCTTTTTACACTTGAGGAATGACCTATTTTTCCTTATTTCATTTTGGTGCACCCATGGGATTCCTACATGTATAGATGAGTGGGTGTTATTTGTAGAAACCATGTCCTCTTGTAAGGTTTTCTACTTCTGGAGTTCTGGTATACTTCTTGTTTACGGGTGAGCTTTTTCCCTTTTCTAATGAACTTATTACTTTATAAAAAAATTGAAGCTAAGTCAAGGGGATTCAATAGCTTGTTTATATATATAAAAAAGGTAGCTGCTGGTTTGGTCCGTACGCGAGGTTTGAGTCTTTTCATTTTGGGATTGGTCTACAGTTTTGTGTTAAGACCTAAGAGACACTGTTATGTCTTTTTTCTTCTTTGTTCTAGGTAAAGGCTAATGTAAAAGATTTTACTAGGGGCATCAAAGGTCTTATAATAAATAATGGGTTTTGAGAGTTGTAATGTGAAGTCCACTTGTAAGATGAGCAGATGATTTCAGTTCGATCACTCTTAGAAATTTAGGATTCGAATAGTAAACCAAAATCTCTAAATGAATGTCATTTTTGAAAACAGTGCACAAAGTGAACTGTTTCAAGAAAAGAAAAATACTAAAGTAAAGCAGAGTCAATAATATTAGCTTTGCGTACGTATTATGTAGGATTAGCAAATGTTGTGGTGTGATCTAACTAAAGAATCTGACAAAAAAGGCTTGTAGGTTTTTGTTCTATTAGATTCCAATATTTAGCACAATATACATATATATATTTGGACAGCAGTACAAATATCTACATGTATCTTTTTTATACACACTACGTTATTTTTGGATTTTGTGATATGCTCCAATTATGTGGTACTAAACCATCGATGGGATTTCCTTTGTACTAAACCATGTTGCAGTGAATAGTAATATTGCAGAAGACTTGAAGATTCTGTGGTGATAGGAAGCAGAGTGACTATTTGCCTCATTAATCTTTCCTAATTCTTATAACGAATGGTTCTTTACTATGTAAAGTTGGTTCGTTTACATGACATTTCTCTCAATCACTGTACTCTGCATAAAGGGATAGCTGTTGTTCTTATTATTATTGTAAATGAAGGTATGAAGCCTTTGTTTGCAAATCTTAGTGATACGAAGTCATGGCATCGTAATCAAAGTCATTAAAAATGGGAAATGCTATCTCGACTGAATGGCAATATAGATATATAAGGTTGTCAAATTTTGCTAGTGATCTATGTTGTATCTACTTGTTTCTCTCTCTCATAGGTGCCACACTCATAATTATTGTTTTTCTCTTGATACAATTAGAAAATTAATTCTGACTTTTACAGGTTATAGGAAGCATGGAGCCTGAATATGCTTCACGTAAACCTCGGATTCTGCTAGCTGCAAGTGGAAGTGTGGCAGCTATCAAATTTTCAAATCTATGTCAATGCTTTTCTGAATGGGCAGAAGTCAAAGCAGTTGCAACAAAAGCTTCTCTTCCATTCATAGACATAGGGTCATTTCCAAGAAACGTCGACCTTTATACAGATGATGATGAATGGTCCGTTTGGAAGAAGGTGGGTGATGGTGTGCTACACATTGAGCTCCGTAGGTGGGCTGATATCATGGTTATTGCCCCTTTATCAGCAAATACGCTTGGAAAGGTGATGTCTCCTTGTATCTTCTTACTTATCATTCCATGACATTGGATACTAAGTTGCTTGGACTCTCCAAAAATGTTGCCGCACCCATGTCAGATCCTTCAAAAATACACTGTTTTTGGAGGATCCGACACACACCCGTCGACATTTTTGAAGAGTCCAAGCAACATAGATTGGATATACATTTTCACTGCAAGAAATAAATTCATTTCCTTATATACTACTAGTTAACCATAGTGATATAACTAAGTTCAGATAAATGTTCAAAAATTACTAATTTGACTGAGGACCTAGACTTAGTAAAGTTATCATGGAATTTGGTTCCCTGGATACTCGTGTGTCCATGGCAAGTATCCTGAAAGTGAAAAGATCTGTGACAAGTGTGGAAATTCGGTAAAACAGGCGTCCGGAATATTCAGATATTAACATAAAATATTTGAAGGATCTGCATCTCATAGTTATACAGTCATTTGAGGTTACTAGATTACTCGTTTCTTTTTATGGCACATATAAATTGATATGTATTTTTATGATGTAGATTGCTGGTGGATTGTGTGATAATTTGCTGACCTGCATTGTGCGAGCATGGGACTATAAGAAACCCTTTTTTGTGGCACCAGCGATGAATTCATTTATGTGGTATAACCCATTCACAGAACGTCATCTTATGACAATTGACGAGCTTGGCATCGCTCTTATACCACCAGTATCAAAGAGGCTTCCCTCTGGAGATTATGTAAATGGAGCCATGGAAGAGCCTTCTTTCATCTTCTCAACTGTAAGACTCTTTGTAAAGTCCCGATCACAATCAGGGGGTAGTGGATCATGAGAGTTCATTCACCATTTCATCCGTGGCATAGAAATTGCTTTTGAAGTTCGCCACAAGAATTTTGTCCCAAAGATCCTACCTGTATCTGGTACAATCTCTTACATGTTTTGGCATGTCGTTCTTCTCCCCTGTACTTTTGTGTCTCCCCAGCTGTATCGTTCATACTCTTTAGAGCTACTTGACTTACATTTTTTGTGGAGATATTATGCAACTCCAAGTAGTATTAGCTGATAAAAGTGGATGTAATCATGGGATGGTATGTGCCAAATTGATGCAGCTTCTTGATTAGCGTAGCGAGTGATGCTGGAAACTCAAATCTATTTTTGGAGTAGGTTTGTATAAATTTGTTGATCTCACAGGCTTATTGGACTATATAAAATGAGTGATTTTACAAGCTTCAGCAAAAGAAAAAAAAATGCACCAGCCGGGAATCGAACCCGGGTCTGTACCGTGGCAGGGTACTATTCTACCACTAGACCACTGGTGCTTTGGTGTTGATCATGCAGTGAAATATCATATTGATTTGGTGAAACACATGACATGCATACTTTTTTGTGTATAATTCATCCTTGGCCCTACTCTTTCTATTCAATTTCGTTTCCATTTGCATATATGGTAACATGTTCTATTTTATTACTCCTTCCGTTTCACTTTCTCTGACCCTTTTCGCATTTCGAGATTCAAATAAGTCTATCTTTGATCGTAAATTCTTCATAGATTCTTTTAACATTTTGAATTATCAATTACTGTGACTTATAGTATTCTTTACGTAGTTTACAAATATATAAGTTTCATTTCAAAAAATTTGAAGATTTCATACGCAAATGTGCGGTCAAAGTTAAACTGTTTAACTATCGAAAAATGAAAAGTGCCACATAAATTGAGACAGAGGAATTATTATTTTTAAAAATATTGTATGTGATTCTTTTAAAATGCCTTAATTTTAGATTGATTTTTAAAGTTTGGACGAAAAACTATATTTTTCAGTCACTTATTAATAAACTCTGCTTTCTGTGATTTGATTAATCAGCTTGAGATTTGGCAATATCACAGATTTATTGTAGAGCTTACATCTGTACCAAGATAAACATACTTAAATCTTACTCCTAATTGTACAGTTAATGTTAATAATATTCTTTTAATTTTTGTGTACAACTTTATACCCTATAGTACTTTTTTTCAGATATAATATTTTAGAGAAAGTCAACTAAGCAACTTATTAATTTTAATAGGCAATTATGTAGAGAGGCCTGCATTAAACAACATAGATTAGCAGACAAGTGTGCATGTGGGACCATGTGACGACTGCCAATTAATTTAGTTTTGAACTTTGAAGTTCAATTAGGATTTGTTCAATAGGGTTTGAAAAATGTAGAAAACTATTTTACATTTTACCAAACTTTTAAAACTTAACAGAATAAAATTGTCAACCAACATCAATAACATATTTAATGTTATTCTATAAGTAGGATTCGAGAATGTATTTAAATGACGTAGAGATATAGAATAACGGGTACTAGCTAGTTGAACATTCGTTGTTGACAAATTAATTTAATCTTATTCTATAAATAGGGTTGGAGGATGTATCTAAATGGCGTTGACATATAGAATAACGAGTACTAGCTAGTTGAACATCCGTCGTCGACAAATTAATTTAATGTTATTCTATAATTAGGGTTCGAGTGTGTATTTAAATGGCGTATACATAGAATAACGGATACTAGTTAGTTGAATATCGGTCAAATTAGTTGTTATACGTATATTAAACTTTTAACACCTTTAACACAATTTTTAACTTTACCATGGTAAGATGTAACCTTATTTTATTTTGTATTTTAAAAAAAGTCAAAAGCCAATAATAATAAAAAAAGTATAAATAACAAGAAGAAAGAGAATGTATATTATGCACTGAATACTTGAGTGGTAACTATTAAAATATTGGAAAAGCAGATGCGAATACTTCCTCTCCTCAAATTTAATTTGTTCCTATTGATTATTTTTGTCTGTTGCAAAAAATAATTTTTTTTATTTTACAATTTATTAAAAAAAAATTTAGCGATATATTTAAAATCATGAGATTAAATTACGTTTTGTTATATTTAACATGTTTTAGTTTATGATTAAATTACGGTAGCAGAACCATGATTTTCATTAAAGAGTTTAAAATATGAAGAAGTAACACACGGAAAAAGTCAAAAAAATTCAATATCTACCGTATATATGTATAAAAAAATAATTTTAATCATGTATAAACGTGAAAAATAAATTTTAATGGAGAGTGAATATAAGTAGATGGATCCTATTAAACGTGCCTACAATTAATATTGGTATTTCATATTTGACATGCTACTACGTGCTTCCATGTTAAGTCAACTCAATTAATCCTCTTGATGACACAAAAATCAACAAATTATTATTAATTTCAAAGTCTACAAGTAAAAAGCATTGTAGAAGAGAAAAATTTAAAAGGATCTAAGAAAATCTTTGTTAGTCACCAAAATGACTACTACTTTTTCCAAGAGAAAAACTAAGATCTCCAAAAATGAACTTTTTAGCTTAGCTAAACTCGTATTTCTCATACCTGTTACAATCATCATCTTCCTTCTCATATTCTTATGGTCGTCATCGTCCACCATTATCTCTGGTAATGTTATCCATCTCTGCTTCCAATCGCGTAAACTCAATGATCTCTATTGCATTTCTGCAGGCTCACACTCGAATCTTGAAGCCTCGAGTTCCCTTTCATCAAATCTTTCTACTAGTGCAACGAAATTTGTTGATGACTTGCAACAAAAATCAACGCGTCTTGGTATACCAATCCCTCCAGGGTACCATGCCTTCAGAAATGGCATGGTTAAAAGTGATGAGGAGTTGCTTGTTGCTTATAACGACGTTGAGGACCAGTTAGAAATGCATCGATCATGGACATCAACGATACAAAATCATAACGAAACGTTATGTGATGGCAGGGGAATTTATGTGTACGACTTACCAACAAAATTTAACAAGGATTTGGTGTCTCAGTGTGCTGATATGGTTCCGTGGGTCGATTTATGTGATTATTTCAGCAATGATGCAATGGGTGAACCAGTACAAAAGCTAGGAAAAGGATGGTATCAAACTCATCAGTATTCATTGGAATTGATATTTCATTCAAGAGTTATGAATCATCCTTGTAGAGTACATAACATAAGTGAAGCAGATCTTTTTTATGTTCCTTTCTATGCTGGACTTGATGTATTGAGATGGCATTTCAAGAATGTAACAAATGATGTCAAGGACTCTTTGGGGCTAGAACTTGTCAAATGGCTCGAATCGCAACCAACTTGGTTTAAAAGATCAGGTAAAACAGAGGCGGATCAAAGATTTAAACCTGAACTATAGTGAGTTTCACATTTCAACTATCAGTTGTTCACTTTTCATACTTGAATGAACTATCACTTTTTTTTTCGTGAATTAGTCATCTCAACTATTATTTACGTGTTAACATAGTTGAGTAGATGGTGATAGTTCAGGTAGGAAAAAGGAACAACAGATAGTTGGTCTAGTCAACTTTGAGATGTGTTTCAACTTTTAATACATAGATACTGATAATTCAGATAGAAAAAGAGAACAACCGATAGTTAAAAGATCATATCTTTGTTATAACGTGCGAGCTACATGCAGGTAAAGATCATATCTTTGTACTTGGGAAAATTTCTTGGGACTTCAGAAGATATAGCAACTCGAATTGGGGGAGTAGGTTCTTGGAGCTAAACGAAATGCAGAATCCGGTGAAGCTATTGATAGAACGACAACCATGGCACCTCAACGACGTAGGAGTACCTCATCCAACTTTTTTCCATCCACAATCAGACAATGACATAACAACATGGCAGTTAAAACTCCTCAACGAAAGTCGAAAAAGCCTGATAAGTTTTGCTGGTGCAGCAAGGCCTGATGCACCAGAAAGCATTAGGTCAATCTTGATCAATCAATGCACTTCAACTAGTGATCAATGCAAATTCATGAATTGTAGTTCAGGTTCATGTGATCAACCCGAGTCCATCATCGAGTTGTTCATTGAATCAGAATTCTGTTTACAGCCTCCGGGCGATAGCCCTACAAGAAAATCAGTGTTTGATTCACTTATATCAGGTTGTATTCCAGTAATATTTGATCCATTTACAGCATACTATCAATATCCTTGGCATTTACCACAAGATTACAAAAAATATTCTGTTTTTATTGATCAAGAAGATGTTAGGAACATGAAAGTTAATGTTGTAGACAGGCTAATGAAAATTCCTGCAGGGGAAAAACAGAACATGAGAAGATACATAATTTATGAATTGTTGCCTGGATTAGTGTATGGAGATCCAAAATCCAAGCTGGAGAAATTTCAAGATGCATTTTCTATAACTATGAATAATTTATTTGAAAGGTTGACTAGATTGGAAGTATGATAAATATGTTAGGTTTTTAAGGGGAGCATCGGTCGTAACAGGTAAAGTTGTTGTTGTCATGTGATCAGGAGGTCACGAGTTCGAGGTGTGGAGACAGTTTCTTGTAATGTAGGATGAGGTTGTGTACAACAGACTCCTGTGGTTCGGTTTTTGCCAGAATATTCGCACATAGTGAAAGCTTAGTGCATCGAGCTGTCTAATACTGATGTTGGTTTTGTTTGCTTAAATTAATCACATGTATCTTACTTTAGTCAGAATTTACTAATCTTTTTTACATGTTCATCACTTGTAACTTTAAGTACTACTTTTTCCCATCCTTTAAATAGAATTGATAGAGAAAGGAATGATGAAATTTTCAATGATTTGTACAAGTATATATACACAAAAAATAAAGAAAATTGGAGTATTTCTACTCCTGTACTTAAGTCCTATTTCTAGTTGTGTAACAAACTTGTTAAAAAGAAAATGTCCTTTTGAAGTCGGTGATTACCTCATCGAGTGGCGAATCCAGAATTTTCATTGAGGGATTCAAAAAATAAAAGTGTAAATATATAAATAAGTCTTTAGAAATGAGGCCCTTGAATTTTTTTGGTTTAACACGTTTTAAAATGAAAAATAAGGCTAAAACAAGCTTGAAAAATAAAACTGGTTTTTTCTTTAAAAACTAAACTGAACTAAAAAAGGAAAATAAATAAATATTTTCATATGGATTTGAATTGGGGCGTGCAACTTAATATTCAGGGGACTTGCCACTGAGTCATCTATTTCTATTTATTATTAAGGGAATTCAAAATATATATATCTACAAAAATATAGAAAAATTGCCTTATATATATGATATATTTTTTTGTCGAAGGAATTCGAATGAATCCTGGACTCAACATGGGTCCGCCCCTGACTCCCTTCCCTCTCTCTTTCACGTTACTTGGCCCTTATTAACTTGGCAGGCTTCTTAAAATATATTTATTTAAGTGTATTTTAATAAGTTAACATTATCAATATTGCTTTGAAACTATAAATTTGACTACCACTCTATATATATAGTTATTAATATTAAGAGTACTATAAAAAAAATTCTTAATTAGCTAAAATAAAACAAGTAAAATCAAATCTTTATTTGATAAAATATAGGTCAAGTAAAATGAAATCAAGAAAGTACTTTTTAATGTTTTTAAAAATAAATGATACAAGTGGAAAATGTCTTTACAAAGTTAATTATTGTAGATGAAATTAAACAAACATTAGATTTGACACTATTAATTAAGAGGATAAAGAATAACACAATAGGCTCCATTATATTTCATGTGGTTGTCATAATTTAAGGTACTTTGTGGTGTAACTAATTCTTGCACTCTCCTTCTTTAAAGTTTTTTTAAAAAAAATAGTGTGTTCAACCTAATTTTTAAATCATGGTCACAAAATGATGAAAAATTTGTATTGAAAGTATTTAAAAAAATTTAAACTCAACAAATAAGAGATATTTCAAAATTAAAATTGATAAAATCTCTCTAAAGTTCAGTAATAAAATCGAATGAATTAAATGTACTATCAATTAAAAAGAAATGGAGAAATCAATTATAAAATGATTATTCATAACTTTGCATCTAACAATTTGACTTTAGGACATCAATAGTATTGAACAACCCTAAATTTAGGTATATTACTCTTAGATTTAGTCTTTCAATTTTATTAATTTTTTTTTAAAAAAAATCAATATGTGATATTTGTATTATTGGATACCCTTCAATCTTCATTTGCATCAGAAAGAATATTTATTTAAAAGAAAATAATATTTTTAAATAATAAAAATATAATTTCTTATATAAGAAACAAAAATAAGATAACTAAAATAAACCGAAGGAAATATCTTTTTTTTTGTTTCCTATTCAGTGATCAAAGCCCGTACTAGAGCTCTGATTAAGTTTAATCGTACACTATAAAGCTCATTCAGAGGTGGCGCTTCCAACATGATTTTCTCTATACCCAAGACTCGAATCTAAAATTTCTAATTAAGAATATAACAATCTCATTATTACATCGCAATCTCACGTTAATCGTTATTTTTAATTGTTTCCACGTTATTTGATTAATAGTACTATCATTTAGGATTCCTCTGCCTCAACGTCATTGAATACATATTATTTGCCCAATGAACAAATGGAAACACACTTTAATAATTTTGCACAACCTTTCTTAGTTGGAATATTATATTGTCACAAACAATATAGTACCAATATAGGTCGAGATCTTTTTATCTTTAATTAAAAATATTGAATTTTAATTTTGAAAATATATTTTGTTGGAAGCCCCAACTTAAAAATGGGTCAAAAGTGTTATTTTAAAAAATAAAATATTTTATCAAGCTTTTAAGAGACAGTAAATATTTCGAAGAATAACAATAACTGTGTTTTAAAAACTACAAAAATTAGTTTTTTAAAAATACTTGTACTTTTAGAAAACACCTTTTAAAAGTTTGACCAACATTAATAGCGGCTAAGAAGTGTTTTTTTAATTTAATTAGCCAAACACAATATTTTTTAATATGATTAGTCAAATACGAATGGCTTTTTTTCAAAAAAAATACTTTTTTGAAGAATATTTTCAATTTCTTTTTATAGTTGCTTGTAAGCTCCAACCCTTTGTGCTTCTTTCATGATTTAGTCTCACAACGTTAAAATTGAAAATAGAGAATATTTATCGTTTAAGCAATCTCTTCTTATTCGCTTTTAAAAAATGAGTTAATTTTAAAAAGATTATCAAACAAACTATAAGTAAGATTCAAACACGAATATGTGACACCGAACACAATATTTTGAGCATATACCCTTTTTTAACTTCTTTGATGATTTAAACCCACGATATTAAAATTAAAAATTAAAAATATTTACCATCTATTTATCTACTTTTCAAA
This sequence comes from Solanum pennellii, assembly GCF_001406875.1. NCBI lineage: Eukaryota > Viridiplantae > Streptophyta > Magnoliopsida > Solanales > Solanaceae > Solanum > Solanum pennellii. The sequence goes on along the minus strand of NC_028648.1, from coordinate 77,973,010 downwards.
ATAAATCCATTTTTTGAAATGTGAAAAAACAAATGCATTATCTTGATATATATAGAAAAACGTGAAATCCTATTGGGTATTTTGGCATGGGATACTAGTATATTAAAACCTTAAATAAGTTCACACTTCACATCATCCCTTACGTAATAATAATTTAGTAAATAAACAAAACATATGTTCACACTCATCCATAACCCAATGTGAAACCAAGAAGAAGTCTTTTTAATTTGAAAAAAGCTCACGTATGTCGTCATTTTCATTTGAGAAAGGATTTATTTTTGACATCGCTTGTTAACGAAAAATAATTTTTATTCTATAAAATTAGTTTTTATACGTGGTCAATTATGATTCTAATTACATTATTAATTAAAGGGAAAACGGACAAAGATATTTCTGAATTATAGTAAATGGTATGCAGATACCCTTCGTCATATTTGTGGGATATTGATGCTCTTGCCATCCAAAAATTAGAGTATATATGTCCTTCGCTCTATCGGAAAATTAAATAGGGACACGTGGCGCAATATTATCCGTCGATTTGATATGTAATAAATGTCGGATCGATAGATAAAATTATGACATGTGTATATCTGTTTGTATAAATGGTATACATGCTCTAGTTTTTGGACGGCATGTGCATCATTGTCCCAAAAGTATAACGAATGATATTTGCATACCATTTACGATAATTCGAGGGTATATTGTCCTTTTTCCCTTAATTAAATTATTTTTCTAAAGAAAGAAAAGGCTCAATATGTCTTTGAACTTTGAGAAAAGAATCGTATATTTCATTCGTGAAAAGATTGACTCATTTATGTTATTTCAGTTAACCCATCCCTCTCCAACATTCGCACTATATCCCCGCCCTGTCCCCACCCCATAAAGCCAGACCGCGCCCCGTCTCGCATGAGACAAAATCCGCCCGCATCACTCCTTACCATTGTCATCCCTAAGTGTTTATCGTTCGAACAGCTCAATTTACTTTAAAACAAGGAGAGACATCACATTCTTGTCTGCATATAAATATTCATCGTCACTTAATTATGATTAAATAATACGCAGTTTGTTTCAGATATAATACACATCTGATTCAATCTCAACTAATATTTATATCTTTCAATTTTAAATAAATAAACACATTCCGCCTATAAATTTAACGAAATTTATCATGCAGAGCGGGGTTCATCTCACGCAATTTAAATAGAATAAAAATTTGAGGGTAAATATTTTTCATTAAATTGGGTCCCTACCACCTATCGGAACTTGCCATTGACAATTTTTCTTCCCCAAAACAGTCGGAATTAAATGCCCAAACCCCAAAAAAAAAAACTTTAAATAGAGGTTCATTTCTCACACAAATTCACTAAAAATTGAATCAAAATCTCAAATCTCATCTATTCATCCATTATGTCTCTCAAAGTTTACGTCGATCGTCTTTCTCAACCTTCTCGTGCTATTCTCATCTTTTGCAAGTAAATCTTATCTTCTCATCATTTTTTGTTACTTATTTTCTCTTAATGATCTTAATCTTATTATCGTTTTTTGGTTTTTAAGATTAAATGGAATTGAATTTGAAGAGGTTAATATTGATCTTGCTAAAGGTCAACATCGCACTCCTGAATATCAAGGTTCGTTTCTTTGTTCATACATTTTGAAGTTGAAACTCGAAATATTAGAATTTAAAATTTTGTCGGTGAAAGTCCCAAAGTTGATTCTGAGCTAGTTTTTGGAAATTTGAAATTTCACGGCCAAACAGATAAATTTTCAAAATCTAAATCAGACTCAATTATTAGATTACTTTTTTTTAAAGTAGTGTTTGTTTTTTTCATTTGCAGAAGTTAATATCATGAAGCAAGTACCAGCCATAGTTCATGATACTTTTAAGCTTTTCGAAAGGTAATTCTAATTTCTTATATAAATTACTGATATGCAGGGACGGAGCTAGAGATTTTTTTCGAACTCTGTTTTTGTTTGAAGAATATGTATAAATTATTATTAGAATCTACTAACAATTTCAATTGAAGAGGGTAAAACGTGGTTGTGGAGGTTCTGTGTATCTGGTATCAAAGATACATGTATATACGAATTCCTGTTTGTCCATTGTTAGATCTCGCTTTTGGTTGATGTTAAAATGATTTATACATGCACCAGAAATTTCTTTGAGTGATCCATTTTGATTGAAGTTGTGTGTGACAATTATTCCAGTGATGTAATTTATGGCTTGTTTATAGTGATGTAACATAAATTTTCTCTGTGCTTTGTATAGTCATGCGATTCTTAGATATCTAGCTTCTGCATTTCCGGAAACTGCTGATCATTGGTAAGTTTAGTTCTGTCCGCTTCTTAATTTTCGATTTTAGTTTTTAATGTAAACATTGGACTATAAATTAATAGGATTGTGATCTACAATATTATCCTCAGGATTTTTTGTTTTATGATGAAGGTATCCAAAAGACCTGCAGAAAAGAGCAAATGTAGAATGTGTCTTGGATTGGCACCATGCTAACTTACGTCGTGGTTCAGGTACTTCTTTTGTGTGTTGAAGATACTCTTTGCTCCCATTTGTTCATTGCTGGGTAGTTAAGTTGCTATGAGTTTTTGAATTTGTTGCAGAGGTACTTAATCAGATTTAATAGGGTTATCTTTAAAATAGATAGGAAGAATGATCACACATCGGATTGGGTTAGGCCTGAGGTCTATTTAACATAGTATCAGAGTCAGGCCTATGGTCCGATGTGAGCCGTTGTGCGGGGGAGAGAGGGGGGAAGGGTGATTATATAACCTTGGTTTATGATGTTCATACTCCATTTCGGACAGTGTTTGGGCGTGAGGGCAGGTGATGAGAATGATCCCATATTGGACTGGGATGAAATGCCTGGACTTCTTAGATGACTTGGACAATCCTCATCCCTTTGAGCTAGCTTTTGAGTGGTGGAAGGTCCATTTAACAGTTAGGGCACCACTCGCTATGTATCCTTGTTGGCTTCAGCTAGTTTGCTTGTGGCCTCATCATTTCTACTGCAATATACGTACGTCTTTTGTTGTTTCTCCTGAAATTGGGTTTCTTAAGGATCATTCTTCTGTTTTCAGCGGGATATGTCTTTAACACTATACTGGCACCTGCATTTGGATTGCCTTTGAATCCACAAGCTGCTGCAGAAGGTAAAAATCTCCTTTCTGCATCTCTTGCAACGATTGACACCTATTGGCTGCAGAAAGACGGAAGCTTTTTGCTTGGAAATTCCCAACCTTCCCTTGCAGATCTTAGCTTAGTTTGTGAGATTATGCAACTCGAGGTATAAAAAGACGTTTCTTGTTTTTGTTTTGCATAATGATTAGAAATACACAATATATGTTAAACGTCACTATGCTGATCAGGACGTGTTCCTGAATATCATGTCCATTAAAGTCCGGTTTCTTCTTGTTGAATACAGTTTCTTGACGAGAAGGATCGTGAGGGTCTATTAAGCCCGCACAAGAACGTGTTGAAGTGGATTGACGATGTGAAGAGTGCCACAGCACCTTATTTCGATGAAATACATGCAACTCTCTTCAAAGTTAGCGAGATCTTTCAGAAGCAGCGAGCTGGTGGAGCAAGCAGCTAGACGTATCCGCTATTGAAATCTATTACAATGTTGTACTCAAGGCCTGCATTATGACATTTTGTGTGCTTTAAAGGATGCATATTTCTTAGTTTGATGTGTGGTATGCTTTGTATTCTTATTTCTTAAGACAATTCTGAGAATGTTGAGTTGTACTGTACTATCTTCTGAATAAAAGCAGTTCTTATTATTTTGTCTATGGAGACTCCGCGATCTTTAAGGTTGGAGGTGGAGGATGCTTATAACCATCTGAGCGACCATTTTTATCATTTGATATGTTAGAAATAGTCGTAATAAGGAAACACACTGATTTTATTAGGTATCTGTTACTTGAAAAACGATACACTCAAATCTGTTATGTGATTTAAGAACACATGAATCACCAAAATTAGACCGCATACATGTTAATTGAGACCAAATTAAAGGGCACATTTATATATTATGTCATCCCGTTTGTGTAAGTGGAATAACTTGTCGATTTATAAACAACAAATGAAATTGCTCTACTTGAACCATGTAGTATTTGTTTAATAGAAAATATTGTTACACACACCAACTATAAATTCACCGCGATTTAATGAATCTTATACCGACTTAGTTAATGTGTGTGTCCTTTCTTTCTTCTGACATAATTTCGGGCTTAACTGTTTATTTATTAACCCATTTTATTCTCATTCGTCCAAATTCAACTCAATCCGTTCATTTGCCACCTCTATAATCACGGTCATAAAAGGTAACGTTAGCCTTCCTAAAATGAAATAATGCAAAAGCATAGAATCGTCCAAATTTACTTTTGTTACTCAATTAGTCTCCAAAAAGAATAGATACCAAAAGTGAAATTAAAAATCAAGGAAATTAATGGACACAATTAGTTTCGAATAAAGAGGTGGTCTACCTTAATATTTTCTAAATCAATCTGGTAGGTCCAAATCCCCCTAATCAATATTAAAACATAAAGTAAAAGCATTTAAAATTCTAATTTGGTTCATTATAATTGGTGGGTCCGAACAGGCAATAAATATATGATAAATATTTATATGTACATTTTTAGCATTTTATCATACTCCCTTCGTCCGGTATTATTTGTCATAGTTTCTATTTTTAAAGTCAAATTATAAAAACTTTGACTAACATTTTAAGATGTAATTTAAACATATTAATATGAAAAAAATATAATTTATAGTACTTCTCATATAATTTGACAATATTTAATTTTTTTGTTTAAAATATCAAATTAATGTGATTTAATTTACCTTTAAAAATTAGTCAAATTGACTTTCGATAAGTGCAACATGACAAACAATTCCGAACAAAGAGAGTACCTTCTCCATCTATATAATTCGTTTGGTGGAGTGTCTCAGAAAAAATAATATATGTGTTAGTTTTATATATTATTAGTACAATATATAATATATTTTTTAAATCTATATATAACTAATGTATACGAATGATAACACATATTTGATATTGAAGTATGTAAATGATTTTAATGCACATATTAACATGGTAAAAAACACATTTATTCCACATTATCTTTATCATGTGTTTTCCATCATATATTTTTTTTATAAATATTTTTCTATTATATTTCTGGAGTATATTTTTATAAGTAAATATTTCATTAAAAAGTTATGTCAATACATGATATTTTCGATATATCAAAGTTTAAACAAAAAATTCAATAAAAAATAATTTCAGTATAACTAATATAAACCTAATTAATACACTATATTCAACAATACTACATCTCTTTTAGAATGGCAATGAACATCTAAAGGATAGTTAGCTGCAAACTAGGTCAAATTTATGTATTATTCAATTTTATGCTAATTATAAAAATTAGTGGAAACTTTAATTTTTTTATAGAATATTCCTCAACTACTAGCATAAGCATGAACCATGTAGTGTTTTTCATTTTTAAAATAAGAATTAGTTTACCCTTATAATTTCTTCTCATAATACAAATAAATATAAAATAGGTAGTCGGGTCGGGTATTTTTAGTTTTGGATTTGTGAATTTCGGAGCCAAATTTGAGCAACGACAATGGCCGGCCAACCGGAGAAGAAGCCACAATCTGTCTATGACTTTACTCTAAAGGTAAATATAAACTCAAATTTTATCACGCGTTTACCTAATATAAGCTCCTGTTTCGTATAGATTTTGAAGTTGAAACTTGAAAAATTTAAATTTTTTTTTTGAAGTTGTCATTTTTGGAATTGGAGTTGTGCTTCAATATGTTTGAAAAAAATTAAAAATACCCAAAAGCTGGGCTTAGCTTGTATTTGAGATCTTAAAAATATTTGAAGATAAGACGGATAACTCAGAAATCACCTAGTGTTTTTGTCTCTGGTTTAAAACTTTAAATGTTGGTCTTTAATTGATTTAACTCACTTTATTGATTATTAGGGCACATTTTTAACTTTTTACTCTAAGTAGAACCATGCTTCTTGGTGGATTTAAGGAGTCTACATGATGGGATAATGACACATTGAATTTGGAAGAACTGAACTTGAGCTTTTTGAGGTGAAAATTTCACGTATGGTAATTAAACATTATGGTTGAAATCACTAGATCTTGCAACACTGCTTCGAATAATTATCTTTTGAGCCGAGGGTGTATTGGATGTAACCTCTCTACCCTACGTAGATAGGGGTAAGGTCCGAGTACATCTTACCCTTTCTAGACCCCACTTGTGGAGTTACACTGGATATGTTGTTGTTGTTGTCGGTTGAAACCAGTAGACGTTCCTTTATAAGGCTCAATCTTTATGTAAATATGATTTACTATCTTAACCGTCTCTCCATGGCTCTTCCCTATGCTTAACTAGCCCCTCTGACCTTGGCCTTATAAACATCGAGATTACTCATACTCCTTTCATTTCAGTTTGTTTGTCTGGTTTTGATTGACATAAAGTTTAAGGAGCTAAAGAAGACTTCTTGAAATGGACTAAAAAGGAAAGTAAGCCAAACAAAATTGAAACAGAGTGAGCAATTCAAAGTTCGAAGTAACTTGGTACTTTTCCCCTTTGATTTTCTCAGTATACTCTCTCTTTTGCTCGCAGGACGCGACAGGAAATGATGTAGACCTTAGTATCTACAAAGGAAAAGTACTAATTATCGTGAATGTTGCTTCCAAATGGTAGAATCATCTAATTTCTGCCGTCATATTTGTAGTTGTATGCAAGAATCTGTTTTATAATATCTCTGATACCAGTTGAAGTCCAGGGAACGGAAAAACCTCTGTCCCGAAGATAATCATGATAGTAAAACCTTGTTGTCGTCTGCTTATACATTTTACACATTCTGTCGTTCAAGTGATATTTGTCCTAGTTGAACATTTTAACAATCATCTTTTTGGTTGTCTACAGCGGGATGACTAACTCAAACTACACGGAACTCAACCAATTATATGAGAAGTACAAAGATCAAGGTATGTGTCTTTAGTTAAGTGACCAATTCATGGTTTGATTCCTCCGGATAAGAGAAGAAGAAACGGTTTAGTGTCTGCAAAGAATGGACCATTTGACATCTTCGGTTAAAGCTTAACTTTCGGACTATTTGAGTCATTATGGTTTGAGTATCACTAAAATTGCCTTCAGCTCTCTCCTAATTGGTTCCATTCACATTTCGAAATTTCTTATCTTATTCAAACATAGGGCTGGAAATATTGGCATTTCCGTGCAATCAATTTGGTGAGGAAGAGCCTGGGACCAACGATCAGATTTTAGACTTTGTTTGTACTCGTTTTAAGTCAGACTTTCCTATCTTTGACAAGGTAATGAAAGAACAATAATCCTGATAGATGTCATTATATTAGCTACAACTTGGTTATTTTCTTAGTAGTGTGTCTCGTCTTTTAAACGTATCTTCTCTCCCTGCTTATATACATGAGTGTTCTAAAAATGTTCAATGTTTCGGTCGAATATGTTGAGAAATACAGAAAATTTCCTTTATCCATCAGTTTTCTTATCCTCTGTCAGCTATAAACATTCTGAGTTGCATTGAAAACGGATACCATTACATTCCATAATTACCTATTCTGGAATTCATGATTGTGGAATCATGATGTACTAACAACTAAAGTATCTTTTCTTGAATTAGATTGAAGTGAACGGCGAAAATGCATCTCCTCTTTATAAATTCTTGAAATCAGGCAAATGGGGAATATTTGGGGATGATATTCAGTGGAATTTCGCTAAGTTCTTGGTTGATAAGAACGGTCAAGTTGTTGATCGTTATTATCCAACCACGTCTCCTCTGACTATCGAGGTAATCAACTGCTTGAATACTGAAATACTCTATGTAAATTTCCTGTAACTTTGTGTGTAACATCATGTACTTTTGGCTTTATCAATTTTTTCCGCAGAGGGATATGAAAAAGCTTCTTGAAACTATATAGTTGTGAAGCATTGAGTCTTCAACGATGTGGATCGATTTTTCCGTTGTTGATTGCAGGTTTGATTTTATTTTCGAAATCGTTCAGTTGTTTTCGTTATCTGAGTGAGAGACATTATGTAAGAAGGGCTGTTATTGTGTAGATGATCGCCATTTGAAATGTTGTGCAACATAAATTGTTCATTCTGTAAGAGAAGTTTTAAGTTGATACATTGTTAATCAACTTCCCAAGTTGAGTCTGTTTAGACGTGCATGTGTCTATTTGTTCAATTTTCTACAAATTTAAGTGTATACTTGTGTACACCCGTAGTTAGAGGGCATAGATGTTAGCTGAAGTCAAATTTAAAGACAGGTAAATGCATTATGCCTTTTTTTCTCATTCGATATTCCATATCTGTCTTGTGGCACGATTAATTTAAATTTACATTCAGAAATCCCACTTAAAAGGTAAACCATTCCCTATTGAAAATGAATCCATATCTATGACTCAAATTTAAATTTTTTTATCAAAAATAAAAAATATATATTTACCACTTTAGTGTAACCCTCAATGATTTTGGGTTAGGATGGTTGGTAATGATATTATATGTACTAGTTTCTGGACACATGTTTTGCACGTTTGTTCCATTTGAACTTTACAGACATGTTAGAACGATTAAAATGCTATGAAAATATATGTGAACAACATGTAATGAATAATATAATACAAAAATCATAAATAAATCTTTCAGAATATAACCAAAAAAACACCAAATGAAGGGCATATTTTGATGTTTCAAATTAATTCTTTTTAAGCAACCTACTATAACTTTTAAACTTTGGTTAATAGTTAGCAAAATTTCAATAAAGTCACAAATAGCTAATTTGAGCTCAAATAAGTATTTAGACTTACGACAATAAAGCATTCATAAAAAACTAAATTAAGAAGTCTAATAGAGAAAAAAACACAAAAAATAGAGAAAGAAAAAAATACAATGTATACATGCTTCATAAGACGTTGATCGATAATAATATAGACGGAAAAATAATATAATATTAGTACATAATATTCCAAATTCTTATCGACTCTTTCTCCAATATCATATCAAAATCAAGAGTCTTCTTCGTCTACTTTAACTATAGAATAAAAATGATAACCTTGTTAGGGAATCTGAAATGAAAAGACTGAATTTATATAGTAAGAAATGAAGAAATACCGAAAGATATCTTAAAATTTTAGATTAGATATTTAGAGATTATAAATATGAAGAGATGAGAGTTATGAATATCACAAGTATAAAAATTGAATATGTAATTAGATATGAGTTAAGAATATGAATATTTAAAGCAAATAAAACAAATAATGTGTCTCTCTAATTTGCAAATTTGCACCCTTTTAAATTATAAAATTTATTTATTTACCATAAAAAATAATATTTTCTCAACATAAATGTTATGAGAAGAAGAAAAGTTGACTAATCATGTAAAAAATTTTGTTTTTGTTATTATTATTATTAGCTACTAAACATGGCCATACTTCACGCGGTATGAAAAATTTATTAGTTTCATGATCTTTTAAAACAATATTTTAATTTCAATCTTCAAATAAATTAAAGACTTATAAATTCTAACACTTTTTAATACAATCTTATAATATATACTTAAAGTAATACAAATAAATAAATGCTTATGACATGTCATTTTCTGATGCAAATGATCTTGCTAAGAAAAATATACCATTTTTTTAATAAAAAAGATACACAATTATTAGCCTCGAAACCTCTTCTTTAGAGAAACTTGAAATAAAAGAAATATATTAAGATCTTGCGCTTAGGAATTTCTTAACAAAATTTTTGAATTCTTCTTCAATTATTTAGGAAATACTACCCTTATATTTTTCTTGTTATGGTTAATTAGTAAGAATGTAAGTACCTAAAATAGAATAAAAAAATAAATAAAAGATAACAAAAAAGCTACATCTAAAAAGGCTAAGTCATTATGTGTATAAACTTCACTTTAGTGCTATTTACCACGAAGGATTTGTAACATGAAATTTTAAATTTTGTATGTTAAAGATATAAAAAAAAAACATTCTACAGAAATAATAGTTAATGAAAGGACAAACAATTAAAAAAAATAGATGAATATGAAATCATAAATCTTTTAATTGATGTCTTCTCCCAAATTTCACATTAATAGGAAAGTTGAATACCACATATTTTGATAAATCCGCAACATGATATATATAGATAACGTAAACTATTTGAACACACATCAATCTGAAAGTATCTCAATCTTTAAAAATTAGCTTATCAATTTAGAAACAAAAATCTAAATAAAAAATAAGATTAAAAGAGAAGTAAACATAAATTGTCAACAAACAAGATATCAAGTAGAATCATGCATGAATAACATCATTAACTAAAGCTACTAAAATCTCAATAAGAAAAACGAGTTACTCCATTAATAACCATCAAATTTTTTGTACGTGTCTTTAAAATTCACATTAATAAAAGAAGTAGAATAATGTATATTACGATAATTCTTAAGATGATACAATATGAATTAAAAAAAATGATATTCTTAGAAAAAATGATCTACACAATGAAATTCATCTCATCAATATAATTGAGAAATTTAAATTTAAAATTTAAATAAAAAGATAACATTAGAATAGAAATTAACACAAAAATTAAACAGTATACGAAAAGATGGCAAAATTCAATATACAAATATAAGATTCCAAATAAATTCAAGAATTTATTAAAATAATAAACCAGTTGAAAAATAGTCATTATCATGAAAGTAGGATACAAAATATCATTACTCAAATTTTATATAATATTATTATTTTCAAACAAAAACAAATAAAATTAAATGGTACCTGAAAATTGCCGAAATAATCTCATCAAAAGAAAGCAATTGATGAACAAAAAATATTCCTCCATTAGTTAGAGATTTATAGGAATTATGAAAGGTGACAATAATTTTACCTCTACAATTGATTTTGAGAGAGGAAAGATTATTAATATCATAACTAATAAATAAATATAAATAATTAAAATAGAAGATGAAAAGTTGAATAATTTGTATAAGAAGATTTAATGAAATAATCATATCCCAGACGTGGGGAGAGGGAGGGTTAGTTTTTTTCTAGTCAATTTAATATAATTTAATTTAAGCATAGTAATTATAGATAGAGAATAAAATATTAACTAAACTATTTAGACATTTAAAATCTCAAAAAAAAAAAAGAGAAAAAATAAATATGAATGAATATATATATAGAGAGAGATTATTTATTTATTTATTATTTTATATATATAGATTATAGAAAATTGATATTATTAATTAGATATTTTAATTAGGAATTAACCTAAGAAAGTGTGAAGGTCATCAACATTTTAATTAAAATGATACAATTTAATATTTAAATTAAATGGTTAAATGATTTATAACATTTTAATTTATAGTAGGGGTAAAATTATAATTCAACTTTTAATTTCTTTTTGTTCATCTTTTTAGTAAATATGATTAAATTAAATGTAGTTTGTGAACAATTGGTATTGTATTGTTGATTTGTGCAATAACAGAAGGAGTCCAACCATAAAAAAATTCATTACATCTTAAAATAAAGGGCATAATACATATATTATACCCTAAAGTTGATTTCAAATTTTAACTTTGACGTCCAGCTTTCATAATGCACAAATAAGCATTTTAATTATTCAATTTTTAAATAAATAAACACATGAGTCCTGCATGACACACTACACGTAGGAGGACACCATGTAGGAAAAAAATACATATAAAATGATATGTAGGATATGTAAGTCTATTTGTTTAATTTTATACAAGTTTAAGTGTCTACTTGTGCACACTAAAAGTTGAAAGACATAAATATAATTTAAAACCAAATTAAAAATATTTATAAATTATGCCTAAAATAAAATTGTTAAAGGAAATATTTATATATTATGTAAAATAAAGTCATGAAGTCACAGCACACCATCATAAGGACAACATGTTTACCATATGCAAAAATGTGACAAGATATTATATTTATTTATATAATACATTTGAAATTTTGAGAATATATATATATATATTAAATATTTTAAGTTTTTAATTATTATAATTTTCATAATATTTTTAATATAATTTTCAAATATACAACGTTTATATAAAAGAACTTGAAATTTATATAGATAATTTTACGATGCAATTTTTGAGAATTTGTGATAAAAATTTAGAAATTTGAACCGGATTCAAATTTTCAATTATGTTAGATTAAAGAACATATTTCCTATGTTCAATTTATATGACTATTTTTTCTTTTAGTTTAGAAAAGAATGACACATTCTTATGTAACATAATATATAAATGTGCCTGTTAACTTGATTTTAGTTGTAATTTGTGTCCTCAAATTTTGGGTGTGCACAAGTAGATATTTAAACATGTCTAAAATAGAACAAATAAACACGTGCATCCTATATGACGTTATACATGACAATTTGTGTCATATGTGAAATCATACGTGTATTATGCCACATAAGACGTATTCATCTACTTATTTAATTTTATACAAATCTAAATTTACTTATACACACTCAAAATTAAAATATATAAATATTTACTGAAGCGAAATTAGACTGCATATTCATGTATCATGTCTTTCTATATCTAGTAATGATTTATTTGATTTAGCTTTAAAATAGGGAAAAGGGTTAAATATGCCCCTAAACTATTCGAAAAGGTCTAGATATACCCTCCATTTAAAGTTTGGTTCACTCATGTCCTCGCGGTCCAACTTTTGGTCCAAATATGTTTTATGGGCGTTAGTTGCCATGTTGGACATATCCAACTCATTTTTCATTTCTTTAAATGCCACATGGAATTGTCATGTGTTTGACCTTACCACATAACATTTATATGAAAATGAAAAGAAATTCGGACTCATAAACACCTAATTCGATCCATAAATCAGCTCCTTTTAAATTCACTATCCGACCCATTTTTAACAATTTTATTTAATTTTTATTATTGCGCTAAATCTCGAAAATGAGTAATTGATTAATAAAAAATAGGAAAAATATGAAAAAAAAATAAAATTAACGCCAAAAATTCACATATAAATATAGTAACCTTAAATCTAACATTTCAATTTTTTTTAAATTTTTTATTTTTCTATATATCTCGAAAATGAGTAATTAATTAATAAAAAATATGAAAGTATGAAAAAAATATAAATTAACGCCAAAAGTTCACAAATAAATATAGTAACATTTCATTGTACAATTTTTTTAAAATTTTATATTTTTCGGTAAATCCCGAAAATTAGTAATTTTTTAATAAAAAGGGAAAAATATGAAAACAAAATAAAAAATATACGTCAAAATTCACAAATAAATATAGTAAACTTAAATTCAATAATTTGAACAATTTTTTTTATTTTATATTTTTTTCATATTTTCCTATTTTTTATTTGTGAATTTTCTGCGTAATTTTTATATTTTTTCATATTTTTTTGTTAATAAACTCATTTTTGGGATTTGTCGAAAAAATTAAAAATTAAAAAAATGTTGAAATTGTTGAATTCAAGGTTACTGTATTTATTTTTTATTTTTTGGCGTTAATTTTATATTTTTTCATACTTTTTATTAATTAATTACTCATTTCGGGATTTATCGAAAAAAATAAAAAAAAATTAAAAAAATGTTTAAATTGAATTTAAGGTTACTATAATTATTTATGAATTTTTGGCGTCAATTTTATACTTTTTTTATATTTTTCCTATTTTTTTTATTAATCATTTCCTCACTTTCGAAATTTATCGAAAAAAATCAAAATTAAACAAAATTGTTAAAAATTGGTTGGATAATTTATTTAAAAGGGAGTTGATTTATGGGTCGGATTAGGTGTTTATGAGTTCGAATATCTTTCCATTTTCATATAAATGTTATGTGGTAAGGCCAAAATGACATGACAATTCTATGTGACATTTAAAGAAATAAAAAATGAGTTGGATATGTCCAACATGGCAACTAACGCCCATAAAGGCATATTTGGACCAAAAGTTGCATGGCGAGGGCATCAGTGAACCAAACTTTGAACAGAGGATATATCTAGACTTTTTCTAATAGTCTAGGGGCATATTTAACCCTTTTCTCTTTAAAATATCTTAATGAAATAATCTGTAGTCCACAAGTATCTTGCGTCTTATTTAAAATAATAACTTTACTTTTTCTAAAAAAAAATCATATCAAATCATATAAATTAAGACACACGAATTTATCGTATTTATCCACGTAAGATTGCGCAACTACCAAAGACAGATTCGATATGCTTTGGCCCTTCCAATAAGTGCAATTTTCTGTACTCATATTTTATTTTGTTTTTTGAAAAATATTAATAAAAAATCCGAATGCTCTCTTTTCTAATTTAGCCATTTTTAAATTTCAATGTACTCTCTATATATATATTATATTTAAATTTTACACCTCCTTTAGGTATATGATTCAATAGTCTTATTATTATTATTATTACTATCATTATTATTATTATTATTATTATTATTATTATTATTATATAAGTATTTATTTAATATTATAAAACAAAATATTGCTTTTTGTGTCGTAATTATTTGTTTCATATTTTTTATAGATTGTATAAAAAATAACGCATCTCCTCTAATTTGATTAGCTTTCTAATTTTAATATTTCATACGACATATTTAAGATTACATAATTATAAGATATTTTGATACGTTATATGTATTTCTAATTTAAAATTTAAATTTAATTTATTTTTTTTGTAAACTTCAATCAATCAAATTAAGATAGACAAATTAAAACAAAGAAAATATCATTTTGCAAGTTTGGTATCTAAATAGGTGAAGTGTGCTATTTAATTTGATCTCATCTATTATCTATGCCCTCTAATTTTGAATGTGTATAAGTATGCACTTGAAATTGTATAGAGTTAAACAAGTTATTTAAACGTACTACGTGACATCTTATATGACAATTCACATCTTACGTGATAATCTACATGTATTTTATATCATATAAAATGCATATATCTATTTAAACAATTTCTATAATTTTAAATATATACTTATACAAATTCAAAATTAAAACACATAATATACGAGTTGATTTTAAGACTATAAAAGTAATGTAACTTTGATATAACAAAATAAATAATTGGTTATTCCAATCACTTGCATACAAGGTTTCCTTACCTCGTTAGTGCTTGTTTGATTAGAAATACGATATCCTAAAATTAATTATTTTTTAAATAATTATCTAAGAATTATTGTTTCACTTTTAATACAAAATAAAAATAATTCTAAAATAACTAATTTCTAAACAAATTATCCCGTAATTTTACACCGAATAAATATTTAAATATGGAATAAATTTATCTTCAAAATTAATTATACCTTTATCCCTCAAACGAATTTATCCTTGATATATATAGGTGGATGGGTGTTTGGATATTTTGTAATTTCACTTTTTATTTCAAACTTTAAAGAGTACCACATTCCGACCACGACGACGATGGCCGGTCAACCGGAGAAGAAGCCAGAATCTATCTATGACTTTACTCTAAAGGTTAGCTCCTAATAATTTTTTTTCTTCGAGTTAGGGTTTGACCATAGATTTTGTGAAATACGAAGAATAAGAGTGTTTTGAAGTTGTGTTCGATTTTTTTTTTGAGCTAGTTCAACTCTAGATTTTGTGGAACTTTGAAAAAAAAAAAGAAGAAGAGTTGTTGAAGTTGTTTTAGTAAAAAATTTGATGTCAAGTGAGTGGAAGAAAATTTTCACCCAAAAACTGGTTCTAATTTGCTCGGACTCTCCAGAAATGTTTGTACCTGCACCGGATCCTTCAAAATTACACTATTTTTGGAGGATCTGACATGTATCGGTCAATATTTTTGAAGAGCCTGAGCAATATTGGGGAACAACCCTCACTATCAAGTTGAAAATATAGAGGGTGGAGGGGGATTACAAGTCCTTGTGAAAGTACATATAGTCAATCAACTGAGTTACTACGATTTCCAACCTAAGCAATATGATGCTAGAATAGGCATATGTGGAAGGAATTTGGCTGCAATATGTAAATGTTTAATAATCAAGAGTTTTAATTTGAAGGGAAGAGTGGATGGAAGTATGAGATATACCTTATGTACCATTGTTCTTTTTTCCCCCTACTAAACAACTAATTGTACTAGGAAAACGGTAGAAGTAACAAATGGAAAGTTCGCATAAACTTAACCATCGTACGTGCTACGGAGGTTTAAATAAATAGGAAGAAATCATATAGCGGTTGTTCACATGCTTAGATATTTCGACTAGCTTTTCTGCGCCTTAGTGCTTTTTAAATTTTTTAATCATTTAGCTTGTCTACCTCTAGGAGGTAGGGGTAAGGTATGTGTATACTACTCTCCGTAGACCTCACTTTTCGGGATTTTCATTTGCTATGTTGTGTTGTGTTGTTGTTGTTATTCATGGAGCTAACTTTTGCCCCATGCCTCAGGGCTCTAGTTCTTTCCCATTCTTAAATAGCCCCTTTCCGTGCCTTCGCCCTATAAACACGGGGAAAATTCATAATGAAATGACTTGGTTGAGACTACTAATGATAATATATCATAAAAATGTACAAGTGATGTTGCTCGGACTCTCCAAAAATGATGTTGCATCCACGTCGGGTACTCCAAAAAGGCACTATATTTGGAGGATTGGACATTTTTGATACAAGTGACCACAATGAAATGCTTCGTTTACTTGTATCTTTTTCCCTTTTTTGAGCATACTGTCTCCTTTGCTCACAGGATGCAAAGGGAAATGATGTTGATCTTAGTACCTACAAAGGAAAGGTCTTGCTTATCGTGAATGTTGCATCCAAATGGTAAAATCATAACTCTAAGAAGTTGTTTTCTCTTTTACACGTCCTGTGATTCATATAGTATTTCACTTCATTGAATTCTTCAACTGTTATCTGACTTATTATGAAAAAAAGAAATTTAATCGTTATCTGTTTTACTGTCCACAGCGGTTTGACTGATTCAAACTACAAAGATCTCAACCATTTATATGAGAAGTACAAAGATCAAGGTATGTGTCAAGTTACCATTTTACTGTTCGTTTCACAACTTATATCTTTCTGTTCCTCAACCAATTCTGTTATGTTTGTGGGCCTGACGAAGCAAGGGATTTTTTCTGCAGCCTTTTTCTTTTAAGTAGACTATGGCAAGTTTCTTATAAAAATTGTTTGGAGCACATCCTAAATTGTCTAGGATTGAGATTTTTCGCAGCCTATATAACATTGGTTACTTGGTGTATTTGTATCATCTTTCACTGAGAAATAACAAGAGTTGGTGACTGGCCGTGAGTTTCCTTCCCCTTGAGAGTTCCCCACATTAAATTGTGTGCTCTTTCTTTTCGTTATTATTGCCGTCATTAATCTTGTCTCATAACAAATTCCTTTGTCAATAAAGAAGAACAAAAAGGCTTGTGTTTGAACCAAAGTTTCAATTTCATCACGTTATTATGGTTTGAGTATCACTAAAACGTCCTTCACATCTCTCTTTCTTTGGGTATTTAAATGTAGGCCTGGAAATTTTGGCATTTCCTTGCAATCAATTTGGTGCACAAGAACCAGGGAGCAACGATGAGATCGTAGAATTTGCTTGTACGCGTTTCAAGTCAGAGTTCCCCATCTTTGACAAGGTAATGAAACAACAAGAATCTTCATAGACGTTTTTCTATTATTTAGCTACTCTTTTTATTTTCTTGCATTATCAAAAAAATTGATGAATTTCTTGGTATTGTGTCTCATCTTTTAAATACATCTTCTCTCCTCATGTATACATGTTAGTTAAATGTTTAATATTTTGGTAGAATATTTTGAAAGTTGCGGTTTATCCATCAATTAGATTATTCACAGTAAATTTATGTGCATCTTGTGTTAACTACAAATGTTAAAGTTGCATTCAGACATTACTTCTTCCCTTAGAGCTCATGGTATCTTCGTATTCACAAGTGTATCTTTCTTAATCTAGATTGAAGTGAACGGCGAAAACACATCTCCTCTTTATAAGTTCTTGAAATCAGCCAAGTGGGGATTACTTGGAGATAATATTCAGTGGAATTTCGCTAAGTTCCTCGTTGATAAGAATGGCCAAGTTTCTGATCGCTATTATCCTACCACATCTCCTCTTTCAATGGAGGTAACGTTTTTGTGTTAATACTCGATGCAACTTTTCTATATAAAATGATTGGTCTTATGACTTCATTCTCTTGTTGCAGAGGGACATAAAAGTGCTGTTGGGAATTGAGTAGTTGCCAAGGTTGAGCCCTCAGCAATGTGGATCGATTTCGAACTTGTTAATGCTGGCTTGGTTTTATTGTAGTTTGTCCCATTATTAATAAATTACTACATGTTTCTGAAACTGATATCCAGTCATTTGATATTAGACAAATATTATTAGTCTGTCAGTTTGTTTTGTTTGATGAAGAATTATAACTTCTTACTTGATGTTTATTTGTTTCCATCTTCTAGTTTGTTGAGGCTCTCTACCTACCGAAGATAAGGGTAAGGTCGGCGTACACACTATATCTTAGACCTCACTTATTCAGATTATCTGTTTAATATATGCACGTTAGAGTGTCTACTTAAGCTGAAAGAGTAACAAGACTTCGGTCTTTTAAGTCTTAGATACTTCAACGGACGTTCTTGGTTGAATGTACCATCAATCTTAAGACTTGATAGTATAGTCATAGCCCAAATATGGACGGGATGCAGAAGTCTTTGTTTTATATAATTACATATAGCAAAGATCCTCCGCTTCAAGAGGTGTCAACCATAAAAAAAGATCCTGTCCTTCAAAGGTCGATCTGATAATTGCTTAAGTAAGGTAGTCGCTTCTCTTTTTCGGTATACCGCTCTGCGAGCAGAGCGAATTGACATAAATTGAGTGCGGAGTTAAAAGGGTAAAAAAATTTGTCAAAAATTCCAAAAGGGCATATCAATTTCTTTTAAAACCAAAACGGTAAAAACGCTAGCGACTTGTACCTTGTGAAAAAGCGAAATCGCTGCCATAGCAGCGATTTCTTAAAATTGCCTTTCTTTTTTTTAAAAAAAAAAATTAAACAAATCGCTCCACACGGAGCGATTTTCAAAATTTTAAAAAAAAATATTATTTTTTTCTATAAGTCGCTGCTTCTGCAGCGACTTCCATCAAAATTTTTTTTTTTTTTTAATTTTTTTTTTGCTTTATTTAAAAGAAAAATTGATTCAATTTTTTTTTTTAAAAAAATCATTGGCAGTGATTTTTAATTAGTTTTTTTTAAAAAAAAATCAAATCGCTGTAAAGGCAGCGATTTACACTAAATTTATATATTTTTTAAAAAAAAATCAATTAAATCGCTACAAAAAAAAATTAGCCGATTAAATTAAGTTTTCAAAAAAAAATAAAAATTTAAGTGTAAAGCAAAAAATGTGTTAATTAAGAATTCATTTTATGTTATGAATTCTTAATTAACACATTTTTTGCTTTACACTTAAATTTTAATTTTTTTTTGAAAACTTAATTTAATCGGCTAATTTTTTTGCAGCATTTAATTGATTTTTTTTAAAAAAATATATAAATTTAGTGTAAATCGCTGCCTTTACAGCTATTTGATTTTTTTTAAAAAAACTAATTAAAAATCGTTGCCAATGATTTATTTTTTTTTAAAAAAAATTGAATCAATTTTTCTTTTAAATAAAGCAAAAAATAAATAAAAAAAATTTGATGGAAGTCGCTGCTTCTGCAGCGACTTATAGAATTTTTTTTTTTATTTTGAAAATCGCTCCGTGTGGAGCGATTTGTTTAATTTTTTTTTTTTAAAAAAAAGAAAAGGCAAATTTAAGAAATCGCTGCTATTGCAGCGATTTCGCTTTTTCAAAAGGTACAAGTCGCTATATCGTGAGCGATTTTACCGTTTTGGTTTAAAAAAAAATTTGATATGCCCTTTTGAAATTTTTGACAATCTTTTTTACCCTTTTAACTCCACACTCACATAAATTCGATAATGTTGTTATTCACGATCTCTCAACAATATTTAGGACATGAAACAAATTGTTCTTATATATATCTTACATTCACAACTTCAGAAAAGATAATTGTCTTACTAAGTATAATAGGAGGAGTTTTATAAAATACACAAAGTATCTGTCAAAACTTCAGATTACTACTACAGAATTTCATAATAAAACTAAATACTATGTATTTGAGGGCAAAACAGAAGCTCGACATATGGGACAATCTTTTTTCCTCAACAACCATTGTTTGATGCAGCCTGTATGATATTCATGTCCGCACCCAAGTGTCCCGATGCACTCTTCATGCTCGAATTCCGCTTGACATATGGCACAAATCTCTTTAATTTCTGTTGGATTATTTACTCCATCAGCAACACGTTGAATTCTTGTTTTAAAATACTCCAATAATGATTCACTTTCTGGTTGAGAATCATCTGATAAATTTTGTGATGATCCGCCATTGTAATAGTCTGGTACATGCTGCTGCCTTAAGGCCCTTTCCACTAAATCACGACTACTGACGTTAATAACTGTAATTCCGTCACTGTGTGGAGTAATTGTGGCTTGTAATCCCAAAACGAAAGGTTGATCGTGTTGTTGTCTTCTGTAAAAACGATCATAGGGTGATCCCCTACTTCTACTTCCAATTGTACGCGAATTCACAAACATAAATTGCGAATTTTGATTATAATCTGGAGAAGAACGAGAGTTACTCATTGTTAACCAAGAGAAAATTCAACAAAAACAATGTTGAGATTTCCGAGTATTGAAGGAACAGAATTGAACGATTTTATCGAATTTCGAAAAGAACAGAGTAAAATTATCAGAAAACAGAGTTTTATAATAACTTGACCATATTTTCTAAAAAAACTTTAACGCGGAAACGAAGTTTGGAAACTTAACGCAGAAACCTGAAAAAAAAAGTAAAGTTTCCTCATTCATTTAGTTCTCCTAATTTCTTTAGGAATAGGATTTAAGGGGAAAAAAAAGAAGGTAAAATAATATAAGAGTGTATATAAATTAGGAGAACTTACGTTGTATTAAAATTATATTTACAATCTATAGCAATAACTTTTTTTTTCATCCGCAATATAAATTTTAGTACATATTAAAGTGAATAATTCATAAAACATATATAATATATGTTCTATTTGTGGATTGATTTCAGACTTTTTAATGCTGGCTTGGTTTTATTAGTCTGTCAGATTGTTGAAGATTAAGTTCTTACTTGATAAATATTTGTTTCAATAGAAGTTGTTGAGCCTTTACCTCATAGGAAAGGTCGGCGTATATACTATCTTTCTTAGACCTCTAGATTACATAACGTTTGTTGTTTTTTGTTAAGGATATCATTGTTAGGAAAAATCTTTGGTGCCTTTAAACTCTATAATGATCTCTACTGGAAAGTTCATTCTGCATATTAATTTGTGAGAAATTTCTACATTTTTATAGCAAGTTATTCACGGTCTCTTAACAATAATTAGCACATGAAACAAAATTGTTCTTATATATATCAAAGATGTATAGTGCGTTACATCCACTACTTCAGAATAACTAACTAAGTTTAATACAATGGAATTTCATAATAAAACAATCTCTATATGCTATGTTTTAAGGGCAAAACAGAAGCTCGACACATGGGACAATCTTTCTTCCTCAGCAACCATTGTTTGATGCAGCTCGTATGATATTCATGTCCGCACCCAAGTGTCCCAATGGACTCTTCATGCTCAAATTCCGCTTGACATATGGCACAAATCTCTTTACTTTCTATCTGATTATTTACACCATCAGCAACACGATGAATTCTTGTTTTAAAGTACCCAGCATCGTCCTTTTTCTCCTCCGTATAAGTCTCTTGATCATCAAACAGTAGTTCACTTTCTGGCTGAGAATCATCTAACGAATTTTGTGATGATCCGCCATTGTAATAGTCTGCTACATGCTGCTGCCTTAATGCCCTTTCCACTAAATCACGACTACTGACGTTAATAATTGTAATTCCGCGACTGTGTGGAGTAATTGTGGCTTGTAATCCCAAAACGAAAGGATGATCGTGTTGTCGTCTTCTGGAAAAACGATCATAGGGGGATCGTCTACTTGTACGCGAATTCACAAACATAAATTGCGAATTTTGATTATAATCTGGAGAAGAATGAGAGTAACTCATTGTTAACAACTGAAACAATGTTGAGATTTCTGAGTGCTGAAGGAACAGAATAGAAAGATTTTATCGATTTTTGAAAAGAATGAGAGTGAAACTATTAGAGAACAGAGTTTTATAATAACGTTATTTTCTAAAAGAAAAAAACTTAACGCGTAAACAAAATTTGGAAACTTAACGCTGAAACCTGAAAGAAAGTAAAGTTTCTTAATTCATTTAGTTCTCCTAATTTCTTTAGGAATAGATGAATTAAGGGGGGAAAAAAGAGGTAAAAGAATAAGAGGATATTCAAATTAGTAAAACTTACATTTTATTAAAAAAATATTTACATCATATATAGCGATAACAATTTTTTCCATTTATAATGTAATTTTAATACATATTAAAGTGAACAATTTATAAAACATATATATGATCGTATAAGTTATGATTGTGGATGATACATTTATCAGTTTCTTACCAAACAAACATACTACATTTTAAAACACTTATTATATAAGAAAAATTACGCGATTAAACAAACTTATACTATTTAATTACTCATCATAGCTATAGTTTGCTATAACTACCACTCACGACTAATATTATACATTAATTATGTAGACTGACTTTGAGTTTGTATAATTAGTCACATTTGTATATGTAGAATTCGCCAGAATATACAATACATATGTATAATATACAATTATCTAATCAATATACATATACAATTCACATCTCTTCCACTCTCTCGCTCGCCTCTCTCTCCTTCCTCTCCCAATCTAGCTTGCCTCTCTCCTCTCTTTCCAAATCTCGTTTGCTTTTTTACAGATGCATATGTATAACATATTATCTAACTAATATATATATATACAATTTGCTTCTTTCCCATTCTCTACCCTCTCTTGCTCACCTCTCTCCTCTCTCCTCTCTCCCCAATCTCGCTTGCCATATATATAATTATCTAACCAATATACATACCACCTCTCTCCCACTTTTTGCCCTCTCTCTCGCCTCTCTCCTCTCTCTCTCTCCCAGACTCGCTTGCCTCTCTCCTTCCTATAACATGTAGCGACGAATTGTAATTATCAAACTATATCTATGAAGAGTAATTAGGCTATTTTTTAGTGGTTATCTGTGGAAGTTCCCCAATTATATAACCCTTTTATCAAGTTTCTTTTAATTTCTTTCCACTCAAGTTTTTACAAAGGCAAACTACATAAATTCCATTAGTTTAGTTTCTAATTACTTAGAATCTCAATAGTTTTAAATATTCCTTCCTCTACCTTATTTCAAACTTAGGATACATGAGTTTGAATCCGTGAGATACATGTATGTGTCGAATTCTAAAATTGAGATACGTATTTTATTTATTTAAATTAATTGGTTATAACCAATTTCCTTAATATAAGGCGGAAATGAAGAAGTGTATCTATTTTTAATTAATTTCATTTTATTATTATTTAAAATAATAAGTTCGTTAATATTATTCATAAAAGACAAAAACATGTATATCTTGATCATGCAATTTGACTAATTTCATTTTATTACTCTTAAAATAATAAAATTTATTAATTTGATGTATCTGTTATCAATATATGATGTATCCTACAAATAAATCACTTAGATACGTATCATACAAATAGATTCATATGTACCATAAAAGTATCTAATATTAATTTTGTGTATTTGTTATATGTGTCTAGTATTAATTTCATATATCTATTATATAATACAATTTTAATTTTATGTATCGATTATATGATCTAATTTTCGTTTATGTATCTATTATTAATTTGATGTATCAAGTATCAATTTCATACATTATATTCAAAAGCACGTGTTTCGGATACATAACAATATTCATACTATTTTCTAAATTATGAATTATTAAAATGGAGCAAACAATATAAAAACCCTACAATAAATTTGCTAGAAAAAATCTAAACCATCGAATCAAATATATGATACGATTGAAAACAAATATACAATAGGAAACACTAAAGAAAATCTTACTTTGCCATTTTAACTAATGTTGATTATGTAGAGTTTGATATGAATTTAGCACATGCAAAACAGAGGTGGAGCCATGTTTTCATGTCATTGAGTTTTAAATTTTTAAAA
Source organism: Solanum pennellii (assembly GCF_001406875.1). NCBI lineage: Eukaryota > Viridiplantae > Streptophyta > Magnoliopsida > Solanales > Solanaceae > Solanum > Solanum pennellii. The sequence goes on along the minus strand of NC_028648.1, from coordinate 77,948,675 downwards.
AGAACAAAGAACTAATTTTTTTTTTCATTTAGCAGTTATTTTATTTTTTTGTATAAACCCACCTATACAAATACTCTATTTTTTTAATTTTTTTTTATATACACGCATTCTATTTTATATATATATATATATATACACCTATACAAATATTCTATTTTTTAAAATTTTATTTTATTTTTTTATAAACCCACCAATGCAGATATTCTTTTTTTAAATTTTTTTTATATATAAACGCATTCAGAAATTATCTAAAAAGCAGTGTGCCTCCATGCGCAATGACCACTAGGCCAAACACTTCAGTGTTATCATGGGTTCGTAAGCACAATATATATATACATATATATATATATATATATACACACACACGTTCTACTTCATAATTTAATACAAATATAGAATCTACGGGAAAGTCAGTGGGTTCGGCCGAACCCCCCTCGGCTACTATAGCTGGGCCCTGATGCAAAAGGGAATAAAATGGTTAAGGAAGAAGGGGGAGTGGAAATGAGATACAAATTTTGTTATAGGAGAAGAAAACGTTTAATGAAGAAGAAGAAGGGGTAATGGTCGGATACCCGAGGCATCTGTTTAGGGATTGGGGGAGGGAAACGACTAAAAAGAATAAAGCGAAAGTAATTTGATTATTAGTGTCCTACTAATTGAGGAGATGTAATTTTAACATAATTATTCATCATTATATTTAAAGGGATTGTGTATCTGATTTAACTTTTTTTTTATAAATATGATATATTTTTTAAAAAGTGATATTCTATGTTATATTTTAAAGTAGAGACAAAATATGTATATGTGATAGTTAAGTATGAATATATAAGTAGTTTTTCCTTTTTTAAAAACAAAACTCTAAGCCCACATAACAAATAAGATGCCTCACACTACACTTCTTTGAACGTTGTCGAGTTTTAACCGCAAAGTGGGACACCCCATATTAACAGTCTAATACACACAAAAAATTGGAGAATCTTTTTGAAACTTTGGGCGTCAGATTCATGGGCTAATACACACACAAATCATTATCGAGGGTTTCATAATTTTTTTTGACAAAAATGTACTGTAATCCTGCGTGATACATTTAATAGTAAAGAATGCTCATAAGGTGTTTAATTTTAGATTGATACAATATTGTTTGATTTTAGATCGATACATTAATTGACAAATTGTAATAGACTAGCATAATTCAAAATTTAAAATTCTTCTTCCCATTTTTTCAAAAATCTCTCAATATTTGAATCAAACTTGCCGACAAATTATACAAATACAACATGAACTTGTCATCATGTCGAGGCATTTCCAAATAGGGAAAAGTGAGGTGAGGTATGAACGATAAAAAAGTAATGAAATTATTATTGGTCAAAATATTAATTTTGTGAATCTCAAATCAGTCATTGCAGCTGAATTAGAGATCGATGAGTTGATGAAAAATTTATAAATCAGATACATCATTGAAACGAAAGAAACAAAAGCCTGAATTTTAAATGTATCCGCTATGCGTTGATACAACATATAAAAATGTTGAAGAGATACATATCTTTGATGGATACATATATGTGTGGTAATTTCTATGTATGCAATACATTTATTATAAATTCAAATTCACGTATTATGTCTAAAAAATTAATACACATGATATATTACTATTTATGTATCTTATTTTGTTTGAAAAATACTGTATTTTATAAAAAAATAAATTATACATCTAATTATTTCAAATAGCATTTTTCCTGATATGTATATAAGATTGGACATCATCAATGATGACTACATATTAACTAATGACAACTTGACCCCTACATTATCCTAGGTGAAAAATACTTTCATTCTCATCGATCTTAAATAATCGATCACCCAATACTCTCACATTACCTCTACACAGTCGATTAAACTATCTTAAGAGATCATCCCTATCACATCAACTACAAAATGATCTTTCACACGTTAATAACACCAACAAAATCAAAGAGTCGGGTTTGATAGATGTCATATTTGCCACGTATAGCATAGTATAAGTGTGTCTCTGAGATTTCGGACATATATTGAGGGGATACTTGTGCATTATAACATTTATAAATTATAGCATGTTATGTATCTTAATTTTAAAGATTACAAATTTCAAGCATTTAAGGAGGTTCACCTCTAAATATATTTGGTGGTATATTTAATGATGTTAAGAAATAATTTTGTGGTTATTAATATATATATATATATATATATATATATATATATATACGCGACTTAACTCTTATTAGAAATATGTTATCTAATAAAAGTTGTCATAGTTTGTTCCTTCACATCAATCTTATAAGACTCTTATACGTGATAACAAAAATGTGAGTAAATAATGTTTTAATATAATGACATGAATGATTAGATATAAGACATGAATTTTAACACATATTCATGATCATTACGTCTTAGTTTTACTCCAATTTTAGAAACTAAAGAAAAATAACCTAAATAAAAATGTTTAATAGCATGTCAATATATTTATATAGATTTAATACCTGAGCATACACAATGAGAATCATATGCAAATAGTCAAGTGAAATTCAATTTCATAGAGTAATTTGAGTTATCGACGGTATTATCATTGTGGTAAAGATAGTAATGCCGGAAAAATCATAATGCGAAACATAATATGTAGCTTGGATACATTAACAGCTAGCTTGGATACATTATAAAATAATTTGGATGCATAATATGTAGCTCGTACAATTAAATATTGGTTTGGATACATTATTATGTAGCTCGAATATATTAGGAGAAAAATAAGGAATTTTAGAGGTCTTTTAAAATAGAAGGGAATATTGAAAATAAGAAAAAATAAGACGTGTATTTCAATAAAAAATTTCCTTATTAGGTATATCACATTATATGTATTAGAAGTTAACATGTTGGGGATGTAGCTCAAATGGTAGAGCGCTCGCTTTGCATGCGAGAGGCACGGGGTTCGATCCCCCGCATCTCCATGTGTGTATTAGCCCATGAATTTGGTGTTTTAAATAGTCGAAAATCTTTTTTCAAACACTTTTAACAAAACAAACTTAGCCTACTGGTTTAAGACACTTGTTATTCATTCCTAATTGTATAAATTTAGAATTTTGTATATGGTTCCTAATTGTATAAATTTAGAATTTTGTATATGGTTACCCTAACTATTTGTATACGATTTATGAAAATTCATGATAAATTTTCATATTTTGTATATTTAGCAAGCGAAGTATACAAATGGACGTCTAAATAATTCTTAAATGAATAAATACAAAATTTGTATATACTTACTTTAGTTGTATATTCACAAGTGAAATATACAAACTGCAGCCTCCATAACAAATGAAACTATAGCTATAGAGCGCAATTTGGTGTTTTAAATAGCCGAAAATCTTTTTTCAAACACTTTTAACAAAACAAACTTAGCCTACTGGTTTAAGACACTTGTTATTCACTTGATTTTGTATAATTCACTTGATTTGTATAATTCAGTTCCTAATTGTATAAATTTAGAATTTTGTATATGGTTATCCAAACTATTTGTATAAGATTTATGAAAAATTCATGATAAATTTTCATATTTTGTATATTTGGCAAGCGAAGTATACAAATGGACGTCTAAATAATTCTTAAATGAATAAATACAAAATTTGTATATACTTACTTTAGTTGTATATTCACAAGTGAAATATACAAACTGCAGCCTCCATAACAAATGAAACTATAGCTATAGAGCGCAATTATCGAAACTATAGCGCAATTATCAAAACTATAGCTAAGAGTCTTGTTATATATATTATGTTTGCTATTTTTAAAACTTTCTACCTCCACTTTTTTAAAAAAATGCTTTTATTATGTTATTTCTCAATATTCTTTATAAATTTTCTAGTTTCGTCATTGAGGATGTTTAATTTTATGTTAGTGGACAAAGTAAGAATCATTAAGGGTGTGTCGACATGTCGCTCTTTAGTCAAAAGAATAACCAAATCAAGAAAGAAACTATTAAAAATATCTATTTTACAAGATATATGAATCCGTGTCAGCATAAGCTCAATATATATTATTTTTTCGTGTTATTTTATGTGATACTTTTTAAATTTTGAGATTTAAATAAGTCTGTTTTTTACTATAAGTTTTTCATAGATCTTTTAAATATTTTGAATTATTAATTATTGTGACTTATAGTACATTTTGTGTAGTTAACAAATATATAAATTTGATTTCAAAAAAATTTTAAAATTTCATACGCAAATTTTTGGTTAAACTTAAATTGTTTGATTCTCAAAAAATAAAAAGTATCATATAAATTGAGACAGAAGAAGTATTGATTTTTTCCTAATTTATGCGCTATGGTCCATAGCCGATGATAAAACTAAGGGATCCAGCCGAAATTTTTTAAAAAATATTTAAATTATTAATTATTGTGACTTATTAACGTAATGTCTTAATTTTAAATAATAAAAACCCATCATTTTTAATAACCTTGAATGAGTTTTTTTTCTTTAATAACATAGTCGGTGGATATATGATATATCATTTGTTTAGTTTAGATAGTAGAGCCAAATATATTCAAGTAATTATAAGAGGATAAGTACCTATCAATTTCATGATTCATCATGAGAATGTAACACAATTATTAGCACCTATATATTTGTATTAATTTTGACAAAACTTGAAGTCACAAACATGTATTTTATTTAGTGATTAAGACGTGTAATATTATTTATTAGTCACATACCCTAAGTTGGCCCGTAAATAATATGTATATATACATATGTAATAGATGCTCCTACTCTCTTATCTTTATTAATAATTAATAATTAATAACACCTTCTAAATAATATTTAGATTTTTTTTTAAAATGGTAGCATATGTGGTATTTTCGAATCCGAAGTCTAAAGGACAAAAAAAATTATCAAAAATTCTAAATGGGTATATCAATTTCTTTTCTAACCAAAAGGGTAAAATCACTACTAACGCAGTGATTTTGTTTTCAAAAATTGCTGACCTATCAACGATTTTGTCCATATTTTTTTTCTTTTTTAAAAAATAAAATCGCTGCCAATGCAGCGTTTTTGGAAGATTTTTTTTTTAAAAAAAAAAGTTAAAATCGCTGCAACAGCAGCATTTATATAACTTTTTTTTTGAAAATCGCGGTGTTAGACAGTGATTTCTGCACTTTTTTTGAGCGATTTGTTTTTTTTTTTAATTTTCTGCCAATTATTTTTTTAAAGTGATTTGTTTTTTTAAAATTTTCTGCCAATTATTTTTTAAAAGTGATTTGTTTTTTATTTTAATTTTCTGCCAATTATTTTTAAAAAAAATCATATTAAATATTAATATTTTTTTGGTCAAAATAAAAATCGCATTACAATTGTTAATAAAAATTTCACTTAATATGATTATATGAAATAATATGGTTTTAGCAATTTTTTTTTATAAAATAATTAATTAACTAAAATAGTTGCCTAGCATGGCACCAAAAAGAGTTCCACAGAAATCGCTGCCTTGACAGTGATTTTCCAAAAAAAATAAAAATGAAATTTCCCTCTAAAATCGCCGTCTAGGTAGCGATTTACAATTTTTTTTATGAAAATGCTGCATGGGCAGCGATTTTCTTATAAAAGTGAAAAAAAGTTCAGACAAAATCGCTGATAGGTCAATGATTTTATTTGACAACTTTTTTACCCTTTAAACTTCGGACTCTGGTATTCTCCCTATCACTCAATTTTTAAAATAAAAAAAAGTATTTGCTAAGATGTCACTTCTAATATTAACATTATAATATGCATCATTTATCACATAATTGATTACTCCACTAATTTTTTTGTGCTACATTAACAAATGAGTCGGTTTGTTGAGGCAAAAACTTCTCATGATTTTGTGACCTTAGCTGATATACTAACAATCTTGATAAGGTTTGGACGGCTAAAAAGTAATTTTTTCATTTATTTTTACGTATCACATTTTATTTTATAAGAGTTAAATTATATAAATTTTAATTAATATTTTAAGACATGTTTCTTCTATCATACTAATATGAAAAGAATGGCAAGTTATCATATCTTTCATATAATTTTTAAATATTTAAATTTATAATTTGAAATAATAAATTATTCTAATTCAACTTAACTTAAAAAATTAATCAAATTAATTCTCGTAAATCAAAATTTGATTAGTAAAAGTGCAATGGAGATCATAGAGTGTAGGTTAGACCTTATTACACCTTTAAGAAGATAGATATATTATTTTTTTAAGACTATTGACTGAACAAATTATGAAATAAAACGCAATAACAACAAACAAAAACAACAAGATAATAAAATATCGATCTGAAACAACAATTAGCGGAGAGAGGAGAAACAAAAAAGAACCAAATGAGAATCAAACTTGCATATATACAAGATACAATGAACTACTACGCAATTCTCTTTTTGTTTGATATAGTTTCTCAAAATTTGAAGGTAATATTGCTTGGACTCTATAGAAATGTCAGTAGATGTGTATTGAATTTTTTCTAAAATAGTGCATTTTTTAAGAAACTAATAAAAATGCGATAATATTTTTAGAGAATCTAAACTTACGAGACTAATAAAAGTGCGACAATATTTTTAGAGAATCCGAACTTACGAGTGGGGCTTGAAGTTGCACAATATAGCATGTGAGTAGGGCTAAAAACCAATTAATAATGTCAGGAGTATGAGTTGTATGTAGACCATGATTGATATTCCTCTTTTTCGTTCTAATACTATCAAGCTATATGCTGGAAATTCTAGATAAAGCTAAGCAAAAACAAAGACAAATTTGTAAAATTTGGCCCACATTAATTGTCACAAATATTAGGGTAGTGGAGCATCATCTTTTCTTTTTGTTATTTGTGTTGGAGTTCTTTTGAAAACTCATTAGACTTAATTAGATATGTTAATTAATCATAATATAGGATAATGTTTAGAGCAATATATTTTTTTAACCCCTTTGGAGAAGCTACCACCTTTTTTCCACTTTTGATAACTTGAACTTACAATTTTAAAACTGAAATAATGAGTATTTATCATCTGAACAATTCTGATCTGATTAGAGCTTTTAAGTTAATTTATGAACTTTTCAAATTCCTCATTTATAAATAAAATGATCTACAGTCACATAACTGTTTAAAATTTGCTTACCATCACAATATCAAAAACCTTTTAAAATTTTATATCAAATCAAACGATATCACGTAAATCGAGATAAAGTATTGGTAAATCCTTTATTCCTTTTCAACTACAGATACAATAGCTAACTGCTCAAGATGATGATGAGCTCTATGCTTAAATCCTGTCCATATAGTGTTGGCTATGTAATGTTGACAATGAAAAAAAGTTGTCACTTTTTTCTCAACGGTTACATAAAGAAAAACGGCTATTTTTTTTTCTCTAGCCCACTCAATGACTATATATTTATTTATTGTTTGTTTTGTTTTATTTTGGGTCATTGTGGGGCTGTGGTTATTATTTCTCCACTAATACAGAAAAATTATTAAAGAAAATAGGAGGGTTAGGGGCTTAATTAAGTAATATGAGCTTTATTTAGCTTTGCTTAGATAATCCCACCGCCCATAATCACCATTATAATTTTGTTGTTTTTGTTTTGTAGTGGTTTGTCTAAATAATATAATTAGTGGTTAGAAATGCTTTATTCCTTTGTTGTTGAGATGTTGTAATAATTAATATTCGATAAAATAGTCATCTCATTTTATGTTATTTGCAAATTCAAAGAAATATTTAGTTATGAAGATTGATTAGGCAAAGTTAATTTCTCAATTTTGTTGTAATTATTTATAGTGGTGGTAATAATCACCTAAATAACTAGAAAATTATTGTATAGATTTTTGTAGTTAGTTGTTGTCTAAGTGATAAAAGTTATTGTAGCAATAGAACTCTTTTAGTCACAATAAATTATTTGAAACAAAATTGTATAGCTATATATAAATCATTTCATGTTTAATAGAATTTTTTAATTAACGGAATAAGCAATTTCTAAAGTATTTATCATGTTTATATCAAACTCGATAGTGGATAACAATTTGAGATAATATAATAAAAGGAATATATAATATATAACCAAACCAATTTATCAAAGTATTTATCAGCAAAGAATACCAAGAAAATATATTACGATCGAAGTTTATGACACGTATAGTTTGATTTAAACCTGCGCTAGTATGAATTTATCTCCACATCGAGCTCCAAAATTGTGTACCATATGAACTTGCTATATGACTTATAAAACTCTTTATTTTTCTCTCTCAATTCAATATGAAATTCGCTAAGATGTTATGTTGATAAGATCATCAAAAACTTATAAATCTAAAAGTCTATTAGTCATGCTTGACCCACCTTCGTCAGACCGCTTTCTATTAGGAACATCACATAAACCCCCCTTTTTAGAAACTCAACGTCCTCATTGAGGTTTGTCCCACCATCATTTTTTATATTCTAAGTTCATGACACGTACTGTCCACTTTAAACCTAGGTCCATATTAATTTACCTTTCATCGCCACATTGAGCCCAAAAGTTGTGTGTATTATATAAACTTGAGTTATGGCTTATAAAGCTCTTTACTTGCCTTTTTCATTCCATTATGAAATTCTTCTAAAATATCACATGCACCTTATCTTTAAAAATTTGTCAATCCCTATCTAAATTGCCCTTATATTAAGGACGTCAACAAATAATTCATCATTAATTAATCTCCTCATTGAGATTCATGGATCATAATTTTAATTTTATATAACTTGTTTACCAATCAAACGATCGCTTATGATTTAAAAGAAGTGTTGGAATAGTCTCTAATTACTTTATACTAATAGTGTAATAAAAAAAAATCATTTTTTATGGCAATACAAATTTCAAAGTTTTGCTTAGCTGGCCTTTGTTGCAACTATTTGAAGATTAGGTTAATTAAGTTGGGCCCAACCAGCAAATCAAATGGAAGAGCTTTTTTCAAGAAATAAATTATGTGACACTCTGTAGACGATAAGGACAACTAATTAAACCATAGAAAACATTGTGAAGCATACCTAACTTTCATGATTATTATTTTTTACGGTGATGATTTTCGAATGAATTTTTATATACCTCAATCAATTTTATAAAGTATCTATTGTTTTATATTGATAACTGATATATTGGTTAACTCTATCCATTAAAATTAGAACAAATACCAATAAACTATTTGTTTTTATTAAAATTTAAGTAGAATTCTCAACTTATCACTTTATTAACTACTAGGTCACGCCCTTGAATAGAGACTTTCATAATCCAAAGCCTTCTTTTCTTTCTTTATCAAAGACAATGCATTGAAAACACATTTAAATTCGGTGTAATTTTTAGCTTCATCCTTAAATTAGTGGCAACCTTAAAAATTAGCTATACACTTCTAATCTTGTAACATGAGTGAATACATCCACAAACTCTATGTTAAAGAATGACAAAAGTCCCACATCGGTGATTAATGAGGTGAGTGGACTCCTTATAAGGCTTGGGCAATCCTCCTTCCTTTGAGCTAGCTTTTGGGGTGTGAGTTAGGCTTAAGACCTAATTTAACATGGTAGTAGAGTAGGGCTCATCTCACCCGATGTTGGGACCCCCAAAATTAAAATTGCCCACGCACCAGATGCTAAGCACTGGACGTGAGGTGGGGTGTTAAAGAATGACAAAAGTCCCACATCGGTGATTAATGAGATGAGTGGACTCCTTATAAGGCTTGGGCAATCCTCCTTCCTTTGAGCTCGCTTTTGGGGTGTGAGTTAGGCTTAAGACCTAATTTAACATGGTAGTAGAGTAGGGCTCATCTCACCCGATGTTGGGCCCCCCAAAATTAAAATTGCCCACGCACTAGATGCTAAGCACTGGACGTGAGGTGGGGTGTTAAAGAATGGCAAAAGTCCCACATCGGTGATTAATGAGATGAGTGGACTCCTTATAAGGCTTGGGCAATCCTCCTTCCTTTGAGCTCGCTTTTGGGGTGTGAGTTAGGCTTAAGACCTAATTTAACATGGTAGTAGAGTAGGGCTCATCTCACCCGATGTTGGGCCCCCCAAAATTAAAATTGCCCACGCACTAGATGCTAAGCACTGGACGTGAGGTGGGGTGTTAAAGAATGGCAAAAGTCCCACATCGGTGATTAATGAGATGAGTGGACTCCTTATAAGGCTTGGGCAATCCTCCTTCCTTTGAGCTCGCTTTTGGGGTGTGAGTTAGGCTTAAGACCTAATTTAACATGGTAGTAGAGTAGGGCTCATCTCACCCGATGTTGGGCCCCCCAAAATTAAAATTGCCCACGCACTAGATGCTAAGCACTGGACGTGAGGTGGGGTGTTAAAGAATGGCAAAAGTCCCACATCGGTGATTAATGAGATGAGTGGACTCCTTATAAGGCTTGGGCAATCCTCCTTCCTTTGAGCTCGCTTTTGGGGTGTGAGTTAGGCTTAAGACCTAATTTAACATGGTAGTAGAGTAGGGCTCATCTCACCCGATGTTGGGCCCCCCAAAATTAAAATTGCCCACGCACTAGATGCTAAGCACTGGACGTGAGGTGGGGTGTTAAAGAATGGCAAAAGTCCCACATCGGTGATTAATGAGATGAGTGGACTCCTTATAAGGCTTGGGCAATCCTCCTTCCTTTGAGCTCGCTTTTGGGGTGTGAGTTAGGCTTAAGACCTAATTTAACATGGTAGTAGAGTAGGGCTCATCTCACCCGATGTTGGGCCCCCCAAAATTAAAATTGCCCACGCACTAGATGCTAAGCACTGGACGTGAGGTGGGGTGTTAAAGAATGGCAAAAGTCCCACATCGGTGATTAATGAGATGAGTGGACTCCTTATAAGGCTTGGGCAATCCTCCTTCCTTTGAGCTCGCTTTTGGGGTGTGAGTTAGGCTTAAGACCTAATTTAACATGGTAGTAGAGTAGGGCTCATCTCACCCGATGTTGGGCCCCCCAAAATTAAAATTGCCCACGCACTAGATGCTAAGCACTGGACGTGAGGTGGGGTGTTAAAGAATGGCAAAAGTCCCACATCGGTGATTAATGAGATGAGTGGACTCCTTATAAGGCTTGGGCAATCCTCCTTCCTTTGAGCTCGCTTTTGGGGTGTGAGTTAGGCTTAAGACCTAATTTAACATGGTAGTAGAGTAGGGCTCATCTCACCCGATGTTGGGCCCCCCAAAATTAAAATTGCCCACGCACTAGATGCTAAGCACTGGACGTGAGGTGGGGTGTTAAAGAATGGCAAAAGTCCCACATCGGTGATTAATGAGATGAGTGGACTCCTTATAAGGCTTGGGCAATCCTCCTTCCTTTGAGCTCGCTTTTGGGGTGTGAGTTAGGCTTAAGACCTAATTTAACATGGTAGTAGAGTAGGGCTCATCTCACCCGATGTTGGGCCCCCCAAAATTAAAATTGCCCACGCACTAGATGCTAAGCACTGGACGTGAGGTGGGGTGTTAAAGAATGGCAAAAGTCCCACATCGGTGATTAATGAGATGAGTGGACTCCTTATAAGGCTTGGGCAATCCTCCTTCCTTTGAGCTAGCTTTTGGGGTGTGAGTTAGGCTAAGACCTAATTTAACACTCTCTTCAAGTTTAAGAGTATTTTTAACAATTTTATTTACTTTTCATTAAGATTTTGATACTCCTACAAACATATCATGTGATCGATCCGTAGGTAAATTTTAGTATAATAAATTAAGTAGAGAGATATTTTTTAAAATTATTAGCCATTCAAAAATAAATTAATAATTTACGTTAAATTCGGAGATATTTTTAGTTCACTAATGTAGTAGACTTCATAATTTGCCATTAACAAATCCATCAACCTTACAAAAAAGATTATAACAAATAAAATAAATTATTATACAACTAAGTGAAAGAAAAAAATAATAATTTTGTACCATATTTTATATTGGTTTAATGATGTGTTCTCCACTATAAAATAAGACAAACCTTATCCTTGTCTCATCACCTTACTTCCTTTTCTTGGATTCCATTGAGCACTCAATAATAAACACAGAGAGAAAAAAGTGAGTGAAGAAAAAAAAAATGGCAGAGAACAAAGAAGAAGATGTTAATCTTGGAGCAAACAAGTACAGAGAAACTCAGCCATTGGGGACAGCAGCTCAAACAGACAAGGATTACAAAGAGCCACCACCAGCTCCTCTGTTTGAACCAGGGGAATTGTCATCATGGTCTTTTTACAGAGCTGGAATTGCTGAGTTTATGGCTACTTTCTTGTTTTTGTACATAACAATCTTGACTGTTATGGGGCTCAAAAGGTCTGATAGTTTGTGTTCTTCTGTGGGTGTTCAAGGAGTTGCTTGGGCTTTTGGTGGTATGATCTTTGCTTTGGTTTACTGTACTGCTGGTATCTCAGGTTAGTTACTTAATTCTTGTTTAAAAATCTGGTTTTTTTGCTCATGGTACTGTAAAGTGGTAATCTTTTTATATTTGTTGTCACTGATTTTCATTTGGGGACTGTTTTTATGGATCTACTACAATACCCTCAAACCCCTTTGCTTTAATTTGTTTGTTTTAGTAGTTTGACTATATAAAAACAATAAACTTAGTGTCATTCCACACTATAAGAAAAGTGTGAATTATACGGGGTTTTCCTCTGAAAAATAAGTTTCCTGCGGATTTTTGTACTAATTCCTGGGAAAATCACCATGTAGTTCACCGTTTTCCTGTAGTGAGAGTCTGAAGTGGTTAAGATGTGTGCAGTTACCCCTATCTTAGAGAGGCTGTTTTCGATTGATACTCGACAACCTTCCTGTGAATTTTTTAAATGTTGATGAGTCTCTCCCGTCGTGAGCTAGCTTTTGGGGTTGAATTAGGCTGAGTGTGATTTTTTTAACATGTACTGATGTACTGAGTCTTTAAATTTGTACTGAAACAGGAGGACACATTAATCCAGCTGTGACATTTGGTTTGTTCTTGGCAAGGAAGTTGTCATTAACAAGGGCAGTGTTTTATATAGTGATGCAGTGTCTTGGTGCTATCTGTGGTGCTGGTGTTGTGAAGGGTTTTATGGTTGGACCCTATGAGAGACTTGGTGGTGGTGCTAATGTTGTTAATCCTGGTTACACCAAAGGTGATGGACTTGGTGCTGAGATTATTGGTACTTTTGTCCTTGTTTACACTGTTTTCTCTGCAACTGATGCCAAAAGAAGTGCTAGAGACTCGCATGTTCCTGTAAGTGTTGCTTGTCCTATCAATAACATTAGCTTAGTAGTGGTAGAGTACTTTTTTGGATCAAAGTTTTGATTTTTTACATTAGGAGGTAAAAAATGAGGGTAAAATGGTTTGAACTTTTGACTAGATTCGCTTTCTGTGTTATGTTGCTCTGACTCTATTCTTTGTAAACGACGAGCATCTATTGGCATTTATGAAGAGTGTGAGCAACATAGATTTTGTGTATGAGGAATCATAATATACAATTTTGTTAATGACAGATTTTGGCACCTCTTCCAATTGGATTCGCGGTGTTCTTGGTTCATTTGGCTACCATTCCAATCACCGGAACTGGTATCAACCCCGCAAGGAGTCTTGGAGCTGCTATCATCTTTAACAAAGACCAGGCATGGGATGACCACGTAAGTCTTTTAAACTTAGAAGCCGTCGAGATGACAAATTTGTTGTTGTGTGATGTCTTAAACTAAAAGTGTTGTTTTTTCGCGATAATTTTCAGTGGATTTTCTGGGTTGGACCATTCATTGGAGCAGCTCTTGCTGCAGTTTACCATCAGATAATCATCAGAGCTATTCCATTCAAGAGCAGCAGGTCTTGAAGAGTTGAAGAGACCTTTTATCTTATCATTTTCCCTGTCTGGTGCTGTTGTTTTTTGTGATTTTTCTACGTTTTCTCAGATGTTAATTATGTGTGTAAATTTATCAGGTTTAATGTTTGTATCTAAAGTTTTCTTTCTCCAAATCAAGTGAAAGATTCTTATTAACCACTCTCTCTGTCTCAATTTACTTGTTACTTTTCATTTTTCGAGAGTTAAACAATTTAAGCGTATTTTTAATCAAAGAATTTGCGAATGAAATCTTTATTTTTTTAAAAAAATAAAATTTATATATTTAAAAACTATGTAAAAAGAACTATATATCACAACAAATTGATAAGTTCAAATGTTTAAAATATCTATAAAATAAGTTAATAGTAAAAAATAAATTTATTTGAATTTTAAAATTTAAATAGTGTCACGTAAAATAATACGATAAGAGAGTATGTATTAACTAGAGTTGAGTGATCATCTCAATTTCCCATTCCTTTCTAAGCTCTAGTTTTCTTTTCCCCACCAATTCTTATGCAATGACAACTTCAAACGTTTGAAACTTCTTTTCGTATAATTTAAGTTTTGAGAATTACTGGTACCCAAAAAAAACAACGACGAGAAATTCACTGTAATTTTACGCGCAAACCAGCTTATCGAGGCAGTAGCAATAAAAACAAAAGTAATATAATAGTAATAGAAACCTAAATTAATGAAAAATAAGAATAAATGTTATTCTCTCCGTCTCATTTTACATGTCATTTCTTTTTGGGAAAAAGCATAGATGTACCCCGAACTATTATAAATGGTATGCAAATACCCTTCGTCATACTTTTGGGACATTGGTGCCCCTGTCATCATACTTTTGGGACATTGGACCCTTTCCGTCATACTTTGGGACAATGGTGCCCCTGTCCGTTCGTTAGAGTGAAGGGCATATATGCTCTAATTTATGGACGACAGGGACACCAATGTCCCAAAAGAATAACGGAGGATATATGCATATCATTTACGATAGTTCGGAGGTACATTTGTCTTTTTTTTCCCTTTCTTTTTATAAATAGTTGATCCATAGTACTTGTCATTTCATAAAATCAATGCATAAATTAGCATATTGTTCTTTTTTACTCTGGTGAGTTATTAGCGTTGAAATATACATTTTTGACCAACTTAGAAAAGTTAAGTAAATGATTCATGTACATTGATTATATTAATTAATCAACACAATGTAATTCATATTCATTAATTGAAAAGTTGAGTTTCAAAAAACTTAAATAAGGGTAGAACGGTAAAATTACATAATTTTTTTTAATGCAGTGCAAAGTAAAAATATGACATATAAAATGAGTGGAGGAAATAATACGTAGAAAAAGAAATACATCTGACTACGGGTGGCAATTGGGTGGTTTGGGTTAAAATTGAGGAGGATGAAAATGAGTCAAGACAATAAACGGGTCAAGATCCAACCTTACCCAAATTTGTTTGAGCCAAAATGAGTTAGGTTGAAACGGGTTAAGTAACAGGTCATAACACCCTCCTAATTTTTACTAAGTTTTAATAGTTTTATTTGCTATAAGCTTTTAGTACCAAATAAATTGTTATTATTATCATTTATTATAACTATATATAATATATTAATATATTTTGACATGATTTCTCAAAAACTAATATCAGCTCAACTTTTAAAGGATTGAAATTGATTGAGCTAACAAATCAGCGGGTCAATAACCAACCCAAACCTAAATGGATTGGGTCAAGTTGGAGGGGTTGAATTTGATTTTGCCACTCCTACATGTGGCTATCTATTAACTTATTATTCTAATTCTTAATCTCCATGTCCTTCTATCAAGAGTATGTCTACGGTCAGCACACCTAAATCACCCCACTTCAATACTTTTGTGCTCCATCCCTATTCCTTTTCAGACTCACTATGATCGATTTCTCACACCTTTTCACCAATACAGTTATATATCGATCCTCTTCGCAAAATATATTAAGCATCTATCATAAAACTAATTTAAACGTTTACAATTTACATAAAATAATAAATTCCAGAAGAAAGAGATGTGAAATCGACAATTCAAATGTCTTACTCATAGATCAATGGAGTAGACATTCAAAACGAGATACAAGGGAACAATTCTCAAATTTTGTCTAAATATTCTATAATCCAAAATCGAGCTAATCCAACTAATTGTCAACTTAACTAATTATAGTAGCTACTTAAAACTATTACTTCTTCCGTTTATGTTTATTTATTCATATCTGATTAGATATATTTCATAAGAAGTAATAAATAAGATAAAAAATAAATATATCAATAATTAGTCCAAATTTAAATAAATTGACGGATTTGAATTTGATTTTATCAAAGTCAAAATAGACATTAATTGCAAGTTGCCTTCAAGTTTGATTCTTGGACCTTTGGTAGCACTTCAAGTGGTTCATCTTTCATCCTCATCAACAACCAATTGTACAATCCACTTTACTCAAAACATCATTCACAATAAATGAAGAAAGCAAAAGGCATTAAACAATAAAAATAATAATTGAGGGTAAGATTAAATTTTGTAAATTATCATTTATTTGAATGAATGTTATTGCATTAATGTAAATATATACTTAGAAAAATTTCTATTAATTTTAAAATATGATTTTATTACTGCACAAACATATGGTATATCTGAGATCCCAACTTAAAAATCATTATTATTTTATTAATATTTACATTGTATCAAAAGGTTTAACTAAATTAAAATAGAAAGAAATTCTCATTTGAATATTTTTTATTAAAAAAAGATAAAGAGTTTCAATTATTACTCTCTTTCTCGGTCCATTTTACTTGTTATTTTTTTCTTTTATATATTCTCAAGAAGATATTAACTAAAAGGACAATTTATCTAAATCATTTTTATTTATTCATTGCATGTGCATTCAATTAAATACTACCCCTGTTTTTAACTACATTAATCTTCTCCATATTGAATAAAAATAAAATTGTTAATTAAATTATAGTATCTTTAACTTTATAAAATGATGCTAAGATTGTGTTTGGACATGCAAACTTGTATTATGATTTTAAGTCAGTTTTTGAATATGAGATTTGAAATTATGGTTTTATATCCGAAAATTTTCAAAAGCCTTCCAACTTTAGTATTATGATTTCGCATGTCCAAACGGACCATAACTAAAATGGACCGGAGAGAGTATTATACAATTTCATTTGTCTATTATGTATTACTTACCTTTTCTTAGTCAGTCTAAAATAAAATACATAATTTTATATATAGTAATATTTAACTTTAAAATATTAATTTTATTCTTAGTATGAAATGATTTATAGTCATACAAATATTTACTTCTTCGATTCTTTTTGGTTGAAGAAGAAGAAGAAAATTGACAACTGGAACATGTCCAACAAAACTGACTGACGTATCTGCAACAAGTGTTGATAAAGAAGGAAGCTGATGATTGAAACATATCAAAAGTACAGGTTCAACGAAGCTGACTGACGAGTTTATAACACTACTGAAGAATTAGAGTCGCACTAGGATTCGACTACCTATATTAATTAAGATTATGTTTCGTCTAGAATTATATTATGATTAGGTATATAGTACAATTAAGATTAGGTTATTTATAATTGTAATAATAGATAGGTGTTGTGATAAAACTCAGTAATTTATCAATTTTTTGAGGGTTAAATGATATAAATTTTGACTAACATTTTAAAATATATTTTCTATATGAAAAGAATTGCAAGATATATTACTTTCTAAATATATTTTTTTGAATATTTAAAATATCAAATTAATATAATCTAATTTGCATTTAAAAATTATCTGTATTAATTATGGAAAAGTGGATATAACTTAATTAAAATAATTATCAAATTAAATTAACTCGTATAAATTGAAACTAAGAAATTCCCACTTCTCTTCGTCTTAAAAGCAAAAAAAAGAGAACGTCGTGTCCACGGTTTCAATTTTCAAACCCAACTTGAACGTCTTCGCCAACTGTGTAAGAGGAAACTTCGCAAGCGTTTTCTTTACTCTTTTGCTTAATTTGTATGACTCTCAATTTTGTTTATATCGACTAACATTGACTTAGCAAAAGCTCATTTTTCCCCATTACATTGACTGAAAGCAAAAAAGGAGATTTATCTAGGGTTTCTGATTTGCAATTTCTCTCATAAATCTTCAGCAGAGATCAGATATGGCGTCGCAAGAGTATTTGAACAAGATGCAGGTTCGACAGAATTATCGCAACCTTTGGCACACTGATCTTATGAGCACAATCCAAGCTGATACTCCTTGTAAATCTCTACTTCCTTTAAATTGTCTATATGGAATTCCGATGAAGATTATTATGTGTATTGCTTATACGGTTTTTTATTTTGTTTTGTTTTGTTTTGGTTGCAGATTGCTGCTTTGCTTTGTGGTGGTACGTTTGTGTTTTTTTTTTGTTTTTCATGATGTATGTAATGTTGTTGATTTTTGATCTATTGAATGTATGCTTATTGTTGAATTGAAACTGAAAAAAGATATTGGTAGTTTATAGGAGAATTTTATGTGTGGATTGTTGATTTGGATGGAACGAGTGTTTTGCTGTGGTGATTTGACTTAGTTTATGTGTGCTCCTTAGAATTGAGTAATATTTAATGCTTAAAAAGCTGTAGCTGAAGTTTTCTACTTAGATGTTTATGTCTGTCTGATTAGTTAATCTGGATGTAGTTTAGTAGTACCTGTTTTGTTAGATCCGTTTAGTTTTCGACCTGGCCTGCCTGCCTGCTACTCTAACTAATGGATGTAGAGAGATTGTTTTAGATAGACCCTTGGTCTTCAAGGAGAGCTTTTTAAAGTAGTTTGAAAAAGGAAATATGGAGAAGAAGAAGACATGGCAACCAAAAGGAGAGCAGTAAATAACACTCAGGAGAAAAGGAACAATGACAACATCAAAATAATGCGCCAAGTAAAGTGAAAACAGATATGATGCTCCAAACTACCACCATTGTAAAAAAAAAGAGCCCAAACCAGCACCATTGAATGTGAACCAAGTGAAGAGAGAGAAAATAGACACAACAAATGTTCCAGTGAAGGGCACTTCTATTTTAAGCTTAATTTGATGTTTGATTGAGAGCTGTTATGCAAATTAAAATGTTTAACCTAGTATGTCCGAAGATATGGAAGAGCGTAACATTCAGCTTATTGTAGTTACGTATATCTGGATTATCCTTTTTTTGAATGTCTCATGTACATTTATTCAGTAAACCCAACTTATCTAACAAGTTTTAACTTGCTAAGAAAGTGAGCACCAATTGATATTTACGCCAATTGCACCAAAAGGAATGGAAGGTTGTTTCTTTTCTTGACTTGGTTGGTAGCTGAATTATCTCTCTGCTTTCAATCTGCCTGCCTGTGCAGTCACAAATGCTTGTCCTGTTAAATCAAGCAGAAAGTTAAAGCGAGATACTGTAAAATATGGTGTTGGATTTTGGGAAGGGGGACGGGGTAGGGGTTGCTGTTGTAGTCGAAAAGAGGAATTGCTTACTGGAAATATCTTGGTTATTTAGGGGATATCAGTTAGAGCACTTTTAATTTTAAATATACTGAACAGCAAGAAATAGTGAAGGATGTTTTCCTCTTATTTTTTAGTGTATTTGTTTTTAATCCCAGTTTGCCCGTGCTTTCCACAAAGATATTAATGACTCTTATTTAGCTGTAGGCTAAACTTGCATTCATGTACTCTAGAGATTCTACTAAAAGGAGAATCATATCACCAAATTGATTA
Source organism: Solanum pennellii (assembly GCF_001406875.1). Taxonomy (NCBI): domain Eukaryota; kingdom Viridiplantae; phylum Streptophyta; class Magnoliopsida; order Solanales; family Solanaceae; genus Solanum; species Solanum pennellii. The sequence goes on along the minus strand of NC_028648.1, from coordinate 77,929,068 downwards.
ATCATCAATTTCACCGTATGTCCCGCAATACATGTGTTATTGTGATTAGATTCCAAGATATTTATTTCTAACATTCTTTAACATGGAGGTTGAGGATTATGGTAGATAGTTGGTAGATAGTCAAGTGTTTTCTCTTTTCTCAGAGGTAGATGCAGGGTCTAGTCTTGAGAACCCATATCTGTTCTCTTACTAGTATTAGTACTTTTTTGCTAGCATCATCACTTTCTTCAATTGTATTATACTATTGTTGTTTTTTCTTCTTTTTGTTTTTTTGACGAAATTACTACTGTTGTTTTTTACTTTGGTTATCCTTACTATTATTACTGACACTACTTCTCTTTCTTCATTATTTTCATTGTAGCTTTTGTTTCTTGCATTTCTCTGGAACTTGTTCTATAAACGATTTTCTTGAGTTGAGGGTCTATGGAAAACAACCTCTCTACCCCATAAAGGTAGGGGTAAGGTTTGTGTTCACTCACCCTCCCCAGACGGCCAGACCCCACTTGTGGGACTATTCTGGGTTTGTTGGTTGTTGTATCCTTTAACTGGATTCTTCCTATACATTTCGGGTATTATGTAACTAGTGTTTTCTTCTCTTTACTTCAAGAGATAACTCCTTTTAGTAAGTTATATATTTGCCTTACTAACTTCTCAACTCTGCAGTGCACCATGTGCATCATATTTGCTTCGGAAACGAGCTCTCTATGGTGATATGACAAGGTATGACATTTATCTTTCATCAGTCTCTTGTGGTACTAGCTTTGGTATAATGAAATTTTCTTTCTCACAGGTACACATGCTGTGCGGGTTATATGCCCTGCAGTGGTCGTTGTGGAGAAAGTCGTTGTCCTGAGTTTTGTTTAGCAACTGAGGTGAACACCAAGTTGATTACTTTTTTTTTTTGCTTACTACTAGAATGTAAATAAAATATATGTAATTATAGTTTAAAATTGTTTTGATTAATTGTAATTGAATAGAAAAATATTCTTAAGTACAAAACTGTTTATTTTCTTTACTTTACCTGATCAAAACTTTATATGAGGAGCGTCATGCATCCGTGCTAATTCTTTAGTTTTTCCGCATGGCGTCAGAGTCGCCACATCTTTGTAGAGAGTTACAAACTTCCACGTACCAGTAGGCAGTCATATGCTATATGCTATATGCTTTGTGCTGTAGTTTCCGGTGCTCTCCTCTCCTCTGATAATTGATGCAGGCTCCACCTTGTGATGATCTTTACTTACTCCCCTTTCAGAAACTTGTGATCCTCTTTTTCTGCCCACCAGTGCCACTCCTCTTTCCAGTGACCAGCCCCACTCTTTGCGATGATTAGCATTTCTCTTTTTTCTGGTGACGGGTGCTCTCCACTGTTCTTTGGGTGTTTGGCACTGCTCCTCTCTTCTCAAGTATATCGCTTAGGCGACTGATGTCCTTTTTCCTCGGACGATTGGCACTGTTCCTTTATTCTGCAGGTGAATTGCACTGCTCCTCTCTTCTTCAGTCAACCAACATCTTCTCTTTTTTTGGACGACCATTCTAGTCGCAACCTTCCAGTAGTTCCCCGGTCACACTCGGGAAACAACGTTCTGTCTTAAAAAGCAAGCTCAAGTTAGTCATAGACTGTTCTTGAGTTAGAAATAGGAGAATTTTCTGATGGCTGCCAATAAGTTTTAAGTTTTCACCTTGAATGTGTGCAGCATAGGATATCAAACATTATCTTATCCTAACTGTGGTATCTACCTATAATGCCTATAATTTTTGTGGGTTGTATTTTGAGACTGTATGTCCCATTTTGAGCTTCAACCTCCCTGGTATTGCCTCGTGTGCTTTAATATTCTGATGCAGTGATGGATTATCTATCTTTGAAACTACCAGGTTTTTCTCTGCTTTGGAAATTCAGTGGCTTCCACCCGCTTCATGTTGCAAGATGAGTTCAACATACAAACAACGCGATGTGATAATTGCATTATTGTAAACTCTCTCTCTCTCTCTCCAAGTTCCCCATTTTACTGGATTTGGAGTGAATCCGTAAGGTATTTCGTAACACATCTCTTCCTGCTTTGTAGGGTTTCATGTTCTGCCTCCAACAAATTGCTTGCATATTTTCAATTGTTGCTATGATTGTTGGAAGTGAGGAGATCCAGGAAGCTTCTCAGCTGCTGTCATGTTTGTCTGACATGGTCTACTGCACGTAAGCTTCTCTATATTCGCTCTATTCCTGGACATTATCTTCATATATAGTTTTCTGATAATCCTTATTTCTATTAAAAGTAGCTCAAAATTCTTTCCTAAATATGTTGCATTTTCTTGATTGCAGGGTTTGTGCCTGTATGCAGGTAAGCAAGAAACTCGATTCAACTTTATTAAAACATGAAATGCTTCTCTGATATGTAACTATAATTTGTCAACATTTATGCGGAAAAAATGAAGTTAAAAAGATACTCATCAAAAAGATCGAGGAACTTACAAGCAACCTGAGCTTGTAAGCTTTCCAAGGTTTCCTATTTAATAATTTACATCTGAGATTAGTATGTTTGATGAGCGATGCAGACACAACACAAGGTTGAAATGGACAAGAGAGATGGCAAGTTCGGTCCTCAACCAATGGCAGTGCCACCCGTGCAGCATATGTCACGACTAGATCAGCCTTACCCACCAACTGTTGGATATCCTCCTCCAGCTTATGGTCAACCACCTCCACAACAAGCTTATCCAGCTCCTCCACAACAAGCTTACCCAGCTCCAGGCTATCCGCCTGCTGGCTATCCACCCACGGGCTATCCTGCCTCTGGTTATCCACCTCCTGGCTATCAGAAGTGATCTTCTAAAGGATTTGGTGCGTATTTCTGGAATTAAAAGAAACCTGGAAATGAGTTTATCTACCGTAGCATGAACAGAGTGTGTATTTTGTATAGATTCATTGGTGGATGGAAACCGTAATTGAACTTGTGTGCTGAGGTTTTCTGTAGATTCTCTTAACTGATGAAAACATCCCTCTGCATCTTGCATCAAAGTTCTATTGGTGTTTAAATTTGAATTGCTATCGTGATGTGTCCAGTTCACCGTATTTTCTTGGTGTTTGAATTTATAGTTGTGTCGTTATATGTGTCAAAGCTCACAAATCCATTCAGATATAATTGGATTGCTGTTATTTGCAGTACTTATTTAGGGAAATAGTGAATTTGAACTTCTTTTCCCTTTCCTTCATCTTCCTAATGGTGTTGACAAGAATCTCTTCGATTTTTCTCAGTTCGGATTCTTCTCTGCAACCCGGGAAGATGAAGAAGGAGATTCATCAAAGGGATCAATAGTTTAACCTACAAGGCACCAAATATTCAGAGTGTAACCCCAACATCTTCCACTTATACTTAGCCTTTTTCCCTTTAGAAAACCAAAAGGCAAAGTTCGAGGAGATGGGGGACTTTACTCCACAACCATGTCATAACGATTTTCGACATAATAATGTCGTAGCAACGAAAAAATAGGGATGACAATAGAGCGGTGATGGTAAAATAAGGTGCAGGTTAGGATTCAACTTTCGCTAAGATTCGATCCCACAATTATCATGTTCTTGCATCTTCTTCATGTTTGCATACCTTATTTTCACTATTTTTACGTGTCATATATTTTTTTTTTAGTGTTTTTTATTAGTTTTATTTATATTTTCAGATTTTAACATTTCGTATATTACATTATTTGTACAAATGTGATCAAGTTATTTTGTTTAGAAGTTTTTACTAATGTTTTCTTTTCTTTTCTTTTATTTATTATTTATTATTAGATTTTTCATTTTACATTATTAAAACAATACCTAACTATTTGTTTGACTACTCATGCATTGGATGGTAGGGGTAAATATTAAATTTTTTGGAGAGTGAGTAGGGCACCGTCAATGTGAAATATCATTTGTAAAACTCGTTTGTCCTATTTTCACTAAGGAAGTCATTTTTCTCATTTCTAAGAAACTTAACAAAAACTATTTCCAAAAATTTTGACTAATCGAATATGAGAAAATTGGAAAATATATTTTCCTTTGTACCCAACACATTCTTTGTGACGAAAAGGGTGACATGGAACTTGATACTCTATTCATTTTAATTTGTTTGTCTTCTTTTAACTTGACATGAAACTTAAAAAAGTGAGTAAGATTTTGGATCTTACGATTTAGAATTACAGATATGTCAAATATATTGAAATATTTTTAATCTTATTATCTTAAACGTGTTAGTTAAAAAGTTAAGTACTAACACATATAGACAGGATCCAATTTATCCGGCTAAACTTCCTTCAAAACCAAAAGGCTAAAGTAAGGCCCATGGGTACATGTGTGTTTGTCTCCACAAATACAATATATAATCATGGATATCTTATTGGGATAAAAAATTATAACAAGCAAAAATAATGATACTTGTTTCTAACTATACCGATATTATTAACTTCACAAAATATAGCAACACTAATATTGCAAATCATATAAAATACAATGACATATATTGACATATACAATATGTTCGTAGAAATGATCTCTTCTAATTTCTTTTGTATAAAAATGACGATAAATAAATAAATAAAAAAAAGGTTTGTAAAAGGATACAAAGTTAAATTTCCCGTATGTTTCATTTGCATGTTACATGTATGTCGTATATAGTTACTGTATATAGTGATACACATGACATAAAATGATATACTCGATATATCATGTGTATATCACATGTATCTTTTGTGTATATTATTGTATATGTTTTTATTTTTGTTGGAGAAAATCGAAGAATCGATAAATACTTTTTCTAATGTGTTCAACACGAAGTAATTACCATTTCAAATAATGTTGGGCAAATTTTTCAATATGGCATTTGTAACGACCTGTTTAGTCGTTTTGAGCAGCAGATTTTATTTCTGGAAAAACTGGCTGAGACGACGGATCCCACGACGGACCGTCATGGGCACGACGGACCGTCGAGGGGGTCTCGTTTCAAAACACTTAGAATTCTGAAATTTGGGTACTGAAATCGACTCTCTGAACTTCGCGACGAAATGGCAGGACGGACCGTCGCAGGCACGACGGGCCGTCACAGACCCTTCACTGAAATTTAGTCTCTAAGCTTTGTGACAGACCTGCAGGACGGACCGTCACAGTCGTGACGGACCGTCACAGCCTCCGTCAGCTCACTCCGGTCGGAAATTCTGTTAAGTTTTTAAAGGGGCGTTTTGGACTTTTCATGCTTATAATTATAAAGTTA
>NC_028648.1:77901537-77915907 GCF_001406875.1 Solanum pennellii | reverse complement strand
CGCAACTCTAGCCAGTCTTCATCAAGCCAGATTTCAGGGTGAGCTATTGCTTCTAGCTTGGACTGGATCTTCCTCTTCATGTCTTGATGCCTTGAGATTCCGGCATGGACTAGCTTTTTACTTATTTTAGCTTCTTAGATACTCTTAGATTAGTAATTTGAGGATAGATGTTCTTGTGGTGATGACTTCCAGGTTTTGGGAATAAATAGTATTGAGTTTTTATAAGTTATTTAATCGATTTTCATTAATGAGTTTAAGTCTTCCGCATCGTATTTTGTTCATTATGGTTAAAATGTTGGGATTTAGATTGGTTGGTTCGCTCACATAGTAGGATAAGTGTGGGTGCCAGTCGCGGGCCGTTTTGGGTCGTGACAGCATTATACGTTACAGTCATATCTCTGTATAACAATCACTTTATTAAGATAAATCTATATTTTTTTTTATAACCAATAACATTATTACACTTTCAAAATATAGCAAAATATTTTCTTTACAAAACATATACAACCTCAAAACAAATCTCACAAAATTATGAATTTTGGAGATTTTGTCTCTCTTTATTCTTATGCTTCCCACAAACCTAACTAACGTTGCTTCTCTGCCACCACCAACCGTAACTGCACAAAAAATATACTTGAACATCAATGTATATATCATAGTACATGTAATATGTAAGTGAGTATGTCAATGTATACACTTGATATATACATGATATACATTAGATACACAAATGTATCCGTGCCATACACATGAACATATCCTAATACTCACACTTGTATATCATTGTATGTAGAGCCCCTTATCGGATGGTTTAGTTTGAATTTCATTGGTTTGTAAACATATTAAACCGTTATAGAATCATTAAGACATAGACTTATTGTTTGTCGGTTATCAATCATTATTGATCTTGTTATTAGTTTAGCCATTAAGATTTTACACAAAAGAAAAAAAAATATCACTTAAAAACAAGGTGACAAACCAAAATAAATCATATATGTGCTGCTAATTGTACCTGAGTTGGCAGATTGCATCTTACTCAAAAACAAATACTGAAACATTGTAGAATAATTGAGAGTTTTGAGTCGAAGAAAAATAAAAGTATGGACTAAATCCTAAGTCAACAACTTTATAAACCAAACGTTTAAATATAGTCTATTAATTTACTGTCAGATTATCAATTATTCCTTTAAGGAAAAACCTCAAACTGTTAAGAACTAATAATTCTATAATAAAAATTTAAAATAGTTATCGATATGCTAAACTCATAACCCATTGCCAATAAACTAATAGCTTTTTTCCAATTTGAATTGTCAATTTCGATTCGATTTTAAATTGTAGCAATTTTTTTTTAAAAAAAATTGAACTACTCGATTTAAGTAAACTCATGAGTCATTACAAATTGTTTTTCCTCCACTTATTCTTCATATTCATTTTCAAAAGCTTAGGTAGGTATTGATTAATAAAAGTTTCATGACTTAATATATTGCAATTTTTCATCTTTATTTAAGTTATTTTTAGCCTAAAAAGATACAAATTAGATTAATATACCATGAATGAAATAAATTGAAGGGTTAAGGTTACAATTTAATTAAAAAAAATAACTCAACTTTGATTTTGTCAGTCAAATATGTTAGAAATTAATTTAGAAATCATTATATATCTGAAGTTTTGTCAATGTTAATTTCAATAAAAAAAAAAAAACATGTTTCAAATATCAATTAAAGAATATTTGAAATTAACCTTGATAAATATTTTTAATACTTTTGGCCACTACAAAGCCATATTTCAAATAAAAACTAAAAATATTCAAAATCAAACACAGAATTATAACTTTAATTATGTGCCTGAAATTGTTTTCAAAATGAATAAATTTTAAAAATCAAATTAAAATTAAATGGTGAACTTACTATTAGACTTTTTACTTCTACCCCTTTTTACTTTAATTTATGATGACTCGAATTATAATTTTAAACTTTGAAAATGAGCCTTGCTTATTATTTGAACAATTCTATTTTTTTTTGTCATAATTGAATATTTGTACACTTTCACCTATAATATAACACGTGGCTACTTTGAACCTTAAAATTACATATAGTGCAATAAATCAAATGGTCAAATCATGTCGAAAATGTTAGTAAAAAGGAGACACAAAAGTACTCGATCTGTCTTTAATTATTTATTCGTGTCACTAAAAATAAATTTTAAGAATATCAGAAGGTTTTATTTTAAAATTATTTTATTTAAAAAGATACTTTTGTATACTTTATCAAATATTCCATCCGTTTCATAAAGAATGACCTATTTTAATTTAAGAGTATAAAAAAGATTTTTAAATATTGTGGTCCTAAATTAAAGTTAGGTCAAATGTACAAAACTGTAATTTGATCTTGTGGTCTCAAACATGCAACGTGAAAAGTTGTTACAAAAAAAATCATTCTTTTTGAAACATACTAAAAATGAAAGGTGGTCATTCTTTTTTAAACGGAGGAAGTACGTTAATTAAACCTAATAGAAGCAATGTCTTAATAATATTATTAAATATTTACATATAAAAAGATGTGATATTATTCTTAAAAATAGATTAAGGATAAAATGTTCATATTAATGGAACTATGGTAAAGTTTGTTGTGAACCTCAATGACTTTGTAAGTGTCTATCGAAGGAAATAGTGAATGAGGCTGATCTAATTATTAGGCAGAGTAAAATATTAGAGAGCATTATTCAGAATTCAGACCAATTATCATTTGTTAAAAGAAATTAAGAGTTAATAGAACAGTTATGCAAATTATAATCTTCTATAATTTATGTTGATCTCTTCTTAGTTAATGTATTATTACTTTGTAATGCATATTCTTATAGTAACCTGTGTTTGCCAATAAATTTATATAAAAGTGCATGTATTAAAATCGAGTTTATTTTAAAGTTTGAAAATTATTAATATTTGATATTGATGAATAACACATATAAAAAGAGTGTATTAAAAAGATTACTTATTTATATATTTTTATTAAATGCATAAAAACTATAATAATAAATTAATTATAGTAGTAAATGAAAGTTGTATCGTACACGGTACGAGCTATAAGTAATATAGATTGTCGGTTCTTTTTTTTTTTTTTTAACTTATACTACCTTTAATTATTTTTCCAATCCTTCACTGTAAGGGTTGTGGTAAAGTAGAGACTATTATTTACACAATAATTTCGAGTTCAATTTTTAAATACTGATAATATTTCGTTAGAAATGTTATTTTAAATATATAGTACACAATTCAAAATAGGTATTATTGACTTTTTTATTTTCTCATGTGCCGTTTGTTATTTTTGTGTCCCCCCTAACAATGGCGGAGCCAACATATAGGTTCAAGGGTTCATTCGAATTCTCTGTGACGCAAAATTATATTATTTTTAAGGGAAAAGGGTCTGATATACCCCTCAATTTTGTCATTTAGAGCTGATATACCCCTTGTTATGAAAGTGGCTCATATATACCCCTAAATATTTTTTTAAAAAAAATTAGAAGTAATAAATTTAAATTTAAAACTAATTTTTTAATTTCCGTTAAATGAAGGGTATACGTGAGCCATTTTGTAACGGCAGAGGTATATGTGAGCCGTTTGTATAACGGTAAGGGCATATAGGAGCCACTTTTATAACGAGGGGTATATCAGCTCCATATGACAAAGTTGAAGGGTATATCAGACCCTTTTCCCTATTTTTAAATTGATAAAATAATTTTCTAAGTATATATAATAAATGTCGAACTTCCTTTGGGTACTTCGGGTGTTTATTTTTTCAGATTTTAAACTCTTATATTAAAAATTTAAAAATTTTGGCTCCACCTCTGCTTGCTAATAAAGAGTTGGTCGTGAAAATTTTATTGAAGGAGAAATGCTCGCTATTACAATTAAAGGCTCAAATATGCCATTGAACTTTCAGAAAAAGATCATTTATGCAATCAGTTAAAATATTGGCTCATTTATGTCATTATCGTTAAAGAAATAAAGGATCATTCATGCCTTTTTTTACACGTGACCAATTATAATTCGGCCACGTCATCAATTTTTTTAATAAAAAAATTTAAAAAAATTATTTAATTTTTTTATTCAGAATTTTAATTTTTTTATTAAAAAAATTATATGGCGTGACCGAATTATAATTGGCCACGTCATCAATTTATTTAATAAAAAATTAAAAAAAATTAATTCAATTTTTTTCTTCAGAATTATGATTTTTTAATTAAAAACATTGAAGACGTGACCGAATTATAATTGATCACGTGTCAAAAATAGTTTTTGTAAAATCACCGTTAAAAAATAATGGCATGAATGAGTCTTTTCTTTAAATGCAATGACATAAATGACCAAACTTTTAACTGATGACATAAATAAGCCTTTTCTGAAAGTTTAATGGCATATTTAAGTCTTTTTCCATAATTTAATTATAGCTAAATATATTTTTTTAGTAACAATTAATATTCTTTTTTAATGTCCTTAAAGTATACAATGATACTAATTCAATATCAATGACTAATATTGATAAATATTTTAACATTCTTCATTAATATATATATATTTATAGTTATTAAAAATTATTTTTATTATATTAACAACGCCCATTTTAAAAAAAGAATAAAGATTTAATAATACACATATGAAAAAAAGTACTAAAAAAATGTAAATTCAGAAACCCATAATTTCCCCAACAGATATGGGGACTCTCTGAAGCTGCAGGAACCTATACTGTGATTTAAGAGGGAAGTTACATTTCCCAACAACTAAAATGAATGAATAAATCATAAATGGGTCAGGGAGAGTGGGACAGTGCCCACACAACTCCTATGTTTATTTGTTTAATTTTATATAAGTTATGTATTTATTTAAAAATTTATCTTGTATTGGAGAGCTTCCCTAAGGCATCCGAAGGTTCGTAAAACGCTATTTCATATGCTTGTTGAGAATTTGAGATCTCTACTCATTTGCCTTCAATATTATCTTTTGAGGAAGAGACCGCTAAGGAATTAGTGGACACAAATATCAACAAAATCTTGATCACAGAACATATTTATGTATTATATGTTTTACTAAACAATACAAACTACAATATTGTTCTAAACAATATGCTCCATATGTATACTAGTATAGGTGTTTGTATTATGATATTGTATGGGAGTTTCGGAGCTTAAAGAATATAAAATATTAACAAAAATTTTAAAATGATATATAAATTTTTATTTTAATCAACAAAATCACTAGAAGCGTATTTCGCTCGCTGGAAAAAGCAAAATCACTAGAATAGCAACGATTTCTTTAATTCTTTTTTTAATTTTTTAGTTAAAATTTAAAAAAAAGAAGAGAAATTAAGAGCAAATCGCTGCAAGTGCAGCAATTTGCCTCCAATTTTTTTTAAATCAAATTTTTTTAAAAAAATTGATTAGTATTATTTTAAAAAATCATTAAAAAAAATTTTATTTTTTGGAATAAGTAGTAAAAAGAATTAAAATTAAAATTTTTAAAAAAAATTTAAATTTTATTTTAAAAATTTTGAAATATTTTTCTTAAAGAAATTGATTTTAAAAAATAATTAAAAAATTTTTTGGAGACAAATCGCTACCCTTGCAGCGATTTGCTCTTAATTTTTTTTTAATTTCAAATAAATAATTAAAAAAATTTAAAGAAATTGCTGCTTAGGCAGCGATTTATTAAAAAATCATTAAAAAATATTTTATTTTGAAAATCGCTGTCAAGGCAATGATTTCTTTAAAAAAAATTTAAAAAAAATCAAATTTTGCAAATCGTTGCTATTGCAGCGATTTTACTTTTTCCGGCGAGCGAAATCGGTGCTCTTTCACTGATTTTGCCCTTTTGGTTAAAATAAAAATTCATATACTGTTTTAAAATTTTTGTTAAAATTTTATACCTTTTAGGCTCCGGACTCTTGGAATGATACTAAGGTGTATAATTTAGGTAGAAAAGTATGTGTTTATGGTGGGATTTGGGGTGTTATAGTGATTTGGTAATGATTTGGGGGAAAATTCAAATATACCATTGAACTTAACGAAATAATTAAATATATGCCTCGTAAAAGACGGTGAGAGGGGGAAGGAGGCTTAACAAGTAATGAAGGATTTAGATAGTACCATTTGACAAAAACTGAATTAGACAATGTAGGATTCGTTAGCTAATAAATAATCGACACATATTTTAGATCAATTATTAACGAGTGATATATTTGAACTAATTTCTTTTAATGTCATTGACATCTTTGAGTCTTTCCTTCTCACATGCGACATGAATAAACAAAACAAAAAATAGATTGAAGGGAAAGGTAAGTAAGTGGTCATATCAATATAGGTTTAGGAAGTAGGGACCAACATTGACAAAAGTATGATATGTTTGGACTAAGGTTGGTAGATATTTAATGAGTCACGGTTATTTATCGATAATCTTTAGTTAATTTGTCTTTAAGATATTTTTTAAAATTGAATTTTATAATAATCTATTGCTAATTTATAGCTAAATGAAATTTATCATTGAATTGTTGTTGTAAAATTATGTAATTTCATCTGTAATTAATTCATTATCTTCTATTTATTGGAGGTCTCAAGTTCGAAATTCCTCGCCAACAAAAGCAAGTGATTTGCCTTCTGGGTCGAGCTCGTTGCACTGGACTTGCCTAGTGTAGATAACCTCTTCTATTTGATTTACGAGCTATTTGCTTAGAAGCGAACGTTTTACTCTGTGTACAACCAAAAAAATATTAATTATAAGTTTCCTTGTCATAAAAAAAATCTTATTTTCTACTAGTAAACATGCTAAATTACTCGTTTTCTAGTAGTGAATATACACAAACAATGTTTCAATAGTTCCCTTTCACTCTACTCAAATACTCAATTAATTAAACATCTCTAATTATGCTTGTGGAAATTCTAATCAACAAAAAAGCAGCACTTAAAGTACCAAATAGCACATTTGTTCAAATATGTCATGCTGGATGATGCTTTGATTCTTGTTTCCTAAGTATGTCTTCAAGATTCAACTTTTAACACATACCAATTAAAATTCATTTCAATTATGATAAATGATATGTATATAGCTTTTTTCTTTTTTAATTTTAAGATGGTATATATATATATATATATATATATACCCTTATATTTTTAGAATGTATATAAATTGATGCCTAACGGATGAATATGTGGCTCCATCTAAATTATTTAGATGTAGCTAAAGTGTCGATTTGTTAGGCTTAAGGTCAAATACAATCCAAAAGTATGACAATTAGGGTATATATAACCTTAAAATTTAACGGATGTATTTACATGTCATTGTTATACTTCAAAATATATTTGTCTTTTTTGCTTCAATTAATTTCACAAGATATTACTTGCTATCTTTTACTAGCATAATTTTTTTCTTCTTTTGTCTCCGTTAGTTCTTTTTTTTTTTTTTGATATAACTATGTGTTTGCTTTCGATTGAATTTGAACCTACGGATATGCTTGATATAGAAGAAAAATATTTTTAAAAATTTTTTATGTTTAACTCGTTAAAATATTTTCTTGAAGGAACAAGTTTTTCAAAAAATAAGAAATATGACTTTTCTGGTAGAAGTAGAAAAATAAATTTCAAAGTAACATTTGATTGATTCTCCAAATTTTAATGTATTAATACGTAAATTAAAATGAAAAAAATATGTATTATAAATTTAATTTTTCTTTCACATATAAATCTACCACCGTGTCAAAAGTTATGGTTCAATGTTACCCATACTAATATGGCCCATAGCCCCTATCACCATCAAACCACATCCCTAACTCTCCGTGTCTCATAAAATTTTATCTAAATTATATACCATGCTTTTTGAAGAATATATTTAACTTAAGTATAAAACACAAAAAAAAAAAAGTAAAATACTCACCTATGTGCTTAAAAACACATTTTCCATTTATATATATACCTTTACACCGACACACCCCAAAAAGGCAAAAACTCATAATTTTCAAACTCATCAAGTTACCTCCTTGAGGCCACTATACAATCAAAGGAAAAATTATAAAAATGTATTAAGGTATCATAATCTCTAAAAAAAATTATTATTTATTTTTTTAAAAAAAAAATCTCTCAAATACAATTTGATTCCCTCGATGTTTATCCCTCTTATTAAGTATAATTTGCAGTGGCGGAGCTACAAATTTATATAAATGAATTAAAAATTAAATAACAAAAACTTTTTTTAAAAAAAGAGAAAATTATTATAAGTGAGATTTGAACACGTGAGTACTGACTCATTAAAGATATTTAAATCCACATTCATGAAATCCTAAATTACTAGACTATAAGGGCTCGCTTGATGTGAAGGATTAAAAATATAGTGATGGGATAAATAAATAGTGATAGAATGAAAAAAAAAATTATGTTGTTTGGTTGTCATGTTCGGGATAACTTATCCCACCATTTATATCACAGTAGTGGAATAAGTTATTCCATATACATGGTGGTTAAGTTATCCCAACATACCTAACCCCATGATAACTTATCCTGGGATAATTTGTTTCCAACCAAACGATCTCTAACAACCTCTTATATCAAGGATATCCAAAATATTTTATTTTAATCACTTTGCGTATGATTTTACTTGTGTATGCAGTATTTTTTCCGGACGAAGGTGTTCAATTGCACACTGGCATACATTTGCCAACGCCACTAGTCATTTGCAATGCATCAGACAATCAAAAAATGTATCCAAGAGCAATAAAAAATCCGAAATTGTTGTAATAAAAAAAAACTTCTCGAATAAGACGTAATATTACATAAATAAACGTCATATAATTTGTAGTAGATTCACTCATTCACATTAACTTACCAAGAAAACACAAGAGGCATAAACTAGGAAGAATGGAAAATGAAACAAGACAATATAAGAAAAAGAAAAAAAAAGGGGTCTTTTTGGAACCAAGAAATGAATTAATATTATTTAAAAGTTACATTAAAAAACTATGCTACACTTGGATCATAATTTTTACCCTAAAGTGGAACTTGGAAGATCCAAGAAATTTTTTTAGATTAGATTCAATAAATGAAAAAATACAGGTGACTATTAATTAGGTGGGTTCACATATTATTATTCATCATACTTCACTAACTTCATTTTCACTACATACACCTACATCCACCACCATGCTTTTCTTCTTTGAGCTTAACACTCTGCAGCAATTCCTCCTTGGAGACTGTGTATCAATAAGTAACACACAAAGTCATTATAAGTAGAAATCAATTCCCATCTAAATATAAAAGAAAGATATATTAAATGTAAACGCTATCTCAACTGACAATAAATCACTCCAACTCGTCCCACTCAGGCTTGTGAACGTCCGTCATATAAATTTTGGAGGTGTGTAGAGGTTCATCTTGTAAGTTGGTAGTTGTTCAACTGATACGGTGGAAACGAGTTGAGGTGTCTAGAGGTGCATATTCAAAGTTGACGTGTTTACTTGCTAGCTGAGGTCAAGTTTGAATGTATGTCTATGCATCTAGCACCTCAACTTAGTCTCAACTGACAACTAATCACTCAAACTCGTCCCCGCTTTGTCTAGTGGGCACCCAATACAGACGTGTCACATAATTTTTGTAGGTGTCTAGAGGGTTCAAACGACACATTGAAGACGAGTTGCGGTGTCTACATGTGCATGCATAGAATCTATGTATATGCCAATGCCTTAACAATGCTCCTAACAAGACACATTTTTTCGAAAAGCAGGATAATATATCGATAGATTTCGACCCTTTACAAGAATTCATCTGTTTTCCTTAGCCAAATTAAGATATCATCAAAAGAATAGGTTATGTATATGCAAAGTTACTGTAAATGCGCGATAAGAGGTACTTACCCGATCCCATAGCTGGGGGTCAGGCTTCTTATAAACCTGAATTCTCTCAACATTTGCAGGATTTGCCATTTTCCATCTGCATAATGGAGGAGGAACTCGATGACGAGTATACTGAGTCACAGTTTGATTGTTGTAAGAATCCATTTTAGCACTTGACATGTAAAATACGAAAGACTTTTGACATGGATTACGCATAACAGGCCTTGTGTTAAAAGCATATGCAGTATAATCCGCTCTCCTGTACCAATTTAAGAAAGTCCTCGATGGCATTTCTATTTCACGCGGAGAAAGAATTCCACGAAATATCTGAACTGCAAATCCCCATGACACTGATATAGTCCAACTGTTAACTTTGTCATAGCAAATGGATTGTTGCATAATACCAGCTGAGTCGAGTTTCATCGGTACTGTGAGCTTCTGTAAACCCTGCAGTTGAGTAACATTCGGAAAGATTGGCTCCACGACATCAAGATGGTGTAACGACACCAATGGTGTTATCGGATGTGATGCTAGTAGCCCGAATAAGTTCCCGTATACATCATACTGAATTTCAATTCACCAAACAACAAATCATAGTCAGATATCAAATAGAGTCCCCTGTTTTCATTTTCAGCCAAATTCAATAAACCAACAAGTTCTATATTCACAAGCTATGTTGGTCGGACTCTTCAAGAAAATGTACATTGTATGATCAAACATAGGTGCGATAACATTTTTGAAGAGTCTGAACAACAAGCTCCCATATTGAAAACTTTGTGTGATAATCATAACATCGATAAAGAAAGCTATGTTGCTCGGACTCTTCAAGAAAATGTACATTGTATGATCAAACCTATGCGCGATAACATTTTTTTAAGAGTCTGAACAACAAGCTCCCACATTGAAAACTTTGTGTGATAATCACAACATCGATAAAGAAAGCTATGTTGCTCGGACTCTTCAAGAAAATGTACATTGTATGATCAAACCTATGCGCGATAACATTTTTGAAGAGTCTGAACAACAAGCTCCCACATTGAAAACTTTGTGTGATATCATAACATCGATAAAGAAAGCTATGTTGCTCGGACTCTTCAAGGAAATGTACATTGTATGATCAAACATAGGTGCGATAACATTTTTGAAGAGTCTGAACAACAAGCTCCCACATTGAAAACTTTGTGTGATAATCATAACATCGATAAAGAAAGCTATTTTGCTCGGACTCTTCAAGGAAATGTACATTGTATAATCAAACCTATGCGCGATAACATTTTTGAAGAGTCTGAACAACAAGCTCCCACATTGAAAACTTTGTGTGATAATCATAACATCGATAAAGAAAAGACAAAATCAACATAAAAATACAAGGAAGAAAAGCAAACGAACCTGATGAAATCCGAGTTCTTTAGTAAGTGGAACCCCCAATTCCGCCATACAGGCCTGCATTCTATCATCAGAACCATAAAGTCCTGGATACCTTTGAATACATCTATCTTGCATTTTATCAATAGCTTTAGCTAAAGGATAACTTATAGCAAATCCACCACCACCATAAGCCATACTATAAGAAAAATAAATATTCTGCAAATGACTTTCACTCAAACTACCAATGTAATAATACTGATTATGATCATATTTATTTAAAATTCTCAACAAATTCTCCGTTACGAATACAGTATCATCATCACCCATCACAAACCACCGTACATTCTCTTTTCCCAACCTCAATGTCTCTGATAAAATCCTCGAAATTCGAATAGCAGATCGATGGCCCTGCTTGTTATTATAGGTAAAATGTGAAGTATCAGCTGAAATTCTCAATTCAGGTAGTGAATTACTTTCATTTTTCTCTGTTTTAACTGAATTATCTAACCAAACAACACCTCTCATTTTCTTCTCAGGCTTCCACCATAGCTTAATATATTCTTTCCTTTTGTTCCAAAGCTTAGATGAAGCTGCAATTCCAAATACTACATGCTCTATATTAGTTTTTTCAACTTCTCCCTCTTGTAAAATTCGTGTTTGTTGATCAATAATTGAAGTATTTGAAGAGATTGTTGAGTTGGCTTTTGAGTTAATTGGTAAAATAATATTGCTACTTGTGATAAAAATGTCGTTACAAGATGTAGAAGAAAGGTATTTCTGAGTGGTGAAAACATATACGAATAATACGAAAACAATTAACCATATCATGAATTTGGGCAAAGTGAAAATCGAAAATGGCGTTATTCGCATTTGATCCCAGATGATTTTTTCTCTTTCTTTCATGCACATTTTTAACTCACTACAAAGAAAAATGCACAAAACCCAGAAGAAAAAAAGAGGAAAAAGTTGTTACCAAATTACAAATTGCTATGGCTGTGAAGTGAAGTGAAGTGAAGGTAGAGACTGTTAATAAGAAAATATCCCACTAATGTCGGCAACAATTTCTACTTTCATGAGACTTTTCAGATATATTTGTTAGATCTAAACCAAACACAAAATATAGCTTGCAATTCTGTTTGTAATGAAGGTAGAGACTGTTAATAAGAAAATATCCCACTAATGTCGGCAACAATTTCTACTCTCATGAGACTTTTCAGATATATTTGTTAGATCTAAACCAAACACAAAATATAGCTTGCAATTCTGTTTGTAATATTACAAACAGAATTTATTAGCAGTGGTAGTAGAGAAAATGAAGGTGGGTGGTTATGTTACATTAATACAATGTTTTTGTAATTAAAAATAAATAAATGATGTAGTATACTATTAGCTGTGCAAATTAATTTTTGTACTATGTGTTACTAAACGCATAAAAAAATTTTTTTTTTTTTTATTTTTAAATATTAGATGATAAAATTCTGGTCTTTATCTTTTTCACAGAAAAGAGTCACTGTTTATTTTTGTGCTTAGATACACAAAAGCTCGTTATACAAGACACGTAGTTCTGTGTATTGGTCCACTGCGTCGGTGATTTGGCTTTATTCATTATTTAACTATTTCTATATAATATATATATTATATATATACTAAAAGTTTCATCTAGTTAATAAGAAAAAAAAATGCCAATAATAGTTAAAATTTTATTTTCTCCTTTTTACTAAAAAATATATATTAAGAAAGTTAATAGAATTAAATACTTATGTAGGCATATATATAGAAAAATCTTTTTGATATAATTTGTTGTATAATCAATACACTTTTTTTTTATATGTGAACTTAGTTTTAAAATATACACATGACCCGATGTCTAAGAATTTTTTTATTGAAATGGTGTGTATATGGTGATAAATTCAATAATTAGATTTGTTATAAAAAAATAATTGTATCATATCAGGTGAGTGATATTTATATTGTAATCTGACTATTTTGAATTTGTGTCACGTAAAATTTTATTCAGAAAAATATTTCATATTCACGATATTTTCTTATTCAGTATTCAAATTAGAGATCTATAAAGAAAGAAATACCCTTATTCACTGCACACGTGATCTATAATAATTTTCAAGATCAAAATGAGCTATGAAGCATTTTTAGTTATATATGTAAAATTGTATAATCAATAATTATGTAATAACTTTGCACTTTTTTTCTAGAACAATGTTGTACACTTGTACCATTGCAACAAAAGATTTAAGATATAGTTGCAAATTTCTTTCTAGGAAAAAAAATGCTGAAAATACATATTTCCTAATAATATACATGATTTCAAAAGGATTGATATCATGAATATGTTTTGGCAGATGGTTTCTCAAATACTGTCGAATTGCTTCTTCTTTTTTCTTTTTAAAATATTTATTTAGTTAATAAATTATTAACAATGTTATTAAAAAAAACATAGATAAGAAAAAAAAGAAAAAGAGAATATTTAGGGATACTCCTACAAATTCTCAGAGGACTAAATCCTTTCACTATTTTTGCTAATATATAGTATACTCTTATAAATTCTCATAGGACTAAATATTCTCAACATTTTTGCTAATATTTAGTAATACTCCTACAAATTCTCAGAGGACTAAATCCTTTCAAATTTTTTTTAACAAATACTCGTATAAATTCTCAATTATCGCTAAATATATATTTTTAGTGGTGATTAGTACTTTTTGTATTTGTTTTAGAGTGTTTGTCCCTAAAAACTCTAGTGACATTGAATCTAATAATACTTAACTAATATCAGTAAAAACTTTAGCACTGTTTAATAATGTGTTTATTTATTACTGCTAAAAGTTATTTTTATCATAGTATCCGTGACTATATTAAACTGATTTTGTTTTCCATAATTTTTTAACACACTATACAGTAATTTCTACTATGTGCAACAATCTCAACATTGATATATTTAATTCTTCCAGCTTCACAATTTAATTAATCATTTGAAAAAGCATTACAAATTATTCTGCTGAATTTAGGAGAACTTAATATGCTATAAAATTGTCTGCCTGTCATTAGTTCATTTATTTTTGTTTCCTCCTCTTTTTCTTTTTAGTGCTTTTCTCTGTTACAATTTGTTCATATATAT
>NC_028648.1:77813151-77901021 GCF_001406875.1 Solanum pennellii | reverse complement strand
TCTATATATATATATATATATATATATATATGTATGTATATATATATTATTTTTATTAATATTTTGAAAATTCTCTGATTCTAATTTTTTATGTGATATATTTAAAATCATAAAATTAAAAAATATTTTGATACATTTTATATATCATTAGCTTAAAACAATTAGATTCAAAAAAAATTTTATTTTCTTAAACAATTTTTTGAATTTTTTATCGTAAATTAAGGATATATCAAATAACCATAATAACTTTTAATATGGTACATTGTCATCCTGAAAATAAATAGAGGCAGATAAAAAATATCAAAACTTAATATGTTCGACCTTAAAAGTCTTATTATTTAATCTATTGCACTTTTGGAACTATAGGTTCAACTTATAATATATGTTTGAAATTTTAATAATATTTACATAAATGTATATATTCAATGTCAAAATGGTGAGTTTGCCTTACAACGTACATGTTAATAGTTCGATTGACTGTCTGAACTTTCACCTTATTAGCGACGATTCTATTCTCTCTGCCCTTAAGATTGCAATACATGCTCTGAGTTGTATCCTAATTTTAAAGCAAGGCATAGAACATTATTTTACAACATTATTAAGAAAAGCTTCATTGATTCCTTTTCTCCTTGCTAAGGCATTGCATCTATAAAAATTATTTGATCTTTCTTGCAATTCTATTATCTATTTTCATGGCATTTTCAAGCCAAGTTAGCTGGCAAAGTTTATCGTCCACGCAACATTTTAGGCATCGCGAAAGCATTCCTCTATTGAAAGCTCATAACGCGAAAAACACCAAACTACATGAGCAAAAAATCAAGATAAAAAGTATCAAGAGCAGAAAGAGGTCCTTGATCGCGCATTGTTCGATGGTCAATCCTGATGTTGACACAAGCTCATTTTCACCATCCAACACAATTAGAAAGTTGTACTCGAGTATAAATAACAAGGACTTGAACCAATTGGCCTTGCTCATATCTGAAGATTGTTTCTTTGATGATTTTTCATTCCCTCAATCATTTCATGGGAAAAAGGTTTGCACTTTTTTTTGATAACATGAATTACACTTTTAATCCACTTGGTGAAGTTAGGAATATATATATATATATTATAATATATAAAACCAATTTGTATATTTCATGTATTTGGGTTAGCCCTTAGGTGATGGGCCAACAAAGAAGCCGGAGAAAGTACCTAATTAAACATACTTCACTATCCTATAGAAAAATTTATGTAATTTATTATTAATTAAAAGTTTTCTACAGTATATTAAGGAAGATATACATAGATACATGTATTATTTTTTTCAAATATACTATAAATAGGGAAAGAGGCAAGCGAGATGGGAGGGAGGCGAGCAAGATAGTCATGTATTTCGTAGACATGCGAATTACACTAGATACACAATGGATACATGTATATGTATGTATATCTGAGGTGATTCACTTGTATCTGAGATACCAAATATATAGAAAGAGTGGTGAGCGAGATGGGAGGGAGGTGAGTGAATTTTTTTTTATGTATCTCAGATACATGCAAATGCAAGTCCATATAGACATAGTCTATCTAGAATATTACACCAAATTTTGACCCCTGATATCCCGATATACATGTATCTGGATGTATATAGACGCATCAAAATCTGATAAGATTCGGAATATTGCATATTTGAGGGTATTAGCTCCAAACTAGTGAGATTTATATAAGTTTTCCATTATTTATACATATTAAGTGGATATTTAACACAATTATAGAGTTTTGGCTAAAGCTTTTGATTTATCTGAAACAGTAACTAGAAATGTCTAGAAGGATGTCCAACTAATCACCCTTCGATTTTCGTGGCTCCACCACTGCATAATCTGATTCTTCAGCTCCATTTGCAAATTTATGCAGGAGGCTTTAAAATCTCTGGAGCAGTTAACCACAAGCATGGACCAAAACACAGAGTTCAGTATAGACAATATTCATGAAGGTGTTGATCTTACAGCAATAGTAAACTGGCATTTAGGTAATCACTACTTTTTAAGTTAACTAGAATTGCATTTTTTAAAACTTTAATGACTCATTTCTAAAAGAAATAATAGATAGCCGTGCCCATCAACTTTGAATATTTACAAGTAAACACGTAAATTTATATAAAATTAAATAAGTAAACATATGCGTCTTCGTAGCATAGTACACATTGGACACCATGCAGAATGCATGTGTTTACTTGTTCAACCTTATACAAGTTTTGGAGGGCGTAAATGTCAATTAAAGCCAAATTAAAAGAACACGTTTATACATTATGCCTGTTATTTCAAAAAAATCCTAAATTGAAAGAGTACACTTGTTATTTCAGAGTGGAAGAAGAAAGAAGTACCCTTTAGTAGAGGCTGCAGCTACTATGAATTATCAAGAGATGGAGAAAAACTACTCATTAAGTAAAATATTAATCCTCATTATGCTTCTTAATTATACACTTTATAATAAACACAAGCATAATTACTTAACAACAGATGACGTATGCAGGAATGCTCAAGTCATTACAGAATCATCAATGAAACCAAAAATTTTGGTATGTCTACCACCACTTTTACTAATTATATAGTTTTGCGCGCTAAGTTCTGTTTATAGCACGTGTTTTTTTCTGTCCCGATCAAAAACAGGCGTTCTACAATATGATAACTTCAGTATTCGATGATTTCCCTGAAATTGTCTCGAGTATGTTAATTTCTTCTATTTTTTTATTTTTCCATATTTTAAAATAAAATATAAATTTAAAATTTTGAATTTTTTTTTTTTTGGTTCCTTGTAGGATTTGTAAAGAATCATCAAGTTGCATATCAAGTATTACTAAATAGTTACAAGTTTATTGTGCAACCACTAATAAGTCCAATTTTTGTATGGTACAAAAAGCTTTGGACATCAACAATCATCTTTGTTGGATTTACAACCAAATTGGTGCAATTTATTATAAAGTATTTAAGACAATAAGAAGAGAGTTACAATTGTATGATCATTTGCTTAGGAGTAATTATACCAATTGTATATCAACATGTACATTTTTTTTGTGAGTAAAATAAAGTATGTGAAGTTTGTTTTTCTTTCTAAATTAAAGAAAGTGTATATTAGTTATACCAATTGTATATCAACATGTACATTTTTTTTGTGAGTAAAATAAAGTATGTGAAGTTTTTGTTTTTCTTTCTAAATTAAAGAAAGGGTATGTGAAATTAATCAATCTTGTTTCACATGAGATCATGTTTTTGAATTTTCTCATTGAAGGATAATCAAATTTATACGTCAATGTTTGATTAAATATGATTTATATGTCTGATTAATTGATTAAAAGGAAAATTTTATATAATGGCAAACTAATAATTCAAATTAAATGTTATAATCACATTTGATTTAATTGTGCCTGTAGCAAACTGTTTGTCAGTCGCCTCTCTCCCTCAAACTCTCGCTCGCCACTCTCCCTGTCTTGCTCGCTTCTCTCGCTTTATACAATCAGAAATGTATAAATTGCGTTTCTGTTTATATAAAATGAGAGAACATTTTATATATACATGCAAATACATATATCTTAGTTCTATAAACTTATAATTATACATTACAAATATTTCCTTGCCCACTTCTCTTTTTCCTTTCTCTCTTTCTCGCTTTATACAAACACAAATTATACAAAAAACAATGTATAATTTATGTTTGTAGAAAGTGAGAGATCAGAGAGAGAGAGAGAGAGAGTGGTATTTGATACACAAACATTTTATTTTGATTCAATTGTATACAAATTCATATTTTATACAGATATATAAACACGTAAAATTGAATTGAGCGGTTGTAAACAATTTATACAAATGAGAGGCTACCAACAATTTATCCAAATGGTCTCCAGCAAAATTATACAAATCTAAAGAGGAGTTAGCAAATTATACAATTGCTTCTTTTGTATATACGTATATCGAAATAGCCTAGCTTCTTTGTATATATGTATAGGAAAATAATCATAGCATGTTTGCTATGGAGCGCAATTATGCAAACTATATCTATAGCATATAATTATGAATTTTGTGTTCGTATAGTGACAAAATGGCAAAGCTAATATAAGAGCTCGGGTATAGGACAAGAAAAAGAGAAAGAACAACATATTTTTGAAAAATATTGGTAATAATTTTATACACCCTCAATAAAGTAGTGAATCTGTGGATGAAGATTTCATTTATAAACATTATATTATATAAAGTAGACATCTAAAAAAAAAAGTTCAAATGATAGTTTGATAAATTGTGAAGTCAAATAAATATATCCATTCCTTAAAAGTAGTAGACATTGATGTTACATTAAATGAGCAATTCTTCTAGTTGGTTATCTTCTTCTATCGATCTTTTCATATATCGACCTAAGAGATACTAAACCAGGCGCGATAGGAAGAGATTCGCCGATTCCTTCTTCAATTATATCATTAATCCCTTTGTATTGAACCACAAAAATCTCAATCCTCCTTAATGCAATCCTCATAGTATCATCATCCATATTAGCGAAGCAAACCCTAAACCAACCAGGCTCACAACAATGAAAGGAACAACCTGGTGAAACATTAAGTTTAACATCATTAATAATCATTCTCCATAATTTAATTTCACTTTCAAATGTATTTTTTTCAAGTAAACTTCTCAAATCCATCCAACAAAAAAGCCCAGCGTTACTCTCCAACGTGTTAATTCCAATATTTTCAAGTCCCTTAGTAAACACCCCATGCCTTTTCTCCAATCTTTCACGACTCTCAACTACGAATTTCTCGATAAACGTATCGTCTAACAACATGTTAGATATTAAATACTGCGTTTGCGTCGATACAAGCCCAAAACTCGACATTTTTCTAGCACAATTCGTTACAACATCATTGTACGAGTAGATAATTCCGACTCTAAATCCTGGAAACCCTAAATCCTTCGATAGACTATACACGATGTGTATTAAATCGAGGTTGCATTGAACATCTTCACTTATTATAATTTCGGAAATACTTATGAATTTGGGCACGTTGAAGACCGTGGCCGCGTAAATTTCGTCGCATATTAGGTGGATATTTTTATCGTTGATGAACCTTATTGTATCTTTTAATGTTTCCATGTCTAAAATTGTGCCTAATGGATTTGATGGATTGTTTAAAAGTAAGCCTTTTATTGTGATATTGGATTGTTGAGCTTTGTTGTATGCATCTTCTAAGGCTTTTTTTGTGACTTTGAAATTGTTGCAACTTTCACAAATTATTGGAAAAAGTTGTACACCAGTTCTCCAACTCAAATCTCTATCAAATCTGCAAATTAAATATTTGAAAATACTTTAGTAAGAATTAAAAAAAATATTTGTTGAGAATCTAGTAACAAAACAGTCACTTAGTCTAATATTTTGAAAAAAAATAACAAAATTTTGAAAATGTTAGACTATCTGAACTTTCATCTTGTTAATTTGTAGTTTCAGACTCACTCGGTCCCTATTTATTTATTTATTCATTTTTTACTTGGCACACCTATTAAGAAAAAATGTAATTAACAGCGTGAGTTTACTATTTTACCTATATTAATTGACAGAATTCCAAAATCAATTTTCTTATTAAAGAGGTTCTACCTTTCTCAACAATATTAACTTTCTAAATAAATTGAGGGTATAATACTATAATAGATAAAAAAAAAAATATTATCTTTTGTTGATTTATCAAAAATGACGAATAAAATGAAATAAATAAAAATTTAAAATTGAACAAGTAAAAAGGAACCGAAAAAGTATAATTAAAGTATTCATGACTTATTCACAATATATATATATATGTTTTTTGTGATCTTTACTTTATTTTATTTACTTTTATTGTTGTAAAATTAGGGTTTGAGGTGAATAAATAAAATATAATAGATCTCGATATCATATTATATTAATAGATTCATATAATTGTTTGACACACCCCCACCACTACGATCACGTATAGTTTCTAAGGAGGTTCGATTTTATGTCCCCTATTTTTATTTCATTTTTAATCTTAATCTATAAAGTACGGATCAATATCAAATCGCGATTTTAACTATAAAAATAGTTACCCAGGATAATAGGGAGTAGGAACAAGAAAAGCCTCTCCAGGATCAGCCAAGCAAAAGGCAAGTAATTCATGAGCTCCAGTTGCCCCTCCACTCATTACTATACGTTCTTCATCAAATTTAATTTTGTCTCCTCTCACTTTTGACATGAAACTTGCAACTCCCTGCACATATATTTCGTTAATCGTTATATTTTATGTGTTTTAGTTTGACAGAATACGAAAGTTTAGAAAAAAGTAAGAAAAAGACTTTTCGACTATAAAAGTAATAAAGGTACTCAAATGACATTTGAATGTTGTGATAATCTGGTGCACAAAGTAATCTGTGTTAGCAGGGTTCAGGGAAAGGTTGCACCCCAATGGCGGAATCAGGATTTTTAATAAGCGCGTTCAAAATATGAGAAGTAAGCACACGAACTAATCACAATAACAAAAATAACTTTTAGCGGCATTAAATATTGACACTAATAAAGAGTGCTAAAGTCTTTACCGGCATTAGTTAAGTGTCATTAGAACCAATATCGCTAAAGGCTTTAGGGACATATACAAAGAGTGACAATTGCCGTTAAAAATACATATTTAGCGGCAATTAAGAATTAAAATACCGCTAATGATTATTTTTGTTGTAGTGAATGGAAGAGGGTTCAAAATCTGAGAAGTAAACACACGAACTAATGCAAGGGGGTTCAACATCTTTTATATATACCTAAAAAATAATTTTAACCATAAATAAATAGTAAATATTTTCCTCCGAGTGGGTTCGCATGAACCGCTAAGTATGTGTTGTTTCCGCCCTGGTTTAACCCAATTTACTTTAATGCAAACATTAGTGGTTAATTACTTTCAGTATAGCTTGAATATGTAACTTATAGATCACACAGAGATAACTTTATTGTTGCTTGACATGACACACTTCTTCTCTGTGTGTGTGTATATATGTAACACAACATCAAAAGGAAAATGAGACAAATTGAAACGAAGGGAGTAATAATTTCGATATTTTTGGTTTAGGTTCTTACCCTTCGAAATTCTGGCAAACCATGATAGTCTTGATAAATTGCAATTTCCTTGAATTCTTCACATCCTCCAGCAGTGCAAATGGAGGATTTTTGATTGTTCACCACCCATTCTTGAATTAAATCAAAGCAAAGCTACAACATAAAATAAAAACAAAAACATTAATCGCAATAAAAAATGAAATATAACTTTCTGAAATAATACCTATTAGTTAATCAGTGATAAAAATCAACCCTAACTTTGACACAACCAAAAGTTTCTTTGGAGCTTGTGGTGGTTTTAATAAGTACTCCTTCACTGTCTCAATTTATACGACTCATTTTTATTTTTAGTACTAATCCCAAAAAGAATGACAACGATTTAACTTTAAAATATTTATTTTACCCTAAATGAAATGATTTATAGCCACACAAACATATATCACTTATTTCAGACCATAAGTTTCAAAACTCTTTCTTTATTTCTTAAACTCTGTATCAAATCAAACTTACTCATATAAAATAAAACCAGCGTAATAGAACAAAGGGAGTGTAGATGGAGAAAATGAACATTAATTAAATATATATATAATATAATTAAAAAGATTTTCATATTGTTACCTGATTTTCTGCAAGACCCATTTGAATAACACCATTAGGATTTTTTGTTGGATGAAAAGGATCAATTTCATAAGCCTTCCATCCATCAAAATAAGCTGAGTTTTCTCCATGTCCATTATTAGTTGCTACCTTAGAAAGAAGCTCAATATTATTGATGTTTGAAATAAACCCCATTTACTAATTAATTCTCTTAAAGTTTATCTAATATGTATAATCCTTTAGTATATAGTTTTTGAATTGTGGAATATTGGATATGTTATAAGTTTTTTAGTGATGTTCTATTTATAGTTGTTCAAAACTCACTTAAATAAAGAAGTTTCCATGAAGTAAAGTACCAAACTATTTTTTGAGATATTGTGGGCGGCTAATTACTATTTTTATGTGTTAATACCGCACTACTTATGGACTGGATTATGGCCCCTCTAATCTTCATTAGTTTAACTTAATCCATACCAAATATATACAACTACAATTCACTAGTGTATCTATCATACTCATTTTTCGTATTTTTATTTGTTCAGTTTAAAAAATTAAGAGATAATTTATTATTCAATTTTTAATTTACGCTTATTAATATATTATTAATTATTTGTCAATACATTGAAATTTTTTTCATATTCAATAGTATGGTAAAATTGTGATTATGTTTGTTGTTAGTGAAGGATGTACCAAGTCGATATATACTATAGAGAAGTAAAATGGACGGAGGAAGTAGTATAATTATTATTATCTTCGTCTAAATTTATATAATAGTGTTTGACTAGACACGAAAAAAAGAAAGACTTTTGAAAAAGAGATTTTTAAAGTTAAGTTATTTCTTATTATTATAGAAGGATGGTATTCATTTTTGAATGGACTATAAAAGAAAGTTATTTTTGTTTTCGTCCAGTATTATTCAATATGTGCAAGTAAAGTGTTCCTAATAAATGTGATTTCATACTCATGGGGCTTGAACCGAGACCTCTAATTAAAGATAAAGAGTACTTATCACTCTACTATTATATCATCCTTAATAATTATATTATAAATCATCTAAATGTTAAAAAATGAATATTAAAATTGGATAATAAGACTAAAACGACCATAAAATAATAAGTCATCTATTAATTTTTTAAATTGAACAAATAAAACAGACATCTATACTCAAACATAGAAAAGGAAAACTACATTAATAACATAAATAATATTTGTTATATATATAAATGTATTTTAACATATTCTAGAAAATTAATTATTATTTTTCTAATCAATAATTAGGAGCAGAGAAAAAGTATCAAATACAAATTTTGCTTTTTATTCGACTTAAAAATTTATTAGGCATGCATAAATTGTTATCTTAGGCATTATTGGAGTACTATTTTTGCATCATAATTTTCTTATTTTCTTTCTTTTTTGGGTCATATAAAGAATATTGTAGACTGATTCTACCTTAGGTCTACTTATATTAAATTTGTCGTCAACGTTAACTAACGTCAACACGCTTAACATCAACACAAGAGTACTATTGAAAGAAGAAGCAAAAATGTTAAGGGTGTGTTCGGGACGAACGAAAATGTGTTTCGTGAAAAATAAGTAAATTTTATTTATTTATTTATTTGTATTTCGTATATAAATAAAAAATATAATTTTAAAAATAATGTGTCTGATCTAGATAAATATCGTGAGAGATGGAGATGGGGAAGATAATATTAACGATGTCAAATAAGCGAGTTGAGTTGCATTTTGTACTTACGAGTTAGAATAAGTTGAAATGCATATTGATATCCAATCTAGTACTATTTTACTTCCTTCGTTTATTTTTACTTGTCACACTTGTATTCTTTAAAAAAATAATGATTCACATAATTATTTTATCATATTATCCTTATAATCAATCGATGTTCACTTAAAATTAAATCTTGAAAAATGATTTGAGATATAAATAATTAATACCAAGTAAAACATAAAAGATAATCATTTTTTCTTGATATTCTAAAATTGATAAATAAAATTTAAAATTTATTTCAGAATAATGGACATTTAAAAGTGAATGAAAATTAAATATTAGCATAGTTATATAATATAAAATCATGCCACATCATCAAATTAGTGCTGTTATTGATGGCTCTAATGATGATGTGCTCTACTAACACTTAGACTGCAATCCAATAATTAAAAGAAAATTGTCAAAAGTTAGTCAACGGTTTGCAATAATTTTGTTTTTCTAGTATCTGATATTTATATTAAAGTTTGACTAATTTAAATTTTTTCTGCTTAAAATCTTATTCGAAAAGATACATTCTCTATAAAAACTTTTTTCATATTTAAAACTCGAATTTAACATATTTGACTAAAAAATTTTCATTTTATCAATTCACTATATCGCATCTCTAGATGATGGTCAAAGTGTTAAATTGTTAATCATGCACATTAAAGATGTTTTTAATTTTTAGTTAGTGATAAAGACAATATAATATATTATTTAATTAATTTCCACACGCTTGTGTGCTGTTATTGATGTCCCTTCACTACCAAATCTTTTGCCGGTGTTGGCGTTACAAGGAGATGGAGTGTGAAAATATTATTCTCTACACAATTTGTATAATTAAGATATTTATATTTGATTAGTTAAGAAACTTAAGAATCTTAGCTAGCTTGATTTTTGCATATATCTAAATAAATAGTGTACTTGAAGAAAATAATTAGAAGAATAGTTGAAAGATATTTTAAAAAAAATAAAGTCTCACATCAAAACTTATTAAATTTTTGATTAGTTAGTTAAATAGATTTGGATTCTACAAATTAAACTTAATTATATAAGCAAATGTAAAATATATATATGTAGTTATAGTGGAGAAGTATTAGTGAATATTTTAAACGTCTAACGAAAAAAAGTATTATTATGTAAATTTTGATACATAGTCGGGGAAGGATAAAATAAGTCTTTGATCAACCTCATAATCATAATTTTATATAAAAATAAAATGTTAGAAAACACTTCTATTTACTAAAGGATTTAACACTATATATAACAAAAATAACTTTTAGCGGTATTAAATATTGACACTAATAAAGAGTGTTAAAGTCTATACTAGCATTAGTTAAGTGTCATTAGAACCAATGTCGCTAAAGACTTTAGGGACATATACAAAGAGAGACAATTGCCGCTAAAAATACATATTTAGCGATAATTAAGAATCAAATATCACTAATGGTCATTTTTATTGTAGCGTAAGTTATACATATCGACAGAATATTAAAGATTTCAATAGTAATAGTATTTTATAACCTGCTTTAGTAAGTTATGTTTGGCCATTTTTTGACACAAATTTCTCACAAAGGCCACATGTTATAATGATTTACGTCATACTTTTCAAGTATTATTAATTAAGGGCCTTATTTGCTGCAAATTGATACTTCACAAAGTTATTTGTATTTTGTAAAAAACACTAAATATAGTCAAATGTCAAATCGAAAAAAATGCTTGACTAATTGTATGTCTAATTAGGAATTAACAAGTATGTATGTCTTTTTAGAGATATTTGGAAGATGCAATTCTTGAGAAATAAGAAACAAGACGGTTTCATCTACTTTGATTTACTATGAGTCTACTCAGATTAACTTATTTTAAGTATTTATAATCATTAAGTATTTTTATTTCGTTTGAACAACATTAAAAGAAAATGATTTTACATGCTTAATTTAAGCTAAAATATTTAAAACAAATCAAAAGTTAATACAAACAAACATTTTTGACCAATGATACAATATATATATATATATATATATATATATATATGTTCTAACATGTCCAATTTGTGTATGATATTTGAAGTTTTTAACTAACAAAAAATACAAAGAAGGAAATTAAAATTGACTATTTATAACCAAATCCTAGAGAGAGAATAATTAGGGAGCATGCATGTGATTCACGATAGGAAAATGTCGATACATTACTTGGGTGGCGTGACAAATATATTTTCATTTTAAATTAAAATTCTGAATTTAAACCTTGTTAAATGAAATCGTTTTTAAGATAGAATATTTTATCCTAAAGTAAATTTTTTAGCATGAATTAATTAATCTGACTTTTGAATCGAATATCAAAAAACAGAATGAAAAAGAAAAAAAAAGATGCCAATGTTTTAAGCATGGAACTACCATGTTTTTTTGGAGAATAATGGAGAAGGTGAATTGAATTTGATGAGAAGAAAACTGATTAAATGTATATACATATTAATTAGTTTGGTATAAAGAAAGAGAAAAAGAAAGTCACGTATCACTCTTTTTGGTCTAATAAGTTAGATTAAATGTACACATATTATTATTATTATTTTCTTTGTCAAAGTCAATGTTTTGGATTTTAGCCACACCGTCCACTTTATGAAATTAGTTTACTATATTTTGGAAAATATATACTATATCGTAGTGAGAGTCAATAACATAACTAATGCAAAAAAAAAAAAAAAAAACTAAGTGGTGTATATATATCTCTTATTTTGTTTCTAAAATTTAGCTAAGTGGTGTATATATATATATCTTACTTTGTTTCAAAATAAATGATCAGGGAACAAAAGGATATTACTGATTTTTAAAAAAAAAAATTGTTCTTATTTAAATAAAGAAAATTTTAATATAATCAAGAAACTACTAAAGATTACTATATAATATTTTAAGGAATTTATTGAGGGTAAATTAGTAAAAATATATCTTATTTTCTATGAATGAGTTATTTTCTCAAACACACATGTTCAAGCTAAAAACATCATTTATATATTTTGAAAAGAGAATTTTTCACATATAGCATTCAAAATAGTTTAATCATGTTTTATGGTTATAGTTTACTAATTACATTTCGTAGCTACATATTACGGAGTAAAGAGTGGCGAGCGAGATTGAGAGAGGGAGGAGAGAGATGAGTGAGAGAAGGCGGACAATGGAGAGAGACGAATTTTTTGTGTGTGTGTGTATGTTTCTCTCTCTCTCTCTATATATATATATATATATGTCGCATCATATAACTGGTGTACACACGTATTTATTTATCTGGCGAGTGAAATTGAGAGAGGGAGGAGAGAGGCGTGTGAGATAAGCAGAGATTGAAGAGAGGTGAACTATTTATGTATATCAGTTGTATATATGTAACTTATGTATATGTATCAATAATTGTATTTGTATATGTGCATACATGTTGAATTCGTATATAATTTAATCAAGTTAAAACATTCATATTTATATTTATTCAATTTCTCTCTCATTTTCTACAAACATAAATTATACATTATATTTATGTAACTTGTGTTTGAATAAAGCGAGAGAGAAAGACAAAAGAGAAATGGACAAAAAAAACTTATATTTATACAAATATCTTAAACAGTTGCTTAATATGGTAAAATTGATTAATAAGTTAAGTTGCTAATCTTTTTTTAAAAAAAAATCAATAAAGTCAATCAAAAGATAAACTGACAAAAAAAAAAGTGTTTTTGAAAAAGATACTTTGACAGGCCCCATACAAATTTAGAAAATTGACCCAACATCAAAAAACACCAATAGTGTTGGGCTTCACCTCGTCATTCAGTGCAAAATGTTTTAAGAAGAATTTTCACATATAGTCACTTAAAAATAGCTTAATTATTCTTCATAACTATAGTTTAATAATTACAATTCGTAGATACATGTTATAGGGAGGAGAGAGGCGAGTGAGACTGGGAGAGAGAGGAGATAGGTGAGTGAGAGAGAGCAAAGAGTGTGAGAGAGGTGAATTGTATATGTATATCGGTTAGACAATTATATATTATACATATGTATTTGTATATATGACAAGCGAGATTGAGAGAGGGAGGATAGAGGCGAGAGAGAATGGGAGAGAGAGAGGAGAGAGGCGAGCGAGAGAGGGGAAAGAGTGGGAGAGAGGTGAATTATATATGTATATTGGTTAGATTATTATATATTATACATATGCATTGTATACATGGAAAGCGAGATTGGGAGAGGGAGGAGGAGGCGAGCGAGATTGGGAGAGGGAGGGGAGAGGCGAGCGATAGGGCAAAGAGTGGGAGAGAGGTAAATTATATATGTATATTGGTTAGATTATTGTATATTATGCATATGCAACTGTATATATGGCAAGCGAGATTTGGAGAGGGAGGAGAGAGGCGAGCGACACTGTGAGAGGGAGGGAAGAGGCGAGCGAGAGGGCAAAGAGTGGGAGAGAGGTGAATTGTATATGTATAGCGGTTAGATAACTGTATATTATACATATTTATTTGTATATTTTGACGAATTATACATATACAAACGTGGTTAATTATACAAACTCGAAGTCAACCCATGTAAGTAACGTCTATTGTTAGTCGCGAATGGTAATTAACAGCAAACTATAGCCATGATGAGTAATTAAATAATATAAATTTATTTAACGGCGTAATTTTCCAGATATTTTGTGTACACTTCTAATTGTTGTTATTTTTAACAATCAAATATAAATTTTTTTTCTAGTCTTTCATGTCTTGCTTCCAATATATATATATATTTAGTTTGTTT
Organism: Solanum pennellii; assembly: GCF_001406875.1. NCBI lineage: Eukaryota > Viridiplantae > Streptophyta > Magnoliopsida > Solanales > Solanaceae > Solanum > Solanum pennellii. Next base: position 77,886,807 of record NC_028648.1, on the reverse strand, counting down.
GATCTATTTTTACTTGACGCAATCATTAAAAAAAAGAAAAGAAGACTATATATGAAAAACTGAAATTCAAAAAGATGCTAAAATTGGAAAGGATTATTCTTTTCAAATACACTTTATATATATGTTTTTGTAGTCTCTCTCTCTCTATATATATGCTGTATCTATTATATATATTATTATCAATAGATTTTTCATATACACTTAATGTATATATATATAGAGAGAGTACTAGAGATTTTGTAATTTTTTCAAAATGTTAATTTTTTTTAGAGAATATGATAAAATAAGTTATTTATTTAAGTAATTTCTTCTTAAATTTGAACACCATATTGTTATACTTTTGACGTGATATACACATTATAAGGCACATACACTAAATTAGGCACTCCTAAATGTATTGGGAAAGAAAATCAATTCCAGATATTAAAAAGTTACTTATTTTCTACCCCCATGGATTAATCTTTAGATTTTATGTAAATTAAACTATGTGGTAGAAATCTACTAATCTTTAATTTTCACAAATCAAATGACAATCAAATAAATAAATAGGCATGAAAGGATAATTTTTTTGATGTAAATTTCTTCACTTTTCCCCCCTTAAATTAAGTTTGTAAGCTATCAAGTGCCCTTGTTTGATTGTTTAATTACTTTAAAAGTAAAATTACTTTTTAACATCTAATATTCATATAATAAATAGTAGGGAAAATTTCATATATGGCAAACTTATTTGATTAAATAACATTATATGGGTATAGTTTACCTAATTACATTTTATGGGTATAGTTTAGTTATTTTAGGTGTCTTTAATTTTGTATACAAGGTTTCTTTTGTTTTTTATTTATACAATTTTATTTTAAAAAGTGATTTGTAACTGAAGCGTTAAATATGCTAACAATAAATATAGATAATGTCATAATTTAAGGTAAACGTCCATTTTTAAAGGTAAACGTTCAAATTCAAATTTTTTTCAAAAAAAATAAGAATTATACAGCAATTGAAACAAAAGATAAACTTGTTTTTGCTGTTTATGAAACAACAGTTCATCAATTTTTTTAATTTTTTCTTTGTAATCGAATTCAGGTAAGTGTTCATTGGATGAAAATTCATATTTATTATTGCAATAATTATACAATGTTCTATTCGATTTACAAATTTTGATTTATGTGCGTTCGTTATTGTGGTGTCATAATTTATTTATTTTTTGAAAAACTGGTTTCAAAATATGATTATTTTAAGCAGAAATTTCGTACTATACAATTATATACTTTTTGTTGATCTAGTATTTGTATATTATAAAGAAGATCAGTGTAACCGAATACAGGTAATCGTTGGTGATAATTGTATATAGCCATAAAAGTAAGTGTTTTGCTTTTGATACAATTATTTACTTTTTTTTATGTAGTATTTGTATATTAAAAAGAATATCAGTGTAAAATCAATTCAGTAATTTGATTGTATAATATATACAAAAATAGACAATTTTAAAAGAAGTCATGTACATATTAATTTTTGTATATGTCTACAAACTTACCTTTTTGTATATTAATATGTGTACATGAATATAGTAGTTAAACATGGCAATATATACAACTATCTAAATGACTTTGTATATACTCCAATAATATATAAACTTAATATATACTAACTTCAATAATTTGTATATAACTAATAAAATATACAAATTATAATCATATATGAAATTTTTTCATCTGTATAACTAAGTCCAATTACTTTTTGTATATATATACAAAAACAAAAATAATAATGAGCCTTTAATATACAATCTGCTACTACCACTATTAAGACTTAGTATATTATTCATTATACATAACTTAAAGTATGTATAAATCAAATCTACAGACACATATACAAATATATAACTAAAACATATGTGTACCAAACATGCAATATACTATATACAATTACGTGAATACAAAATTTACTTAAACAATAATTTTTTGCATATTGACACCTAAATAACAAAAAAATTGTATCTAAATTTGTGTTTTAAGCCACTACCTCATGATTATGATGTTCTTCAGATCCGTCAACTTCACATGCATTTTCCTCTGAATCAATGTTTACTGCTTTCCTCTTTCTTCCTCTTTGTACAATTTTAATGCCTCTAGCTTTAGCATTGTTAATAACTTCTTGAACTGCCGTAGGGTCATATTTTTTCTTTGATCTCAATTCTTCCATTGTTTGTTCATGTTGAACTTGTTTTGATTTTACCATAGACCCTACACGAACCCCAAAATCTTGAGTTAAAACCATTGAAAACGATGGTAAATTGTCAACAAAATTGAAATGCAATGGAATACCTCTGGTAATCCTCATAGATGAAGATGATTCATTAATTCTGTGACTAATTTGAGATATAATAAGAACAAACAATCGATTATTTCATCAAAAAATATGAAAAACATAAGAAACACAATACATATACAATCGTTGAATAAGAAAAAAAAAAGAAAAACGACTAAAATTTAGGAGTACCTACTAAAATTGAATTCAACTTCGGGATGGAGTAATTGAATTTTGAACAATTTGAAATTTAAATCGGATAGAAGTATTAATTGTAGGAGAAAAAGGTGGAATATGAATAGGAGAGATAATATTGTTTTGTGTAAAATTATATACAAAATTAAAAAAAAAAGTTTTATACTATTGGTTATATAATAGGTGATGGACCCCATTAATTATAGCAAAAACAAACTATAATTATAAAAAATAAATAAATTAAACTATACCCATATTATATAATTATTTAGGAATGTTTGTCATTCCATATAATTTTCCCTAAATAGTATCCACAATTTCTTAATCGCTTTGAATGGATAAATTAATCAAAAGCTGAACAAATTAAATGTATTACTAAATCACACAATTATTATATTTAATGAGATTAATTATTTTCTTTCCATCATTATGATTCGAATAATTTTAACACACGAATCACAATTAAGGAAATAATATAATCTTACATTTTATCTCTGAGATTAGTATTCCGACAAAAATACAAATACAAGAGTGGATAATGCAACGTGGACAGTATTTGGTACAACGTGTTAAGCTGATGACAACCACACCCGAATATCCCACCGACGCCAAATACCTCAATTCTACTTTACCCATTTTCCCGAAAAGTATAAATACTTCTCATTCTTCACCTTCCAATTTTTCCTTGCCCTAAAAACTCCCCCTTTTCTCTTCAGCCGCAACACTTTACTTTCATCTATAAATCCATAAATTATCCACTTTTTTCCACTCAAATCGCCTTAAATCAGCTCAATTTAGCTTTTTCACGGCTGAAATCTGATCAATTTGAAGTTTTTTCGACGAAAAATGATGAGTTTGAGAGTTTTTGTGAGGGTTTTGTTTCGGTGGAGTACAGTGAGGTGATGGAAGCTTTGAAAGGACCTGTTTTGGTTGATGTGGATGTGTCTAAGCTTATGGGATCCGAAAGTTTTAGTGGCGGTGCTCGGAAATTGGAGAGGCCTTCTGTTGCGATTGCGTCTTCTATTGAAAGGATCAGTGGTTCAGTCAGACGAAAAGGTATCATTTCCCCCTTTTTAATAACTCTTGGCCGGAATTAACCATGAAGAGATTTTTACACTGTTTGTCTGGTAAGGCCGGTTTTCCTTATACTGGGTCACCTCCCATCATTTCTAGGTTAATTGTGTAAAAAAGAGGAAAGTTTCTTTTTTAGGGTTGAATATGGCTTATTTACTCTTTACCAGTAAGAACTGACATTTTTTTTATTTTTTATTTTTTATTTTATTTTTTTATTTTTTGTTATAAAAGTTAGCTTTGGTTGTTATGTACAGTTTATGGAGGTTTAGTGTAGTGTAAGATTTTATGGGTAGATAGATGTTATAATTTGGATATTCTCTTGAACTAACTGAAATTGCTAAAGACGGTTAATGGCAAGTTAAGATGTTGAAGTTTCTTGAGATGATTTTTACTCTTGATATACCCAGTCTTTAAGGGGAAATTGTTTTGATGTGAATTGTATCACTTACTGTTAATAGCTGGATACGGTCAACTATCTGGAAAAAAAAAGGTCTGGGTACAGTGTACACTGTTGTAGAAGTTACTAACTGGTGAATTATGTAGTTCATCACAGGACAGTATGAACTTTTGAATGGGAAAGGTGATTTTCTAGTAAAAAGATGTCATATGTGTTCTTAGAATGGTTTACGTTGAAACCATTGAACATGTGTATATGTTGTTTTGGTATTTTTTCTGCAACACTAAAGCAGGTAAATGTACAGACCTGAAAACATGTTATGTTATACTGCTAGTGTTGCATCCTATTTAATCTCTATTCCAAATATGGTTATGTGAGATGTGATTTGTGCTCTTGAAACCTCAGAGCAAGCTTTTTGGAGTAAGATGCCCCAGAATGAATTTGCTGGTCAGCAATCCAGACATCATGTTGAGGATGCTTCAGAAGACCACAGTGTCGGGAAGACAAGTACTGTTCTTCCACTGACGCTTGGGCTAGAGGCTGCACAGTCACATCGGAACTGTGGGAAAGTGGGGAGAAATAGTACTTCTAATTCTAAGAGATCAAGGATAATGCAGATGGATGCTTCTGTAAATAAAACCGGTGAAGACGGAAAAGGCATTTCTACTGAGATTTCTGCAAATCTTACAAATTGCAAAAATGGAGGTAATACCAATTATATATGTATGTTCTTCAATATAGTTATCCAGTCTTAACTTTAGTTATGATAGACATTCACAGATGACACTGGAAATAAATGCCCATGGTTAATGTATCTTGGTTTGATTTCAAATGTGTCGCCTAGTTGATGATATTTTTTGGTCAAAATCTACTCTATTATAGTGACACATATGGTCAATAGCTTGCAACAGAAATCATGTGTCCAGTATTTTCAGTGCGCACCTATTTGGATAGAGCTATTATTCCTCGGCTTTTCCTTTTTCCTTCAATAATGCGTTTTCAGGATTCACAGTGGCAGGGAACAGGTTGAGCTCATGGTTTTATTGTTTCTGAACATCACTACAGTCCTATGATGCCCTGTGTTAGTTATGCTTGAAAACTTCAAAGAAAGCAACACATTAGTTTGAGAAAATTAAGAATTCCAAAAGTTTCCCTTTCAAAAAGTGCACTTCTTTCTGATTAAGTTGGAATTAGTTTGAGAAGAAGGCTATTGGACGCTTCCCCCATGCCATTACCTCACTTTTCTACAGGTTCCCCAATACTTTGTTCGTTACGGAAATGGTACACTTCTTTATCTAAGGATCATATTTCTTCAAAGCATTGCTGGCAACCTAATCCTACGTGATTCAGAGTATATGCCCCTCATTGTACTAATCCTTGAAGAGTTGTATGTATAAAGCCACTTTTGAAGTCGGTACAGGTTGGAACATCTTAACAGATTGGTACACTAATAAAATCCTGTGCGGATAGAATCTAGAATCTCGATGCCCCAGGAAAGACTCTCCAAATATATTATCAAATCAGAAACATCATAAGATGTAAACCTGTAAAGATTGAATGTGGAATCCACTCCGTAATCTAGTTTTCATTGCATTTTTCTTTGGGGGCAGCTTCAATTGTAGGTAGTGAATGTGCAAATGTGCTAACTTGCTGAGTTGCTGTATATGCTGTTACCATTTAAGACTATGTAGAAGCTAAATTTTATCTTCCATGACATTCAAGCTAAATTGCTTCTTGTTTCCAAACTAGATATGTGGTAGTTGTGTTGCTTATGTATTCGGTTCTGACCTTCCTATGAAGCACATTGCTGATGAATTGGCTACGATATGTTGCTGATTGTATTTATCTGTCTTATAGGAATGTTTGAACCACGACCACCAGAACAGAAACTGCATTACTTGTTTAAAGAAGCTTAAAATGTAATTGGAGTATGGCTTGTTTAAATGCTTCATGTGCTAAGAAGTACAGAAATTTCGACAAGGGTGTTCAAATTTTAAAAAAGGCGATAATTTTTTTTAGCAGAGTGAGTGCACAAAACTTTTTTTTTATTGATGAGTGAGGTGCACCCAAATTTTAAAATTAGAATTACATATAACTTAATGACTAAATAATACCGAAACTTAAAATTATAAAATTATCGACGGTATAAATCAAAACTGATGGATAAAAGTCAATAGTTTTTTAGATACTAGTTGAAAATACTCGTTCTAGTTCATATTACGTAAAGTGTTGAGACTTTTTCCGTGATTCAAAATAACTGAATGCTTCAAAGTTCGAGAGAATTATTGAAACTTTTTTTCTATATTTACCTTTTCTTATAAGAAGATTCTTAACTATTTTACATTTCAAAAAATATTTTAGAAATAAGCAAAAGTATAATAGTGGATAATAATCTTTAATTTTATCTTTAAAAATGATTTCTTGAGAATGTGTTATACCTAATAATTCACTTAATATAGATCGAAAATATATAGAAAACAATTAAATCTTAATTATTAGGTTAATCAATTTAAGGCTAGAAACATATAGAAGATACGGGGCAGCTATTTCTGTGTTTTTTCTTTTGTTTAAAAAGAGATTGTGTTAAAGAAACGCAGCAAGGGCGTATATTTTTCTTTTTTGTTTAAAAAGAGTATGTTAAAACATGCAGCAAGTGAGGATCGAACCACAGACCTCATACACATAAATGAACACACTTACCGCCAGACTAGCATCCTTTGTGGTGTCTTAGGGTGTTCAATTAATTATATTTCCATATATTAGACAGTATTCTACCTATATACACTGTATAACTTTCCGGTAAAGGGTGTTCGGCTGACCACCCTTTCATAGCTGTAGCTCCACCCTGCTAAGAAGTAAGAAATATGCTTCAGATGATTGTCGTATTTTGCAAATTCACAACCAACCCAATGAAAAACTACTTATTAAGCATTTTTCCGTCTTGTATTTTATAAGATACTTAAAGATTGATATTAAAGAAGTGATGGTATTAAATGATAAAAGTGGAGAGAAGGGGCCATTATCCACCTAGTTTTGGACCCGTGTGCCAGCCGATGCTTGGAGATTTTCAGTTACCATAAAAGAAGAAGATCAACGAAGTATTTTGAAGGACATATGTCAGCCTACTTGATCAAAAAAAATGTCAGCCTAATTTCTCTAATCTCATTGGGGGAACCTCCTGTCTGTACACTGTTGAAGCTCCCCTGTACAAGTCAATAGAATATACTCTCAACACATGGATACCACTTTGCAGCAATGTCAAATTTGTAGCTGGGAGTTGGTATCTTCTACTTATAAGATTAAGCTGATGAGAAGGGCCTGCTTTAATATGTTGTATTGCGTTTAATATGTACTTATATTTGCATGCTATTAACCCTTGAAAGAGAGCGGGTTAATAATTTTCTGTACAGTGTTCGTTCATTCTGTTCCTATTCTTTTATGTGGTAGAAGTATGTTTGAGCTATTCTATTCTTATAAGCATCTTTGAATTATCTGTTCTGTAGGGTATGTTTCTTAATGCATAGATCTGTTTATAAGTTTCTGTGTCAACGGTGCTGGTGACATGATATGTTTTTGTAATTTGTTCTTATTTTGTTAGAGAGGACTCAAATGCTTAAGCAAAGGCAGAATTCTAGTGGCAAGAGAAGTGATAAAAGAAATGGCAAAGTTACCAAAAGTAATTTCTCTCTAAAGAGTTTGGTTGGCTTCGGTTCAGCTGCTGGAGGAAGAAACTTTCTTGGTATGTATTGTTCCATCTCTTCCAAACACTTGTCAGAACAAAGTGAGCATACATGCTAAGTGTTTTAGTACCAGATTTACGACCAAAGAACTATGTTTTTCCTTTTTAAATATTTGAAACCTGCATTATCCCATGAAAATAAAATCAAACTTCAGTTATCAACCTTCCCTTTTTTCCACTTTCACAAGGCTCCCATACTTACCTTTTCCAAGTTCTTATGCTAGTATCACATGACCGAAATATACATACTATAATATATATTATGCAATTATTAATATTGTATCAACTGCTAAGCCTTTTTAAGTTTTATTTCCTTTTTTGCCCTTAGCAATTAGCAATTAACGTTAGGTTTTCATGTTTGTATTTCGGCCGCACTTTATCCTTCTCTTCCAAATTCCAATTCCAAATTCGACTTCCAGCCTCCAGAGTCCAGGCTCCAGCGACCGCCGACCAACAACCAGCGACCGCGACCGCCAACCAGCGACCGCGACCGCGACCTGTGACCAGCAATTTCAACTTCTGCGATTTCAGGTTTTCAGTTTCTAGTTCTAGGTATTTGATCGTACTTTTTGAATTCCATGCTTTCAACTATGAATTACAGTAAAGAATCAATCTAAATTCAATGACGACTACATCATCCTACCCAAAACCACCAGTGTTGCATACCAACACCTTTCAAATAACTCCAAGAAATGGATACCCATCACTATCCATTCCATTTCCAACACCCCTTCAAGTCCAACTGCTGCAGTTTCAAGTTTTCTTCCATTTTCCTTTTTTTTTCTTTTTTTTTTCAATAAACTAATTAAGTGTGTGATAATGGAATTTAATAAACCGAGGTAACAGGGTATTAAGACAATCGGCATGGGGTTCCGTACCTTATACTGTTCAAAGCGATTCTGAATTAACCGTTCCATATTACAACAAACCGAACCGAATTTGTGTTCGGTACAACAGTTTCAAGAACTGAAAACCAAAAAAACCGAAACTGAACCACATTGCCAAATGCCCTGCCTTACTTTACACTGTTAACTACAGTTGTTAAATTTTTTCCCACATAATCTCTTTTCTTCTCGAATTCATATTTTCGACATGGTAAATTGTATAGTAGCCATGTGTTTTCGTTTCTGAGAGCTTGTGTAGAGGCTTTGCCATGTAACACAATTAATCCAAATCAGTGCGCACATAATTCTTTCCCATCATCTGGAAATCCTTCAATATATGTGCTAGAGTTTCCTCCACGAAATTTCACTTTCCAGTTTCCAACAAGGTGAATGGTATTTTCATTGATCTACTCATTTTTCATGAAGTTCTCAGCGTACTGTTGACTGAGTCAGTACATGGTTGGTTCACTTTGTCGTTCTTGATGATTAAACACCAAATATGTAAAGCAGACATTTGATGCACATTTACATGATAATCTTATTAAATACTTTTTGTAGATGCATGTGTTTGCCATATTTTCTGAAGGAAATATATAGAGCTAAAGCACAGTTGGTATAATCAGTGCGTGCAAAACACAATGTCAATGAAGACAAAATTACTAAATTACTTCCTTACCCAAAAAAAATGAAGCCTAAAGTTACAACTTTAATTGAACCAACTGCCAATTTAGCAGCATTTCTGTGACAAAATATCTCAGCCAAAACCCACAAGAAGTCTCAAGTCACTGCAATTTTTGTGTACCAGATTTACTTTTATAGAAGATATTTTGACTACCAAGCAGGTTGCACTTTCACACTAGCACATCACATGATGCTTGTTTTATGCAGCTTTTGGACTCTGAATTATTTGGGTAGAATATAGCAGTCCATCTGAACATTCCATACGATTGACCTGCATTCAGTAAAGTAACTCATGTAGAGTATGTCCACACTAGCTTTTGTTGTAACCTGGCATTTACTTCTTGATTTCTTCTTATGTAGTCATAAAGTATGCTGTCAGTTGTCACTAGTTTTTGCTTTATACTGGAACTTATTCGGTTAATCGGTACATTCTTTGATTATTCTTGGTGTATAGTATTTACCAATGTGTTATACCATAAATGTTCTGAGAAAATAACTAGGGATATCTGACTCAGGAATGTATGGCTTGAAATCTGATGTCATGGATGTCACTAAAGATGTAGATGATCTGCCTTTGAGGGAACTACTTGATGGAACTTATAAGTGTGCACCTTCTCCCAAAGATAGGAGAAACAATGCGTCAAATTCAAGTGACAGTCTCATGCAGTTGATTAGTAATGCTAACTCTGTACTTCGATGTCAGAAGTCTGTACAGATGCAGAATTGTTCTAATGTTGATAGCAAGCTCTCTTGTCGAAATGATGGAGACAAGGGAGAGACCAGGACAGAGAACCTGTCTTCTTCTGATCAGGTTAGTGTGTAAGGTTATTTGTTTCCGAAATTGAATCTTGACAGTCGACTTGATCAAGCAAGCCTGCTTCGTGTCCTAAGAGTATTACTTCCTTCAGCCTAAACGGAATTGTTGAGTTTGAACTTCTAAGTACAAGGTCAAACCATCTAATTTCGGTATGCATTTGGACATGGGTTACTTTACTTTTTAAGTAAAATCTACATATTAGAAACTTCGCAAAAGTACTACAAATCACAATAAATTGTAACTGAAATTACCAAAATAATATTTGAGAATTTGTAGCCAAAGGAAACACCGACTGTGAATACCAATGCCAAATAAAACTGGACACTGTTTTTGGGTTCACAAGGTAAAACAAGATAATGCCAGTATCGCAAAAGCTCACAATCTATATTATTTTTTTCTTTTCTTCTCAAAGGTACAGGAATACAGTTCCAAGGTTCAATCAGTTCCGACAATGTGTCATGCTCCATTGTATACACCAAAGGATGTGTTGGAGCGCCTTGCGCTTGCACCATCCAAGGATTTGGATTCTTTACTTGCGGATACAGTCAAGTTTGCATCTTCAAGAAATAGCAGTGATCTTCGACTAAGCAAGCCATTATCTCAGCGAAATGGCTTGCCTCCTTTTTCTTGGTCACATCCGTGCTCTGGGCATCCTAAAACTGTTCCTGATTCAGCTAAATTATCTACAAATAAGATGGTTTGTCAAGGTAGATGGGTAAGAGTGGAAAACACTTCGACTCCTCTGAAAGGTTCTACTGGTTTCCTTGAGGAACTGCAAGCACTCACTGACATTCACAAACTAGTTCCAACAGGAGTTCAAGTGTCTGGACCTTTAAAAAATGAAAATGCTTCAACAAACCGTGATAGCCTTACTACATGTGAAAGGATTTCATCATCACTAGCAGCCAGCAACACAGTTTCACCAGGTAAATTTCTCAGGGGCTTGAGTATAGGAGTCACTACATTTTTTTTTGAATGAATCATGTGCTTTTGTGCTTTCGGCATTCCACTAGAGGGATACTGGTGTACATTTTGTGTTGCATGTTCTCTTGCTTTATGATTGGTATTCTTTGTTTTTCTATGTGGAACCTGTAGGCACTAATCAAAGAGTTGTTTTATTTTAAAATCTACCCATTACAAGTTCCTTAAATAATCTTTAGTTTTCCTGCCACTATTGTGGACAGCGACTTCATATGATCAATCTGTATTCTCTGAGTTCCTACGGATTATCCATCACGTCACATTCAAGTTCTATGATTGCTAGTTTCTTCAGGTTGCCGAGTATTATGTTAGAAGAGTAATAGATTTTTTCCCAATCATACTGTATGATATCAAGAAATATACAGTACACTATCATGCATTGATGCTCATATTGTATCTGATGATAGTAGCTGAATCTCCAGGGGTATTGGCTGCTGCCGAGACGCTTTGCATGATTGCTACAGATTCGACGCCTTGCAAGATTGCTACACATTCATTGAAGCAGAACACTGAGGTGACAACCAAATCGCTGAAGAAACCTTCTCAGAAGGGCGGCGGCGGCATGAGAGCATGTAAATTGACTGAGAAATCTGAAAATCAATTCATAGCACCAAAACCAGTGGTGGTGTCAAATAGTCTGGCTGAAATTGCTGATGGGATACTTCCATCGAAGAAGCTTCGTCTTTCAGTTAACTTCAAAAAGCCTGATAGGAAAGGACCGGTACCTTGTTCAGCTGAATCAATAAGATCAACTCCTGTCAAATCTTCTAAGGAATCTGACGGTTTCAGTAACAGCTTTGTAAATAAACCATGTACGACGTCCCCATATACAAGGGTGATGGATAAGGCTTATAGTAGTAGCGACCAGAAGCCGAGGAAGGTAGCCAATGGAGCGGAGCCAAGGAGATGACAGAATGTTGAAGAGCGAACTCATTATGCAGTGAATCAGACAAGAACTCTTACTGTTGCATTTGTCTATTCCTTCTAACTGCTGTTAGACATGCAAAATATGGTAGAATTTGTATAGCCTGTCACATGGAAGAAATGAATGTTGTAATCTTATGCTGGGCTGGGTTTAGGGTTTAGACTTGGGATCATTGTGCTTGTACCATTACATGTTACATGGATGCCAGATACATCGATACGCTTTCAGCATTGCCTCAGTGTACATCATTGATGAGGCAATATGGTAGAAAAGTTCTCTATGTAGTCTCTGGTATTCCGGAGGTATTCGTTACGTGTGTGTAAATGTATTCATTATGTGATATCTGTGGTCAGGACATTTTCATACTCATTCTGTGTGAGTGTGTTGTAGGTTCTTATAGCTCATCTTATTGCGTCTTTTCTCCCTGCTTTTCTACTTTTTCTAATGGTTGATACTGCACTGATTTGACAAAGGGATTTTAATCTGCTTATGGATATAACATATTTGCCTAGATGACAATTACATTTTGCTTGAAAGGCCGTCAACATATGCTCTTAGAAGGTTTAACAACGTGAGGTGATTCAAATAAATTAGCTCAGTTAACAATTATTGGCTTGTTAATTAGAGTTGAGAAGAAGTTGAATCATGACTCAGTGGTAATAAATTTGAAATGAGATTTCAGGCCCGGAGCGGGTACGTTTTATTACCACCAAGTTAAAGAAAACAAAAAGGGCAGGTTTATGGTGAGCACATGTACGACAGAAGAGGAAGTTGGAGGAGAAGCGCTACGTTTAAAGTTTAAGGATTAATTTCTACCTGGTGATATCGAAGGGTTATCATTGGATTGGATTTAACACTTCCCTTTTTATATTATTTCACATCTCACTACAACTACAACGCTAATAGAGACTTTAAGCGAAGAAAAAGTCAAGTCAAATAGGCCGCGAACTCAAAGTATATTCATTTGTGATGACTTCTAGAGAGAATAAAGGCTAGATTCATTTAAGAAAAAGAAAAAAAGTCCAGATTCAAGAAAACAACAGTCATGTACTTTCTTGGAGATGCACACTTATCTCAATTATTAGAAAAAGAACAGAAGGTGTTTAAAAAGAAAATAGATAACACGTTTATTAAGGAATAATAAGGATATTTTTGGATCAAAGTATAAATCAAGTTAAGTTAAAGTGCAATGCTAGCTCTTAACAAAGAATAAAAAGGACAAATAGCTCAAAGAAAAGAGATTTTACCTTTCTTTTTTTGAGATGGGATAAACTGTTATAAAATAGAAGAAGACAATAAGACATGCAGTTTCATTATAACAATTAAATTATTTTTTATACAAATGAGTACGTATCACTCCCAACGTCTCAGAACAAAACATTAATACGCCGTAAACTAATAGTAGTGTGTTTGATATATTGAAAACATATATTATTATTTTAAAAATAAGTAAATTTACTACTTATCTTATAATGTTGGATAAGTAAAAAAAAATTAAAAAAATGTATGTTTGCGTCTGCCGGGAGTCGAACCCGGGTCTATTGCTTGGAAGGCAATTATCCTAACCGTTGGACTACAAACGCTTATTGTTGGATAGTTACATTTTGCCAATTACTCTACAAATCTTGAAAATGTTAATGTATACTTACTAGAGCTGTCAAAATATGCTGATCCAACCCTAACAGGTTAGAGAGTTAAATGACGGGTTGACCCTTTTAATTAAAGGACCTATAAAATAGCAACCCAACCCAACTCTAAGTAGGCCACAGGTTGGGACGGGTTGACCCTTCAATCAGAAAATAAACAATATTACTCTCTTAGAAATTAGAAAGAGTATCGGACATTGATGTCTATGAACACGACATCAGTACATACAAATTTTCATTTATGAATCACATACTTCGGTGAATACTTACAAAGAAATACAGTTATGAATAACACACATCGGTGAATACTTGTAAAAATACATAATAGTCAATGTAAATTTAGTAAAAATATGTTGATCGTGCCACCAAATTTCCCAAGATAAACTAGCTAGTTCATTGATAAAAACTTTACAAAGATAAGACTACTAAAAATATATATATATATAAAGTATTTTTAAATACTTATACCCCACGGGTTGGTCTCTGAGGCTTGCGGGTTATGCCTATGAAGCTAACAGGTCAAATGATGCTGGGCTAAAAAGTCTCGTTCCTAAATGAGCCAAAAGAATTAGGCCCAACCCCACTAAATTCAAGGGTTGGGTTGGACCGGCCTAGCGGGCCAAGTCCATTTTGACAGCTCTAATGTTTACGCTCACAAATTGTGCGAGACTTCTTGTTGTTTTATAAAATCGCAGATCAACAATTCGTGAACAAATATAGATACACCTGAAGTTAACAGCCTAGCGGGCTAAGTCCATTTTGACAGCTCTAATGCTTACGCTCACAAATTGTGCGAGACTTCTTGTTGTTTTATAAAATCACAGATCAATAATGCATGAACAAATATAGATACACCTAAAGTTAACATGATTTTTCACTAAGATACCTTAAACAAAACATGTTTCAATTGAACATTCAACCTTTTATAAATCGTCCTACTAAACACTTTTTTGACAAATCAACAAGAAAACTAGGTAGCAATCTAGTTGACTACATGTGACATTTTTTGAGTTAGTTGAAGTACATTTAAAGGAGAAAATGAATATTTTGTACATAAATAGAGGGGTGAACGAAGACAATCAATATGAAATATCACTTATTAGTACGAGAAAAAAGGCTCCACAAAATAGCAACCAGAATCCTTGTATTTAAAAGGTGATGATTACAGCTCAAAAAGATAATTATATCAAACTGTCAAGAATGAAAAACAGTCATTATGATTCAAAGATCAATGAAAGAGCCCCTAATTAGTTCTCTGGAACTGAAGCTACATCCCTCTGATGTGGACTAGTTGCATATAAGTTATCATAATACTGTTGCACCACCAGAACTGATGCTGTTGTGGCGTATTCCGGTGAAGTCAACAAACTCCCGACTGGCCCGAGTTCAGGACAATCAGTCCTCTGGCTCAATGCAAGAGGTACAACGCCATTAGGCCTTCGACCAACCAGAAACAAACTGCAACGACTGTAATCACGTAGGATAGTAATTGTTTCCGACACATTTCTAATAGTCTTCTCTTCATATTTGATGGAACTGTCGTCTGATATACTCGTTCTGAAAGCAGCGAGAAACTCCTCATCAGCAGAGACTAATGTTGCAGCATCTGTATGAATTGTTACTATCTCTTCTGAGGAATCAGACTCCACTAGGAAGCGAATGACTGTTAACTCGACTCCAGGATGCTCAGCCATACGAGTCCCATAAGCAAGTGCTTCACGATCATCATGGCCTCCAAAGTAAAGAACGGTAATAGAGAAGGAAACGTTACTTGCAGATATCTGTGCAGTACCACCAAGTCCGCGATCAACAAAGATCCCCACTGAACATGAAGCATGTTCAAGAACCCTTTTGTTAACCAAGTGAAAATCAGGTCGAGTTGACTCAAATGAGCCATCGATCCTCAGATTCTTGTGATATGGTAAAATTATCATTGCTATATTTTTCTTCTCAGCAGTAATGCAAATATCTTCATGCATGTCAGAGAGTGATGAGATTGATGTCATTGGCCGCACAGACACCTGACTTAATTGTTGGAAAGCCTCAAACGCCACAACAACGTGGTTAGCTGACCGCTGACTTTTATTCCAGAAGGGCAAGCCATTATGTCTAGCCTTGTGTACCATTAAGATAGCTGATGGTCTCTCCGAGAACTCCATGAGATGCATTGCATATACAGAAAGCCTTTCTCCCCTCTCGGTACCACGTGAGGCCTCAAGGAGATTAATGACCGATGGAATATTTCTAGAACTACGGAAGCAGGTTAGTAATCGCAGTTCAGTATTCGGATTTTTCCTTTCTATTCTCCTATGTTTATAGTCGCCTTTGCTTAGCATTTTCGCTGGTTTGTAAACAGCCATAACCAGGGGTGTGGTGATAAAGGTCGTGAAGAGAGCCATCATAACCATGATAGCAAAAGTCTGATCATTCAATACCTGCATGAGACATCGCGTAAACAGTTTAAAGCTGAAACAGATTACATGATTTCACAAAACAAATAAGTTGCTAGACGAGCATTACCTTTCGATCTTTACCAATATTAAGGACAATCAGTTCCACTAGTCCCTTACTGTTCATAAGAAATCCAAGAGCAAGAGCTTCATTTTTCGGAATCTTCCAGAGAAGAGAAACTATAAAAGTACCAACGATCTTCCCGAAACAAGCTGTAAATATGACCAGAACTAGCAAACCCCATGATTGTACACCTTGGATTGTAGCAACATTCGTTTTTAGACCACTTGAGACAAAGTATAACGGGAGGAAAAGACCAGATACAAGGTCCTCAACTTTTTCAACCAGTACACCTGCAAATGGCCCCTCTTTTGGAAGTAGAACTCCAATGACGAAAGCCCCAAACATAGCGTGAATCCCAATAACATCCGTGACAAGTCCTGCTGCAAGTACAGCAGCTAAAGTAGCACATATATACATCTCATCCACAGGTTCACCTTCGTGGCAACGTTGTGAAATCCATTTAAAAATTGGCGGCACAATAAGACTGGCGCCAATGACAAAACCACAACCACAGAGGAAAACCCAAAGTGGCACAACAGCAGATAGATTATCACCAGATAAGGCAATTGCAAGTGCAAGTAAAATCCAAGCTGCCACATCATTGACTGCTGCCGCAGACATGGCCATTCGCCCAACATCAGTAGTTAAGAGTTTCAGCTCAGCCAAAATGCGTGCCAGAACAGGAAATGCAGTTATGGAAAGCGCTACACCCATGAATACAAGAAATGCGGTAGCATTTACACCTTGGTTTATAGTTCCTCGAAGAATAAATGAAGTGCCTACTCCCAAAACAAATGGAAGAGTAATTCCTGTAATAGCAATGGCAAGGACTTTTTTCCCACTCTGACGCAATGACTTAACATCTAGTTCTAAGCCAGCTAGAAATAAAAAGAACAGGAGACCAACATTTGCCAAAGTGTCTAAGACGGTGATGCTCTTCGGTGGGAATAATGCATTCAAATAGCCTTTGTTTCGACCAAGAGCTGATGGTCCCAGCAATATACCTCCCTGTAAACAGAATGAAGTTCAACATAACCTTAAAAATTTTTCTTGGCTTTGTAGTACTCCTGTAATTCAATATAAAAGGTGTAATTGTTCTTTCTTC
Organism: Solanum pennellii; assembly: GCF_001406875.1. Lineage (NCBI taxonomy): Eukaryota > Viridiplantae > Streptophyta > Magnoliopsida > Solanales > Solanaceae > Solanum > Solanum pennellii. The sequence continues at coordinate 77,869,545 of NC_028648.1, read as the reverse complement.
CACCAAAAGAACGTTCCATGAAGATGAACGAAAAGCAAGACTAGAGGATCGCATCACAGAAGTTGATCACCGAAGTCTACTATACTATAACGAGGAGAAAAAAACACGTGACTCAAGAAAACAAAAAAGAGGGAGCTTTTTGATGACTTATGAATGATGATCAAACAAAATAGTTAGAAAGAGCAGATAATATACTTTCAGCTAGGATTGAAATAAAATGGAAAAGAATAACGAAACGAAGACAATAGGGAAACAACAACATACCCAATGTAGTCCTACAAAGTGGGGTCTGGGGAGGGTATAGTGTACGAGACCTTACCCCTACTTCACGGTAGAGAGGCTATTTCCGATAAACCCTCAGCAAATGAAGACAATAAGGCACCATAGAAAAAATAACTGTCGGCTGATACACAATTACAGACAATGAACCAAGTTTTCTTTGAGATGGTGGTAGGAGAAACAACTTACAATAACTTCAGCAATTACACGTGGTTGTCTTAGCGGCCGCAGCAAAAAGGCAAGACCTCTCGTGACGACAAGAACTAAACATATCTGTAAAATGGCCAAAGGAAGTGCAAAATCCAGGGGATTATCACCTTGAAAAATGCCGTTAGACGTAGCCTTCATTGGAGATGGACAATGCTGATCCATAGTTTTACTGTATGCCTCTCCAAACTAGTCCTGTAAACACAATACTGTTAAATAGCTATTACACTTCCAATTTCAACTCAAAATTATAAAAAAGGAGGATCAACATGAAAATCTTTTAGTAGCATCCAGGATTGCTCCCCCACAACCAGAGCTACAACCAAAAGTGGATTCAGGATTTAAAGTCTATGAGTTGCTACAACAAACTCGAGTTTATAGGTTCCTATAATAAAAATATAAAATTTAAGCAGAAGCTATTGAGTTCACATTAACGTAACATTTAATCCACAGCTGACTACAAAACACTTAAAGTGAGCATTAGTAATCTGTCACTAGATGAGTCAAGATATCCACAAATTGACATAGATACCTAAGGGCACTTCAAATTCAATCAGCACCAATCCTTACAAAAAAAAAATGGAACAAGTAATTCCAGCTGGGATGTCACAAAAAAAAACGATTTTCTTGAACCAAACGTCTATCAGAAACAAATTCTCTATCCCAGGGAGGTATTCATACAATTCACCGTTTCTCCAGACTCGAAACTATACTGAATATGTTATTATCGTACAAATATCAATCAATTCACTGACACCAATTTTGTAAAAAATACTATTTTTGCACAGAACACATAATATTTATTGAAATTCGGAAAAAAAATATCCAGATCAAAGGATCTATATCAGTACTTGTTTATGACTGATTTTTTTATCTTATTATTATTATCAATATACCAAATCAAACAGAAACATTTGGATGAAAAACAAACAGAAAAATCATACCTTGTAACCTTTGTGCGAGATTTGCGAACTAATAAAAAAATCAACACCAAAATAAGGATAAATTGGAGTGTGAACAAGTAGCTTTCAGTCCCCCAAAACAGTTTAAAAGTCCGAGAATGAATGAAAGTACAATCTGACAGTACAATATACTCGTTCTCTTTATTTTTACTTTGTTCATTTTGAATTTTGTACGTCCGATTTAAAGTTTAATTTAATTAATATAAATATTTTATCATAATATTTATACCTTTTTTGTCACATAATAATTATTAATATATAAAAAAAAATTCTCTTTATTTACTATTGATTTGACACGCTAAATGATATAATAGTAATATATGACTATTAAATTAAATGTTTTGAATTATGTGTATCTCCATTTCACTTTATATGTCATATTTTTACTTTGTACTTATATTAAGAAATGATATGATTTTTTAAGAAATGATATGATTTTGCTTTTCAATCCTTATTTAATGTTTTTTTAAGTTAATTTTATAATAAATGATGAATACATTTTCAAGATTAATTAACTACTCTATCAAAGATAAAATATGCAAAATATGATAATTTACGCATAAATTTTATAAAATGACAAATATTATGGTCCAACTATTTATAGAAAGAGATGACATATAAAATGATCCGAAGAGAGTATATGTTAAATAATATTTAATAGCAAAGATAAAATAAACACAAAACGTAATATATTTGTTGATATTCTAAATTGGACAAGTATTCTGCTTTTAGTGTAGAGGACAGTTGTTGTTGAATGGAAGGAGTATCACATATTAATTATCTATCTTACTAAATTTAGAAAGCACGAATTTTCTCTATTTTACCTTACAATTAATTTTTTTTAAAGTGTTTATATTTGTTTGGAAAATTCTAAATAAGTTTTATATGGTGAATCGTAAAATTATCTTTCTATTTTTGATTTCTTAATCATCGTGCAAAATGAAAAGTGATCAACTATTATAGAGCGGAGGAAATATTAATTAATAGGAAAATGATTTAAATATGTCATCAAACATTTTTTAAAAAGCTTATTTATATTATATATTAAATGTTTGACTCATCTATATTATTTCTATTTGAGAAAAGTTGTGTCCCTACGATTATCAAATAATGAAATAGATGCTTCTTTTTTCAAAAGAAAATTACGTAGATGAACTAAACATTAAACGAAGATATATATGAACATTTTTTAAAAATTCGACAACATATTGAGTTTTTTTCCTTAGTATAGTCTAAACTCTAAAGTCTTAAAAATTAATTTGAAAAATATGTAATTAATGTGAGGATATAAAAGAAAAAAATATTACTTTTAATATATCAAAAATGAAATACATTTTTACCCTTTTAAAATATTTTATTTATTTAAATAAATGTCCATTTATTCATTCAATTTAACATATCAAATGATAATCAAATCAATTAATACCTAATTTACCCTTATTTTTAAATATAGTTATTATTTTAAACATTAAAATTCCAATACAGTATGATTGTAAAGATCCCCAATAACCGGTCAACGAGCAAGAGTAATATTCATCTTCATATGATAAGTTTTTCCCTTTTAAATACTTTATATTATAATTTAGGATAAAAGCCTAAATTTGAAATAAGAATATAAGATATGAAAGAATTAATGCTTTGGATTTTTGAAATTATAGTCTAAACATACCCAAAAACTATTAAAATTTATGTTAAAAACATTTTTTTTTGAAAAAAGGATAAGTATAAAATAATAAATATTCTAATAACGTAATTAAGAGAGAAGATATTATTCCATAATTAAAGGTTTTCTAACACATTGTTTGGATGGTTGCTATAGGTTGTATTGTATTTTTTTAAAAAAATAAATAAATAATCAATTTGAGCTTAAGACTCGTTTTATTCAATTAGACAATAAGAAATATATTGAGTATTGTATTGTTAGTTTAGATACAAACTTTGTTTTGATTTTTATTTAAATTCTATTGTATCGTTTCGTTTAAATTTGCTGTATTTATTTTTATCTAAATACCTGATCAGGGTTTATTTACCAAAAATAAAACAATAGTACATCAACTAAACCCAAAATTGGTTCGGGTCCAAAAAAAAAAGAGAAAAGAAGAAGAAGAAATACCTATATCCATGGCTTCCTCGACACTATCATATCCGTTCGACCTTCATATTCTACAAATAATATCATGTCCGGCTTGTAATCACTTGAACGTCAAAAATCTCACTGACGTTATAGTTCGTTATCAATGAAAACTTATTCAACATGAATGTGGTAGATCAATTAGCAATATCTATTTTATTAGACTTATTTTAGTATGAGTGGGGGCATGCATCGGGGCACGGCACCTCGAGGCCCGAGGGGTGGGGAAGGTGTAGGGGGCCTCAGGGCACGGCGCCTCGAGGTCCGAGGAGGGGTAGGAAGAGAGAGAAAAAGACTCTTTTTAGAAAATAAAATAGAGAATCGAGTTGAAGTTGATTGTCTGGAAAAATAAAGAACTCTATATTTAAAGAGTACAACAAAGTTTAGGGTTAGAGATGCCCTAAGGTTATGACTTCGAATCATTACGGGAGCAAAAAAGATGGTAGCTCTTATGGGATACATAAAAGACCCAATCCATTTGATTTCCAAAAGTGAGTACTAATCTTTTAACTTTTCGAGGAATCCTTCGTCAATAATTGTGAATGATTGATTCTTTTTAATTGCAATCTTTTTTACCTTAGTTTCATAAGAGCAAGTCGAAAGATTGAGAAATAGAACTATCTAACATATGCTATTATTACACTCCTAGTCTCTAAAGAATGAGAACCAGAATGAAGCATCTACATCGGTAACTCCGATATTGTATACATCATTAGTCCAATTCTTTGTAAAAACTACCCATAATAACTAACTTGCAAAATGGAGATCTCGTTCTTTCTGACCCTGCTTCACCTTATTGTTATTTGAACAAGTAAAAGTTTCCCTTCTTTTAGGACAATGAGAAGACATAAGATTCTTGTTTTTCCTTTGGATTCCCTTCTATAATTGTTAGAATTTTTTCATCCAAATCTATCACAGCTGTGCAAAGTGTGTACAACAATGGACCTGAAATAAGGTTAAAGATGCATAATTTTTTTTTAATAAAATGGATATCAATGTGCAATATTTTTGATGAATTCAATTAAATACCTGTCATGTAAATAGGATACTTCTCATTGTTCATGTCACCAACAAGTGCTAAAAAATCATTTTTTGATTCCTTTGCTAAAGAAGATGCTCTTGTTTGCCTGCTCAAAGAGTTCTCATCTTGTGCCTTCATTAGCCAAAATATAGACAAGAGTGTATTACGTTATCAGATCACCTAAAAGATAACTAGCGGTAAACGTCAATAAGAAGAAGAAATATTACATTCTATGATGGATTAAAATGCACTGATAGGTTAGGCAAGTGTACTTGCCTGCTTTACTTGAAGATGCAGATACATGTTAGCATGGAAGAATGGAGTTTCTCCGATTTCACGAACTGAAATTCGATTTCTCGATGCAGTTTCAACGTTCAAAATCCTTCGAGTCCTTGTGTCTATCAAATTATAGCTGTGCCCTACTGAAACTTCTGATGAATGAATCCTCTGGAATCTCTCAATCATGAACATAAAAACGTGTTACCATCTTGCGTTAGTAAAATGAAAACCTTAGCCTAACTCAAGCCCAGAAGCTAATTCGTGAGGCGGGGATAGATGATCGAAGGAAATAACATTGTAGTCTCTCAAAAACTAGACATTTTGGAGTGCAAAATAAACAGTAAGGTATGAGGCTCAAACAATTGGAATGACTCTTGCCTCAATACGATATAACTCAAAGCCCATAATACATAGACAAACACTCAAACTTGGTCTCAAGCACTCCAACTTTGAGAATGTATATCTAGACAGAACACTTCAACTTACAAAGTGATCATCTAGACACCTCCAAAATTTATGTGTCATGTCAGCGTCGGGTGTGCATGAGACAAAGTGGAGACAAGTGGTCGTGGATTGTTTAGTAGTCGGTTATGACCAAGTTGAGGTATCTAGATGTGCACTATTAAAGTTTGAGTGCTTACTCGTCAGTTGAGGCCACACCAATGCAAAAACTAGCTCATGAGGTGAAGAATGACAAGACTACCAAACAATAACTCATTCCGTCAACCAAATATGCGACTTTTAACAACGTGAATCAAAAGAGAGAAGAAAGATTAGAGCTTACAGCCAGAGCATCCTCAATGCTAGTTGCTTCAAGCAGGTCTCTAGACACAAAGTTTCTTCCAATTGCACCACCTATTATCTCTTCTTCACATGGCGGTACTGAGTTCAACGTAAAAGCCTATAATTCAAATATAAATACAATCAGAACTAGAAATATTACTGATCATTGACAAGAAAAACGAATATGAGTATACCACTCCATGATTATTAAATCCAAATGCACAACTTGGAAGTTCTCCAGCATATGTATAAGCAGTGAATGTTGTTCCATTAGATAATGTCACCTTAACCAAATAACTGTAGTATAATGTAAACAGAAAAGGGTCATATTTTCCAAAAGCACCACATATAAAACAAGCGCTCAAACTTGGCTTCAGCTGGCAAGTAAGCACTTCAACTTTGAAATGCACTACTCAACTTGGTTTCAACTGACAACCAAACCATTCCCACTATGTCTCGTGGATGCGCGATGCTAAAGTGACACATAAATTTGAAGATGTATAGAAGTTGGAGGTTCAACTAACACAGTGAAGACGAGTTGAGGTGTCTAGAATGTGTATACTTGCTAGCTGAGGCCAAGTTTGAATGACTATTTATGTATTATGTCGGAAAAAAAGAAGAAGATAATTTACGTGTGTCCGACAAGAGCAACATTTGCATCCTCATTATGAACTGCCATAGCCATGGAATTACTAACAACAAGAATATCAGAACAGTCATCATTAATGTCTTCCTCCTTGGGACATTCCTCTGTCTTTGGAATGAAAGGCAATATTTCTTTCCTAAAATTCAATAATAAAATCTGAAGAACCAAAAGAAAAATAAAATATCAGTTTGTTAATTTATCTACTTAATAGAAGAAGTATGGACAATAAAGTCCTTTCGTGGGGTCGATAATATCCCTCCGCCCTTAATTAAAAAGTTTTAGAAGTACAAAAAACTCGTACAAGGTGCTTCTAATTTAATGTAACGAATCTTATAAGTGGCAAAATCAAATTTTTCAATACGCAAAAGCACATAAGAAAGTCAAGGGGACTCAACATTTGCCATAATACTTCATATATATAGTCTTGAGTGGAGCTACAACATTTGTTCAGGTTCAACACAACATATTAGCTTTGGCTCAAAACTCAAACTTAGTATTCTTTCTGTCCTAAATTATATGACACACATTTCTTTCAAATTAGTCGGAAAAAAATTATATGTTTCTTCATTTAATAACACTTTAACTTTAAAATGATGATTTATATTCACATAAATACTTGTGACTTGTTTTAGACAACAAGTTTCAACACTTCTGTTTCTTAATCTTTATGTCAAATCAAACAACATTATTTTTTAGAATACAGAGCCCATAAGCTCAAAATCTTTGTTTAGACAAAACTTTAGGCCCCTAAATCTATTAATAAATCCTACGCGATGCAAATTTAAATTAGTCAGAATATAAAATACGAAAAAAAAAAGGAAGAAGGGTAAGTTAGGAAGTTCACATTGAGAAAGGGGACACCACTTCCTTGAGCAATTCCTTTGAGTTCATTCCAATAATTTGGGAACTTGTTCTTGTTTGTTTGAGATAAAGTATGTATAAGTGTGTGGGAATTTGGGAGTTGAGCAAAAGGGAGTAATTGATTTTGAAGAATAAGGTCAGTAGATAACCTGTTTTGTATTAATTTGGAGAATTTTTGGCCTATCAAAAACCCAATTTGGAAACCCTCCTCTTCTTCAAAAGGGCCAAATTCATACAATTCTAACTTATTGGATTCCAAATTTGTGCTTCCCATGGCCATTATGTGTGTGAGTGTTGATGGCACCTTATCTTAAAAGAACATTTGCAAAGCTTTTTATACTTGAAAATTGGGGGCAAAATGGTTAAAGGAACAAGTTATTATCTAAAAAATATATTTAAAAATGGATCAAATATATCAATATATAATATAAATGAAAATGGATGTCTAAATCCATAATATGGATATCCATACTATCAATACTCATTTATTTATTATATTTCATGACTTGTTGCTTTTTAGAAATCTAAATTTATTTTGATTTTTAGCTTGTATTTTTATGTGGACATGAAATAATTCAAATAGTCTTTTACTCAATTGATTAAAGTAGAAAGGCTGAAAAATGTATAATGTAGGTATAATTCATGTAAATAAAGTATATGTATAATTAATGTATATCGATTAATAAAAGTAAATTGTTCTTAATTTTTGTTAAGAACTTCATATTTCTACAATAACTTAACACCGCTTATTGAGGCGTGTTGTATATCGAAAATGTGTCGAGATGTATCTAAGTTTAACTAATCAAGTAGAGGAGCGTTCTTATGAAACTAATATTTTACACCAGATTTAGGGGTGTTTTTGATATTAGACAAATATAACCAAATCCCATTAATATGAGATCATTCATTCAAATCGTTGTAAGATGCAATTAGTGGCTCTTTTCTAAAACAAAAAAAATTCAATTTATGTCTGGAAAACTACGCGTATAGAAAACCATATACTAGTTAATTACTTAATATTGCTATAGTTTGCCTTAATTACAATTCGCGATCTACTTTTAGTTATAGTTATGCGGCTCCACTTTTTAGTTTTGTATAATTCGGAATTTTTATAATATAATTTGTATAACTGTTTACACTTATGATGTTTGTAATTGTATAAATTCGTTACTTCGAGTTTATACAAAATAACTGAATTACACAATTGTACCCGCGAGTTATACAAACCTACAAATTATACAAATCCACAAATTATACGAACGAGACAACTTAAATTATAACTACAACCCTTATATATGCAAACTATAGCTAGAAGCATAATTAATTTTATTGTAATGGCTATTTCCGAAAGTTTCTCGTAGGGTAAAAAGACTGGGCTTCAAGATGAAAACCCAAAATACCAACCTCAATCTTGAGCCCAACTTCACCATTTGGGTCATTCACGGATGCCCTAATTTGGGTTGGTGTTCAATTTTTGTTACTCAAATTATTTGGTCTTTGATTTTTGTCATTTTAAATAACAAAAAAGTGGGGAAAAAATTCGGATATTAGAAAAGATAAATATACAAGGTAAAAGTTTATAATATCATATCGTAAGGTAAAAGTTTATGTCGTTAGAGGCAATAGTTCAGTTAATAATCTATAAATTTATGGCTTAAGAGACATATTTTATTTCTATAAAATTATATAAAATTTTTATCGGACAAGGCAGAAGTTCTTTACTACACAACTTATGTTGGACAAGAAAAGTTCTATGAATTTATGTTTTATGAAATTAGATCACAATTAAAAATATTTTATTCCATAATTTTTCAATAAATTAATATAGCAAAAATAAAAATTAAGTACCATAAACCTATATATTTAAAGATTAAATATTAAAAACGGTTCGAGAAATTGAGCCCTTGCAAAAACATGGAAAAACTTTATTTTTTAAAAATTTAATTATAATAATCACTTTTTAAGCAAAATATTACATCAAATAATTTCGAAATTGTGTTGTAGACTTATCACTGGCATAGAATAAACCCTACTTTGCAATCTTCGCACATAATATCCATTCAAACATGTTTATGTCAATTAAATCGAACCATCAAAATTAAAAATTGAAATTTCAACATCTCTTTCTTTCTTCTCAAAATTTTAATAATTTTTTAATCTTTCTCCTCACATCTCTTTTAAGCAAATTTCTAAAAGCACTCAAAAGTATATACCTGAATTTCCGTAAGAGACTATTTTCACAGTTCAAACGTGTGATCTTATAGTCAAGTGTGAACAATTATATCAGTTACATCAAGACCTTCCTTTTTCGCCATTGTTGATACACAACAACAATGTACTGGTATGATCATATGGCCAATTACGAGACATGAATGTAAACAAGTAACCACAATACAGGAGTCCGGAGTCTAAAAGGTATAAAATATTAACAAAAATTTCAAAACGGTACATAAACATGTTTCAAGTGATCACAACAACATATATCAGGTCCTCTCATGGAATTCATACACAAATTATTAGTGTATCGGTGTGGTACTTAAGCCAACCATTAGTATTTCATATTAAATATGGTATTCGAACCAATTGTTGGCAACTTGGCATTATGTACTAGTATGGTACGTTAGTCAACCAACAATTAAAAACAATATGTACGATCACAATCTCAATGAAAAATCATACTTTAAACCACAAGTAAATAAACGAGTTCATTGTGTGAGTTTATCAACATTATGTCATTTCACATTAGCTTTTTAGTTTTCTTCACATACAATGCACAAGTAATACTATACAACAATTAATATACAAACCTTACATAGCTCGAAAAACAAACAATCATCAATCACCTGCCTCAAATCAAACCTTGAAAACTCTAGAAAATCTTAGCTTTCGTTCCCCTTTTTACAATAACTTGACTTATTTTGGTCTAAATACTGAAAAAACACAACAATCAATGGTGGCCTAACAATACCAGAATCATAGTCAAATCCTAATCCTAATCAATTACATGATCATTCTACCCATATAAAATTTTTTCCACCATAATTTCAATTTAGAACTCTCCCCTAAGGTTTGTTGGGAATTAAACACACAACACACACAAATAATCTAGAGAAAAGAGAAACAGAACACAAACGGGACACACAAGAATTTAACGTGGTTCGGTTTCCCTACTCCACGACTGTAACAGGAGGATTTTATTTCACTTGTGCTACTCTAGAATTACAAATACAAGGATCATATTTATAGGAAAACCAAATAGTTAACCTAGGGTTTCAGTAATGGGTCGGGCCGGCTCACAAGCCTCCACAAAGCCCAACAATCTCCCACTTGGAGGCTTGAAGAATTTCAACTGTCATCCACTTAGAACACTTGTATGTCTAGTAATCTTTTTCAACTCTCTCCTGCTACAGCGGCCTTCTCATCAGTCAACTGAAAGGCCCGTTGAAGCTCCCCGAAGCTTCAACACATCAGTCACGGCTGAAACTGCCCTTGACTCGTCCTCGGTCCCTACCGGCTCCCACTTGAGACACGAACTGCCGGATCCTAGAACTCCCTGAGAACAAACACTCTCCATACTCAGCAAGAAATTTTCTGGAGACGTATCAACAGCTGGAATACTGGTTCTCTTGACCCACTGTCTTCTAGGAGCCTTGGCTGAAGCACGGCCGGTGCTCCCACTGCCACAAACGCCTCTGACTGGTCTTCCTGAACCTTTCCTTGCTCGTTCATCCTGAATCTGACCTGTGGCTCTGGGTTTCTTTCTTGCAAAGACAACCTTCTTCTGCCCACGAGATTCTGTGAACCGGACTTTGTTTTTCTTCTGAACTGGGACGGTCACTCCCTCAGACGGTAATCCGACAATATACAACGATCCTCTTTTTGTTCCACGAGCCATGACAAGATTGCCCCTCACGACCTTCCACTGCCCATTTCCGAACTTCACATGATGTCCCTGTTCATCCAACTGCCTAACAGAAATCAAACTTTTCGTCAAGCTTGGAACAACTCTGACATCCTTCAAGGTCCAGAAACCGACTGGCGTCTTCAGCACCATGTCACCCATGCCCGTAACATCAAGAGCTCTATCGTCTGCAAGCCTTACCTTTCCAAAGTCTCCAATAACCAGATTCTGCAATGCTTCACTGCTGTGGGTAGCGTGAAAAGAAGCACCAGAATCCATGACCCAGGAATCCACATTGCTCTCCGCGCAACAGATAAACAAATCCTCGTTGACGCTGTCTTCTGCAATGTTGACTTGTTTGTCTTTCTGGCATTGATTCCTGAAATGCCCCACCTCCTTGCAGTTCCAACATGTTACACCTGAGCCATCCCGAGCCTTCGACTGACTCCTTCTTCGGTTCCTGCTCCCACTACCTCTGTTATTTCCTCTGCCTCTGACGACGTTTAGCATATCACCTGATGATTCTCCAGAACTCCTTCTTCTGACATCCTCGCCAAGAACGAGATCACGAATCTTCTCAAAGGTGAATCCATTAGGTCCCACTGAACTGGCAACTGCTGTAACCGTTCCGGACCAACTGTCAGGCAATGATGATAACAGTAGTAAAGCTTGAACTTCATCATCGAACTTAATGCCAACTGACAAAAGTCTGGCTAAGATCGAATTCAATGAGTTGATGTGCTCGGTAACTGAACTGCCTTCCTTCATCTTTGTGTTCACCAACTCTCTAATCAGAAAAATTTTGTTTGCTGCAGATGGCTTCTCGTACATGTTAGACAAGGCTTCCAAGATGCCTTTCGCTGTCTTCTCCTTAAGAATGTTGAACGCAACATTCTTGGTCAACGAGAGTCGGATAACTGACATAGCTTTCCGATCCAAAACTGCCCACTCTGCATCAGACAATTTTCCTTGCTTGTCACCCAACACTACGTCCAAATCTTTCTGAACCAGCAAATCTTCAATCTGCATCTTCCACCAACTGAAATCTGTACCATCGAACTTCTCAATTCGGAACTTCCCATCTTCTGCCATCTCAAAGGACTTCGGCAATTCCCTTAACGGCGTCTACAGACAGCGGGCGGCGATTTGGACGATGCTCACGATCTGGACGCTCGCGGCTGGATCTGAGGCTCCTCGACGCGGCGGCCAACGGAACGGCGCGACGGACAGCACACGGACGACGGCTGTTCGCACCCTGCGCGGTTCTCCTAGCCGGCTGCTGCTTGAGGTTACCCACACGGTAACGGCGGCTACTCCTCCCTGCACACAGTTCTTCACACAAGAACCCTAGGTGACAATTTCTCACAGTTTGTGTTACAATGTTGTTGAAACCTCGCTCTGATACCAATTGTTGGGAATTAAACACACAACACACACAAATAATCTAGAGAAAAGAGAAACAGAACACAAACGGGACACACAAGAATTTAACGTGGTTCGGTTTCCCTACTCCACGACTGTAACAGGAGGATTTTATTTCACTTGTGCTACTCTTGGAATTACAAATACAAGGATCATATTTATAGGAAAACCAAATGGTTAACCTAGGGTTTCAGTAATGGGTCGGGCCGGCTCACAAGCCTCCACAAAGCCCAACAAGGTTGACCACCATAGATTCTAGGGCTTAAGAATCAAATTAAAAGTTAAGAGAGTAATTAACTTACCTTTATCAAAGATAATGATTGGAAAAAAATGAAAAAAAAGCCCTAGGTCCCTATAGTTATAGTCACATAATGATTGTTTTTTTTTTAATCTTTTCAGCATAAAAAATCGATTAACTCTACTATGGCAACCCAACGTGCTATAACGGCCCAACACGCTATAACGAGATCACCCGCTATAGCAAAGTGACACCCGTTGTAACGGCTTGCACAGGGAAAACTTGAAATTCTCCCCAAAAGTCTCCATTTCGCAACACACTTTTAAAATTGATGTTCCAAACTAACTCATTCACGCCAACATCGATATTTAATACTCACCCAAATCCACTTCTGAAAAGTCATAAAGACTCTTTAAACCTCTTAGCTATTAGAGGATCCAACTCAAGCTTAGGCATTATCCTTTATCTCTTCCCAGATTGCTCTAGACCTCGCCTTGCTCAAATTTCATCGGAAACTTGCCTACCCTAAGATTTTTAAGTTACTATTCAAAAAGTTTTCTGAACCAAATCTTTCACCGTTGGTCTACCTATAACAACTAGAACTCTAGAAGGGGTCATTACATTTAGTTATTTACTATTTTTGTTGTCAATACTTCATTTTTTTGTTAGATATTTTTTCACTCCTTCATTTTTCGAATTCTTTTTCTTCATTCGAAGAATCAATCAAAAACGATATATATGTCCATCTCATGAACAAAGTAAGACAACATCACATCGAGTATTGTTGTTGTTGTACACTCTACCACTACAAAAAAAAATGACTATTAGCGTCATTTAATTCTTAATTGCCGCTAAATATGTATTTTTAGTGGCAATTGTCACTCTTTGTATATGTCTATAAATCCTTTAGCGATATTGGTTTTAATGACACTTAACTAATGCCGGTAAAGACTTTAGCACTCCTTATTAGTGTCAATAATTAATGCCGGATATTGTTGTTATTGCCTAAGAAATTTTGTGTGTATTCAACTATATATTGAAGGGTGATTGACAAGACTAAAAGGAAACTATTCCAAGTTGTGTAAACACAAATTGAATGATGTAAATATACAATAGGGCTACTACTTTAGATATTTCCACTTTTGGACTAACGAAACCAAATACTTTAAAGTGAACAGTATTTAGTTGCCATGCCAAGGAGCTAACCTTAGGCTAGCTAGGTTACTTCCAATTCCATTAACTAAACTGTAACCAAGTACTGATTGGCTTTTCTCCTTTCATTTTTATTTTTTTCCATTTCTATGTGTTGTTTTAAGTGAAAGATTGAAAACATGACCAGAATTTGGAAAAGACTTGAGAATGACAAAGGTCCCTTTAGCAGAAGAAAATGATTCAATTATTGTTCAGAAGAAAAAGAATATTACTATTCCTCTCGTTTCGATTTATTTGTCCTTTTATTCTGTCTAGCGAGTTTGTTTAAAAAGAATGTATAGTTCCCGAAGAATGACCTATTTGTGGACATCGAAGTAGACGTATGTGTCTGTTTGTTTCAATTCAATGAAAGTTTAAATGTATATTTTTGTACACATTCAAATAAACAAGTATTGAATGTGTGTATATGTTCAACTTTTATATAAATTTAATTGTTGAATAGCGTAATGTCAAATAATATCAAATTAAATGACACGTTTATGTGTTATGTCTTTGATATATAACACATATTTTAAATTTAAACATCAAAAATTAAAAATCTTTTTTACTTTTTTAAACTTCATAACAAATTAAAAACAACACAGTCTAATTAAAAGGAAGAGATAAGTTAACAATTCAAGTCACAAAGATCCAGAAAGAAGTAATTATTTCTATTTCTTTAGTTGACACTTTTTTTTTTAAATCGATGTGTCATTAAAAAAATGTCAACTTACCATTAAAATATATATATATTTTTCATTTGATGTCTAATATCCGTATTGAGACCTCATTCAGAGGGAAACGCTCCCTACCAAGAATTTGTTCATATTCAAGACTCAAGTCTAAACCTCTGATTAAGAAAAAAGCAATAACTTATTATAATCATAAATAATTTAATTATAAAATTACCTTTTTATCCTTAAACGAAATGACCTCCAACTATAAAAGAATTTTTTAATATATCATATCAAATTAAATAATATCATATAAACTGCGATAGAAAAAATCGTAAATTAAAAAAAGGACAATGGGCATGTGGGGGCTGAGGCTTGTAGTCCTCTGGCAAAGGAGAAAGACAGGATGGCATGGATTTAACAAGTGAATACGTACGCTATTGAAAAATGTTGATCCAGGGAGTTGACATGTCATTTAAATACAAAAATGGATAAAAAAAATATTTATGAATTATGAAAAATTGAATAAAAATGTCTCCAAATACTAATTAGATATAAAATTGTTCATGTAAAAATTAAATTGTTAACTTCATCTATCTTTATTTAATTTCACATAGTTGACTTTGTTTTATTTTAATTAAAATGAATGAGTTTTGAGTAAATTTGCTGATACTATAACAAAAAACAAAAAGTGTTATGTGGCACACTTCGTAACTTTACGTAGTTAAGGCACATATAAAATATTTAAATATTCATAAAATTAAAAAAAAGTGTATAAAATTAAAAAAGATTAATTCAAAATTTTAATTTAATTAAGATATATTTTAAAAATTTCGATCATTATATATCTAGATCAAATTGCCCAATCAAGTGGGGTAATTATATATATGCTTCTCCAGAGACTTTGTGGCCAACAGAGATACGTGGGTTTAGAGATTCTTGATAGATTTTTTAAAGTTCATTTATATATATAATATATAAAGAAATTATAATAAATTATTTTCCTAATATACTTTGTGCTTGACAGGATTGCATACATCATGCTTTTTCAAGAAAATCCTGGTCATGGGGATGGGATCATACAAGTGAATAAAAAATATTATACTCAAAGTCTAAGATGAAATATTTTCTTTTTGATAGTAATAAAAAAGAAAAATGCACAAATATTCTTTCAATCTATGTCCGAATTTTCAGAGACACACTTATACTTTACTAAAGTCCTATTACCCCCTGAACTTATTTTATAAGTAATTTCCTATCCCTTTTAGGCTTACGTGGCACTAGTTTGAAAGAGAAAGTCAATCAGCGTTGAACCCACAAGATAATGTCACGTAAGCCGAAAAGGGATAGAAAATTATTAATAAAACAAATTCAGGGGGTAACAGAACCTTAGTATAGTATAAGTGTGTCTCTGAGATTTTAGGCATAAGTTAAGAAGACACTTGTGTATTATCCAAAAAAAAATATACGTAGCGTGATTTGATAGCTGATTAGAATTATGTAGTTATTAGTAATATCAAAAGTAATGAAGAGAAAATTTATGTATTATTTGACACATGTATTGCTTATTCTACTTTCTGTCATGCATAAATAATGATGCAGACTTTTAAATTGGAAGTCCAATATGATATAATTTTATATATGAATAACCTATCTCTCAATCAGTTATCAAATATAATATTACGTATGAGATATTAATCAATTCAAAAATAACTCATCTTAAAATCAGTTATCGAAAAATCCATAATTTCCTCATAAATTATGCATTGC
This sequence comes from Solanum pennellii, assembly GCF_001406875.1. NCBI lineage: Eukaryota > Viridiplantae > Streptophyta > Magnoliopsida > Solanales > Solanaceae > Solanum > Solanum pennellii. Next base: position 77,853,180 of record NC_028648.1, on the reverse strand, counting down.
ACACATGACAACACTTGCTCTTGTTGCTTTAGAAGGTGTAAGTTGTCAAGACGTTATGATAGTAATTAGTTGAACGTTACACTACAACAAAATTGTGAATTATATCGGAATTTTTCTGGATATTGATATGAAAACTCGCAGAAACTTATTTTTTCTGTAAGTTTTCATATTATTTTCCAGAAAAATCCTCGTATAATTCACAGTTTTCTTATAATGATTTTTATGTCCTATAAGAACATAAGTAATTATTATAATTCATGAGACACGACTATTCCCTTTTAAATATGAATAACAATAAATTGGTGATTGACATTTATTTGTTTTCAATAAATTTATGATGAATTGTAATCTATGTATAGGCTTTTATTGTAGAACCATTTTCTCTACTGTAGTAATTTAGCTATATGTAGTTATAAAATCAAGAATAGGTGGCTCTACAAAAACATTGGACTCATCCATGAAGCCTATGGTTTTAAAAGAATTCTACTCAGGTGTTTGAGTACCTCTATCGTCAATCGATAGGTTGAAAATTCTCGTTACATTAAATGATAAATTATAATACTATTGATCTTCGTAATATATCTATGAATTTGATAAACATTTAAAATGATACTATCAGTTAAGTATCTCTATAATTAAAAGCAATAAATCAGTTATATTCAATCTCTGACTTTTCGACTTGCGCATAATACATAAATGCTTCATTTTACGTTTATGACTTCAAATTTTGGGTGTGCAAAAGTATACAATTTAACTTGTATAAAATTTTAACAAGCAGACATACGAGTCCTACGTGACATAATGCATGTAGGACGCCACGTAGGACACAAATGTCATGTAAGATGTCATATAAGATATCTGTGTTTATATGTTCAACTTTATACAAATTTAAGTGTCTACTTATGCAAATCCATGTTAGAAGGTATATATGTGATCTGAGATCAAACTAAAAGACATATTTATATATTATGTCTTTCGACTTATAAGTGGTACTTTTGGTTTTACTAAAAAAATTTTTGTTTTGTTCTATCCTAATATTCTTTCTAATTTTCAAAATATATATTCCAGAATACCTTTTGAATATTTACTCTTCACTCTATGTTCATAGTTTCTCCTTTTTTTTCTTCCTGCAAAAATTTTTTTTAACTGTATAAATTTTAATAAAATATTTATAACTAGTTTAGTCATTTTAATAAACGAATAGCCTATCAATATTTTCTTTTTATCAAACATATCAATTTTAGCATTTTTATCCAAACACATATTACTTATTTATTAAGTAATTTGAATATGTAAAAATTCTTATATCTAAAACTTTTCAACTATTTACGATCAACTAATTCAAACACCTTACTCATCTTCTATATAACAACAATGTTAAAGTGGTAGCACTATCAATACATAACATATGCTTATTATATTTTTTAGGGAGAATGCACAAGTATCCCCTAGACTATGACAAAAATTTCAGAGACACATCTTAACTAAACTAAGGTCCTATTATCCTCCAGAACTTATATTTTTTATAATTATATATAGCTTTTGTCTTACGTGGCACACTCCGTGATCCCACGCAATTGAGGTGCGTGGGAGATATTTGAATGCATGTAAACCTAAAATGTGTACAAAATTATAAAAAAAATAAATTCAGAGGGTAATAAAACCTTAATTTAATTAAGGTGTGTCTCTTGAATTTCGGTCATAGTGTAGGAGAGTACTTGTCCATTTTTCCTATATATATATAAGTACTAGTAATTGGTTATGCTTCCACAATCTTTTCATATATTTAACATTTTATATCTACCAAAAGTAAAGCATATGCTAATAAAATGGACTATAATAATTAGAAAGCATATTTGAATATATAACTATAACTTTCTTCCAAATTGTACTACATTGCAATATTTAAACCATAGTACTGTCTTATCACACCCTTTTTTCTTAGCTTATATAAAGCCATTCTTCTTTCTTCATTTTTCTAATGTTACTTCCCCCATATTTGCCTTAGAATAAAAACATTTCTTCAATTTTTTAACTTTTTTTTTTTGTATAATATATGTAGAGAGCTTTCTTTAGTCCACATAAAGGGGGCAGTATGGTTCAATTAGCTGCTGACTCATTCACACAAATGCTAAGGTTTTGAGAATTATTAGGAGGAAAAACCTTAGTAACTGAGTGAATGATGCGGTAGACTGACTGAATCTTAAGCTTTTTTTGCTTGGACTGAAGGGAGCTCCCTCTTCGTAATTACTTGATAATATATTTTCTTTTATATATCTTCAAATTTATTAAATTCCTATTTGTACTCTACATTTTAGTTTTAGTTATTTGGTAATTTCCTTCATTTTGTTTAATGGATCATATCGAAGCAATAATATTTGAAAATGTATAGATATATTGTAGTGTCTCACAAGGAAAATTGGAAAAAATTAAATTTGGTGATTTTTCTACCTTTTATTTAAGGCTAGGTCACACCTTTGGATCTTATTTAATTAGTTTACTTGCTAATTAATTACATGGCTTGCTATAATATTAACAAAAATAAATTGAATTACTATGGGAGTATTTAAGTTTTACATACCAATGTTTTAGTTTGGTTAGTTTTCATATTTATCAAATCACCAATTAGTAGTAATATTTTATAATCATTTGTACCCATATTTTATCTTGTATCAAGTAAAAATTAATTGATTGTGTAAATGAATTAATTTCTATATTGTTTAGTTCATAAAAATTATTTAAATTCATTTTAGGGTGTGCAACACTTATTTGTATTTGAGTTTTAATTGTCATGTTTTATTTTCAAGATATAATATCACTTTTTATGAAGATTTACTTGTAGATATTTTTTAAATAATAATCTAGTTAATAGTGTAAAATAATTTTATGTTGAGGATAAATATAATTTAAACTCTCATTTTTTTATATTATTATATTTGCTTAGTATTTGCCTTTTTTTTTCAGATTAATAGAAGATGGAATACTGGATTTCTCTAAGAGGAAGCTCTATCACAACTATATATACATCTTTTTGTCCTCCTTGTAAGCAAATACTAAATAAATGAGAAATATTAGGGTTTGTTTGTTTGAAAGGTTGTGAGTATTTTAAAAAAGTATTTTTTTTTTGTTTTTCGAAGTTAAAAATGATATTTATAAATTATGATTGTGTTTGGTCATGAATATAAATTGAAATTATTTTTTAATGAGAAATTTCCATTTGGAGTAAAGAAAACGAAGTTTAAGTATTTTTCCAAATTCTAGAAATTTTCATTTTTTTATGACCATACATAATTTCGAGAATTCTACTTTGAACAAAAGTAAAAGATATTCCGGTCAAATATTTATTTAGTAGTTTAGTTAATTAATAATATAACTTTTACCTATCTTATTGGTTGGTGACAATTTAATAATTCTCTTGCAAAAGCTAGTGATTCCTTTTAGGTCAATAATTAATTATAATTTGTACGAGGTATGATAGTGGGGCATATATTTTATCCGATTCTTGGATCTGATCGAATCTCTTTTAAAAAATCATGTGTATATAGCAATCCTAATACACTATTTTATGTGTAAAATTTGAAAATAGATTTGACTTTGAGAGGATTTGATTTTTGAAGAACGTACTGCATCATATCACTTGCCATACGTTACATTTGTAAAAGAGTACGATTTTAAAATGGATACTTTTTTGGCATAATATATTAAGTAAATAAAAATTACAAATAAAAATAGATAATTTATTCAAAGATGGACAAATTGTTTGTTACCATAGTTAATTCTATATACTACAAATAAAATAAAGGAAAATGTTTTAAATATATTTCATTTTTGATGGAAATTGTAGTGATGATATCAAATTTTGGAAATGATATTTTAGTCTCCCTACATTATTTAATAGTGTATAAGGTATATATACGTATACGTAGACATTATAAATGTTGCATAATTATAAATAATAATGTGACCACGTGAGCACTTTAACATATTTAAAATATACTATTAAATAGTGTAGAAATAAAATATCCTCCATAGAATTTGATCTCATAACAATAACTCCGACCAAAGTTAAAATATTTTCCAGATTTTTTTCCCTACGACACAAATAGTTTAAGGAATTCACCTATAAAAGGTCAAATTTTTATCGACCATCATTACTTCCCTGCCTTAGTGCTTTTGTCTTCAATCTCCATTTTGCCTACTAACCTACTTGGCTTAAGTGACTATAGCTTGCGATTTAAATTTAATTGGGGCTTAAAATGAATATCAAAAAAATATTATTTTCTTGAGGGATATAATTTTGTGCATTAATATCAAAGCATAGTTTTTTTTAGTTTTTTTTTTTTGGTTTTGTTGTGTTTTCACTTGATGTCTAAATGCGTATTATGAAATTGTGATTATGTTGAATATTGTAAGATCTATTTTAGGAAGCACGTTCACAATAGAATATATTTCAATGCTCAAAATTCAATCTCGAAACATATAATTGAATGGAGCGGTCCAACTACAATTCCACAACTATAATTGTATAAAATTGAACAAGTCTTACATGACATAATACACGTAGGACGCCATGTAAGATACAAAATTACCATGTAGGGTGTCATGTAGGACGAATGTGTCAATTTGCTCAATTTTATACAAATTTAAATATCTACTTGTTCACACTCAAAGCAAAAAGGTCATAATTGTTAGACGTTAAGTTAAATATTATGATTAACATTATGCCAAATAAATTAATTACCAATTAGTCAAACTAATTGATGAATTCAACAACCTTTGTTAAACAAAATCACAATCCTACAATATTTTTTCTCTTTAACAACCCCTCGTACATTAAAAATTAATCATAAAATCACTTCAAACATATTTGACTACATAAATTAAAATTAGTTTAACTTAATTAATATTTAATCATATATCTTCATCATACACACGAATTTGCATATACTTATGCAAGCAAAACATCGTAAACCACATTAAAATTTTCATATCACATTTTTAGTTCAACACTTCTGTATAATTAGATCTTGTTATTTGTTTGAAAATTTTATAGCTATTATCGTGATGTTATGTTTTATATATATAGAAATAATATTTTATATTTAGATTTCATTTAGCTGTTATAAATAAAAGTAGAAATTATACAAATAGAACAAATGGGGAATAGTCAAGAGAGGTGCGCTAGCGACGAGCACAAACAAACTTATTAGATACCTCAAGAAAGCCCGACAAAACCACACGTACAAATTGTGGCTTGTCCATCATAACTTTTTCGAATTTGCATGAACTAATTGGTCGACCGATCACTAAGTGGGAATGCTCCCTCCAATATGAGCGAACCCTTTCGAAACTTATAAAAAATAATTTAATTAACATAATAACTAATTAGAGAAACAAACGAAACTAATAAAAAATAATTTAATTAACATAATAACTAATTAGAGAAACAAACGAAACTAATAAAAAATAATTTAATTAACATAATAACTAATTAGAGAAACAAACAAATTGAAGTACCAAAAAAATGTATATATTGTTATCTTCACAAATTCTCTCAACCTTTTCTTCACTTAAATACTTCAATTTTTGAATTCCATGAAAAACGATTTTTCTGATCCATTAACCAAAATGGACCCTCTTGGTTACGGGTCGGGTACTGGATCCAACTTCTCATTCGCTTACGACAACGCCGCTTTCTCCGACCGGATTCTGACGATCCAGATTGTTCCGAACTCTAAATCCGACGGTGAGGGATGTAGCAGTACTGCTGGCGATTTGGACCGGAAACGGAAACGTAGAAGAGAAGAAACCAGTAAACAAAATGGTTAGTTCTTTTAATTTCACTAATTAGGGTTTCTTTAAAAATTTTTTTTTGTAGAATTAGGGGTTTCTTGGTTTTAGTGTGCGTATATTTTGTATGTAAGAAGTACAATTTGCATATTTGTCTAATTTAGATTTTAAGGATTAATTTTATTATGGTTGAAATGAATGTGAAGAATGAGGTTTTACTTATCATGCTTTATGAGGAAAAGATGCAAATTTTAGGATTTGAATTTATTTATTCAAGTTAATTTCGTACTATCTAGCTATGTTGCTCGAACTTTCAAAAAACGCCAATGGGTGTGTGTTGAATTCTCCAGAAAATAGTGTATTTTTAAAGAATTCGGCAGTGGTACGGTATTTTGGAGAATTTGACATCGATATGGAAAGGGAAGAATTCATGAACTTAGCTATCTAGGTGGATCACTTGTATCCTTTCTGAATTTAAGGTTTTTAGTTTTTTAGATGAATCAACCTCTTTTAGTCTTTTACAACTGTTCTTGCAGATGCAGCAACAGCATAACTTAATTTTGGCATCAGATAATTTGCAAATATGGAGTCTGGAGAGTCAAATACTAATGATCTTGTTTGCTATCAAAATAAAATAAATAAAAAAGGAATAATGATCTTGTAGTTATTTTTCTGTTTCTGGTAAATTTGGCTGTAAATATTACAATTTTCCATCTGCCACAAAATCAAGTATGTCTGCTGTTCAAAATCATACTTGGGTTCTAAGTTATCAGAGTGCGCATTTGAGTTTGTCCACATTCTCGTTTGTTTACCTATCAGAAAACTTACTCAAGGTTGTTATGTTTTAACATTACTGCACTTATTAGTTTGTTTCTCCAAATTCACTTTGTTTTTTGTTCTAGTGAATGCTGATCTCATAAACCTTTCAGATGCAGATGTGCTCACGCAACGTGAGGACGAGGTTTTGAATTGTACTATGCTGGATACAGAATTCCTTGCTTATGAGAACCAAGATGAGGAAGCTGTTGCAATTGCTGAGGAATCTTCATCCGGTGTTGAGATGACTACAGATCACCCGGGTACCTATGCACTTCCCACCGTAGACCAAATTATCTTATTTCCATCATTGTACTGCTATTTCAAGGATGTCATTTGTTAAGTATTCCAACTGTATTAACATAAGATCATGATATATGAGAATCTAAGAAATCTTCTAACATGGCTTTCACTCTTCTAGGCAATATATGTGACGTCTTTGTGTGCATAATCTGAAACCTTGATTTTGTTATGATGTAATGGAATGTTAAACCTAAGTTCCTTTATCATTTTGTGCTTTTTTTCTCTTTCTCTGTTCTACTTCCTTTTGTAACAAGCCTACGGCATTTTAAAGGTGGTGGCGTTGCTTCTAAGAGCACTGACTCATTCACATACTTGAACTCTGCAGCTGCGCTTTCAGTGAAAACTATACGCATCAATTCTGCTATTTTGGCCGCACAGAGTCCATTCTTTTACAAGGCTAGGAGTTTTTAATGCTCTGTTTTTGATGAATTAGAAAGTCTTGATTGCTTGTTTTTTGACGTCTTCTTGTTTTCTTCATAGCTATTCTCCAATGGCATGAGAGAGTCAGAGTCAGAGAAGCAGCTTGTTACTGTACAAATCTATGCCTCGGGTTAGTATTAAGATTTTTTAGTTGTAGTTTGGCATGTTCTCATTTCATTGTATTGTCCTTTCCGTTAGAAAGTTGTACTCGTAGGGTAGTAAATATTAATCTGATGATGTTCATATCATAATTCGGGTACAATTTTATTGTCCGAGTGTCTATTATCTATCTCATATTTCAATTGGTAAGGCTAGAAAGCAAGCTATTGAAACTGCTTGTAGGTTGTACTATATCATGTTCTATGTTACTTACACTATATCGTGGTCTATGTTACTTACCCCCCACCCCCACCCCCACCCAAAAAAAAAAAAAAGGGGAGGGGGGATAAAAAGCATGTCTTACTATACTCCTATTACACAGACTAGCCACCTCTTGTGCACTTGATTTGACATTTCAATGACAAGTTTTAGATGTTTAGGATGTGCAATTAGAGAGCAATGTGTATCAATCACTAATTGAAAATTCAGTTTTTTCGGCTATTTGAATTCATAGAATTAAGGGGATTCTTGTACTTCCATCAGATGGTTGTTTAAGAAAGAAGTATTTTTACAAATAAGTCAAAATCATAACATCCCTAAAGTACCCTTTGTATCAACTAGTCTTGAAAGCCATGTCAATTCTTATCGGACATATCATTGATGGCTAAGTAAAAAAAGGGGAGCCCGTTGCACTAACCTCCTGCTATGTGCGGATTACAGAAAAGAACCGCAAGGGTCTATTGTATGCAGTCTTACCCTATATTTTTGCAAGAGCTTGAACTCATGACCTCGTGTTCACATGGCTAAGTAGAAATGTTAAGAAGTAATAAGAAGTCTTCAGATATAGAAAAGCATCATTCCTAATATCCAGTACTTTATCTATCTTGATGAATAATAGAAGGATTAGACACCAGAACAAAAATTGTGTCTCTTTCCGAAACATTTGTGTGAAACATTGATTGTCTATTCATATGTTTGCAAGGTTAATAACATGTTCCAAGTGCTAGTACTGCTCGTTTTGCTTCTAAGCATATTTAAAGAAGAATTCTTAGATAGTTACTTTAACTAGTGAACATATAGTTCCTTTAATTTGTGTTCACAAACTTTCTTCTTTTCACATCCACCTTTCTTTCTCTCTTTTTCTCGCAGAAGAAGCTGCCTTCATAAAGTTGCTACAATTCATGTATAGCAATACTTTGTCTACGATAACAGCTACTGCTATGCTTGATGTGCTTATGGCTGCTGACAAATTTGAGGTTGCATCATGCATGAGACACTGCAGCCGTTTATTGCTCAATCTTCCCATGACATGTGAATCAGCTTCGCTATTTTTGAATCTTCCTTCTAGTGTTTCTATTACTGATGCAGTTCAGCCACTGCTAGATGCTGCAAAACAGTTTCTTGCTGCACATTTCAAGGATATCACCAAGTGAGAACACTTCCAAAAGAGAGTTTTTTATTACTTACTCTGGTTGATTGAAATTGAAGCTTAATACTGTTTCTTAGAAACGAAATGTGAAGAAAAGCTAAAGTCTTGTTGTCCTCACGAGCTAACTCCTATTTCAGAGTGCGTGTGGTTTTCCCATATGCCTACTTCTGTGGCTTTATAAACTAGCCATTAACCTTTTCCTGTTTGTTTGATTACTGAATAGTGAAATAAAGGACCTCTAATCTTGCCTCTAAAGAGGCTTCTAGTACCAGATTTCAGAATGCTTTCAATTTAAACCTAGATATCAGAACTTGTTAACTCCTGAGAAACGTTGTTTGATGGTTTAGACAAAGATTTGTCATCTGAACTGTATCCTAAATTCCTTGCCAGGTTCCAAGTAGAGGTATTGAACTTACCTATTGCGGGATTTGAGGCTGTTCTCTGCAATGACGATCTTCAGGTTGCTTCAGAGGATGTTGTCTATGACTTTGTTTTAAAGTGGGCTCGAACCCATTACCCAAACTTGGAAGAAAGACGTGAAATATTGGGGTCGCGTCTTTGTCACCTCATTCGTTTTCCATACATGACATGCAGCAAGCTGAGGAAAGTTCTAACTTGTAATGATTTTGATCCTGAACTAGCTTCCAAGAATGTATTGGGGGCTTTATTTTTCAAAGCTGAAGCACCGCACCGGCAGCGTTTGCTTGTTGCTGAGGAGGGCAATGCATCATGTAGTAGTTTTGTGGAGCGTGCTTACAAGTTTAGACCAATTAAAGTTGTCAATTTTGAACTTCCCTTTCAGCATTGTATCGTTTACCTAGATTTAAAACGGCAAGAGTGTAATAATCTCTTTCCTGCTGGTAGAATTTACTCACAGGCTTTCCATTTGGGTGGACAGGTTTTTCACCTATCAGCTCATTGTAACATGGATCAACAGAATTCATTCCATTGGTTTGGAATGTTCTTAAGCATGCAAGAGAAGGGGTTAGAGACATTTACAGTTGATTTTGACTTTGCAGCTTTGACAACCCTATCTGAGGACTATCTGAGCAGATATAAGGGGAGCCACACATTCACTCGCGGCAAGGGTGATGGCTTCAGGAACCTGGTTGGCATACCTTGGACTACTTTTATAGCTGAGGGTAGTGTATACTTCATCAATGGAATTCTCCGTGTTCGAGCTGTGCTTACTGTCCGACAATGAGCTTTTACTTACTAACAGAAGGACTTTGCTTGCAGCCATACTGGACTTTTTAGATGTCAAGAGGGCTTTAAGAATGAATGCTAACTGAAAGATATTAACCAGCCAAAGGTCTGTTAAAAGGTTTCAATTGTATATTCATCTTACTTGAAGAAGTTTCAGTGTTGTATGTGCACTGCTGCTGTATGTTACTGAAACTCACAGACTCAGTTAGCTTCATCTGCTTCACATTGTACTGGCTTTTTGACTTGTCAACCTTTTTCAAGGAAATAGTAGTTAAAGCCTAAAGGAACCATGGTTGTCGTTTGTTTGGTGTATGAGATAGACAAGGATATTTCATCGCTCGTGCCCATCATTTTATTTTGAAATTTTTACCCCTTTATCTTACCAACATAACACAAGGTTTATCAGTTAAAACAAAGGGAAAAGGGTCTGATATACCCCTCAACTTTGTCATTTAGAGCTGATATACCCCTTGTTATGAAAGTGGCTCATATATACTCCTACTTGTAAACAAATGGCTCACATATACCCTTTTCCTCTAACGGAAATGAAAAAAATAATAATTTTAATCTAATTTTTTATTATTTTTTTCTAAAAAATATAATCCCATATGAGTAAATTTAATTCTCGTCAAACATATTTTTTTGACTTTTTTTGTTTCAATGACTAAGTTATAATTATTATTTTGATAATCAAATTTATTTATGTTTCACTAATATTCTTGTAAAACTTATTGTAGATGACCAAATTTTTTCTTCGAATATGAAATTAAATTACAATATACACAAAAAAAATAGTTTAATTTTTTATTCTTTAAACTAAGGAATGAAAGAAAAAAACAAAATAAGAATAAGAAATTCAAATAATTATAATAAAGAAGTCAAAAAATAATTTATATATGAAAAAAATTAAAATATACCTTGAACTTTGATAGAAGAATCATATATACCCCTAAATAATTTTTTTAAAAAAATTAGAAGTAATAAATATAAATTTAAGACTAATTTTTTAACTTTCGTTAAATGAAGGGTATATGTGAGCCATTTTGTAACGGCAGGGGTATATGTGAGCCGTTTGTATAACGGTAAGGGCATATATGAGCCACTTTTATAACGAGGGGTATATCAGCTCCAAATAACAAAGTTGAGGGGTATATCAGACCCTTTTCCCTAAAACAAATGGTTAAATCCATAAAAATGGGTCATTTGATTAATAAGCATGTATTTTGATTTGATAACACATTGTTGATCCTTCGTGTTTTATTATATCAAAATGAATGCTACAAGGTTGACAAACAACAATTAAACAAACAGCTTATATTCATTTAGAATAATCTTTTTCAATTCCTTCTGAAAGATTGCATCAAGAGAATACAATAGATCAAATAAATAGAGGTGAAACAGAAATGTCAATGCATGCGTCTATCTCACGGTCGACTATATGAATCATCATCATTCTTTCTTTTCTTATAATCGTGGTGTTCAAGTCAGCTTTTCCGCACAGATAACTTTGTTCACCAAAGTTAGAATAGATGGAAAAAGTTACCTAGTGTTTTAAACCTTGAGACCTCGAGATTCTCAATCACTAGGCCAGACAAGGTGCATGAATCATTATCATTCATTCCAGCATTTAATTATTTAGGTTCTACAACCTCTCTTTTTATGATGTACAAACAAATCTCCAACAAAATCAAAGACTTCTAACAAACCTTTGATGCTGAACCAAATGTAAGCTTTAACAACACAACCAAGCAAAAAAAAAGAGAGTTACACGAAAGTTAGAAGAACAAAGAAAAGAAGTTGATTGATCGATTGACATTATAGTAGATGTATAATAGAAACATGGGAACACAGTAGACGTGACGCAGGAATTCCAACTACAAAGCTTAAAAATGGCTCAAACAGCAGCCCTCAGTAATTTATCAGACATTGAAGTAGTCCTGGTTTTGGTAAAGAACAGAATAGAAGTTCGGAAGAAGCAACAAGCCAGACATATATGCTATGGTTTCACATAGACATCCACAAGACTCGTAGGTCATGAAAAATGAAACATGGACATGGCAATACAATGATGAAGCTCTTTCTCCCAGCAAACACAGACATGGTCACGGAAAATAGTCTAACAGCCACGAAGCAGAAGAAAAACAGGAATTAAGGAGCAAAACATTAGGATATAGTAACAGCATGAAATATTAAGCTCTGTTAGCCACCAATCCTAAACCAGTGTTCTTCAAATCAGTAATGCTCTATACTGGAGTCACAAGCAAGATCCTCCCAGAAGGAGTCGATAAGAATCTTATTAACTATATACACTGCATGTAATTTATGTTGCATCGAAGTTTCAAAACGTACAAAGGAGAACTGGAGTTGAAGATCTAGATGATACATGGATATGCAAAGAGGAGGGAATAATAGCCTAGACAAAGAGAAGTTCTTTAAGATAAGCAGCAGAATATCTGAGTTTTTACGCGAACAAACAAATTCCTGATAAAAGCTTGACAGATCCACATAAGATTCCAATTTTCAAGGTAAAACAGTCAATGGAGGAACAATTGTATGCTGAACTTCATTAGGGTACTACAAGTTTCGTGATTTTCATCATCGAGCACAAAAGGGGACATGGGAAGTCTATATCAAAGACTTCTGCAAGGAAAAACTTGAGCATCCAATGTAAGAGAAGGCTCTTATTTTAAACGTCCCGTTCATAAGTGAACCCACAATGAGTGTTATGTGAAGAACTTCCATTCAAATCACATCAACACATGAAGCTTAGAAATGTACCCATCATTTACTACATAGTTGATTAACGTGTGCTAAATACATAACTGCACAACTCTAGCGGACAAGGAAAAATAAAATACAAATAGTTTTGATTTTAATATCAATTTCTTGTGGTGAAATACTTGAAAACCATCTCGAAAAGCAAATAGGAACTACAAACACATCATTATTACTCATAAAACACCAGAGAATTTTAATTGGTTAGCCCCCAATTCGACAAAATTATATCGAAAGCAATCAAAAGAATCTTAAAACATTTATAAACTAACTGTAAAGCAACAGTTGTCTATGAAAAATGTCAAATAATAACCTTAAATATCGGAACAAAATTTTTACTTTAAATATTATAAAAAAACTTGCAGATATGCAGCTTTGAGTTTGGGTCAGACATGATATAGCATAGGACAGGCAGGAATCATGTTATTTGCACAAATTTTAACAAGATGGAATCATTAGTGTCAATTAGAACTACAGAAATCAAAGAAAATAGAAGCAAGAAACTCTGCAAGTGGCAGTTCGGAAACACTGTTGCGAAATGGTAAACTAAAACAGCACACAAGCAAATACAAGTAGAAACAGAAACATAGAAAAGGGGCGAGGGAAGAAGAGACTCCTGAAGGAAACAACAAAATTTGAAGATACAAACCTAGAAGGCATGTAAGATTTCTAAAATTCAGAAGGTTTTATACGAAATGCCTCTTCCATGATAATTAAGGCCCTAATGACCAGGCCGGTGCCTTTCGCTGCCACTTCTAAGATATATCCTAATCATCCATATAGCATCAAACGGGATAAGAGCCACAACATGCTTCCAATATTTCCCCTAATCACATACTCATCATTGTTTGCCTTTCAAGTTGAGGAATTGTCTCAAGACATATTTTTAATGAAGCATTGCGAGCACAATCTATCCTTGGCCTCGGGGCTCATTCACAATCACAACCATAGCTCTCTTTCACAGTTAGTAGTACTTTTTCTCTACTAACAACATATAATGCTCTCGGAGCTGAGCGCCAAAGACAAACACAAACTACTTGCTATAACATGATATCTTCAAATATACGAAATATTCGTTTGGAGAGTGAGGAGCTGTAATAATCCATATATATAAATAAAAGTGCAGGTAATTTGTATGCATCAAAATGTAATGTAGGAAAAGCAACTTCTTTTACTTCAATGGAAGAAGTCATTTCGATAGCGAAGGCCCTATAATGTTCGAAGGCATACAACATTATTAACTGCAAAACTAAACGAAAAAAGCTTACCAATCTTTCTTATGCCTAGCAAATAAAAACTCTCAACAAGATAAATTGGAATTTTAAAGGCCTGAATTGCACAATTTAAAATCAAACAGTTCAACTAATACCAGAGATTTTGATCATAATCCGCAATAGCTGTAGCAGCATTAAACTCGGGCTTTCCTAGCAAGTTTTGCCCACTCGGTATGGTATGCTCCTGGCTTGTCAACTCTCTCGTAAGTATGTGCCCCGAAATAGTCCCTCTGAGCCTGCACAAGGTTCGCGGGAAGCCTAGAACGCCTGTAGGTGTCGAAATACTGAAGACTAGCAGACATTCCAGGAACACTAATTCCCTTCTGAACAGCAAGTCCCACCACTCTCCTCCAAGCAGCTTGCCTCTGCACCATCTCCCTTGCGAACTCCGTGTCAACCATCAAGTTAGCCAAATTAGGATTCCTCTGATACGCCTTCTTAATACGATCCAAAAACACTGCCCTGATAATACAACCACCTTTCCAAATCCTAGCCATCTCTCCCAAATTCAAATTCCAACCTTTCTCAGAGCTCTTTGCCCTTAGCAAATTCATCCCCTGAGCATAACTACAGATTTTCGACGCATACAATGCCTGCCTCACATCATCAATCAATCTCTTCTTATCAACACTGCTAATACCATTAATATCAGAACTTATTTCCTCCTTTAAACCTTCCTTCCTAAAAATCTCTGAGGCTTCAACCCTCTCATCCTTCAATCCACTCATGTACCTACTGTCTAACGAAGCAGCAATCGTCGGAGCTGCAATAGACAGCTCCGCCGCCTGCTGCACAGTCCATTTCCCCGTCCCCTTCATTCCTGTCTTATCCAAAATCGTATCCACTAACTCCCCATTTCCAGTCAATTCATCCTTCACATTGAATATATCCGCTGTAATTTCAATCAAAAAGCTCTCCAATTCCCCACGGTTCCATTCGGCGAAAATATCAGCCAATTCAGAATTACTCAACCCACCCGCATTCTTCAACACATCATAAGCTTCCGAAATCAACTGCATATCACCATATTCAATTCCATTATGCACCATTTTCACAAAATTCCCCGACCCACCTTCACCAATATAAGTAACACAAGGCCCATCCTCAACTTGAGCTGCAACCTTCTCAAGAATATCTTTGATATTCGTATAAGCCCCATAAGACCCACCAGGCATAAGCGAAGGTCCATTCCTCGCCCCTTCTTCTCCACCAGAAACACCCATACCCAAATACAAAAGCCCCTTAGACGACGCCTCATCAATCCTCCTTTCAGTATTCTCATACCACTCATTACCCCCATCAATAATCGTATCCCCAGGCTCCATATACTCAGAAAGCGCAGCAATCGTTTGATCAACAGGTGACCCAGCTTTAACAAGAATGATAACAGATCTGGGTCGTTGAATTGACAACACAAAATCACGTGGATTGTACTGTCCAATCAATGGAAGCTGTCCTTCATTCTGAGCACGATCTAGGGTTTCGTCTACTTTCGAAGTGGTTCTATTGTAAACTGATATAGGAAACCCTTTTTCAGCTATGTTTAAGGCTAAATTCTGACCCATAACAGCTAACCCAGCTAACCCAATACGAGATAAAGCTTGAGCTGTTGCTGCGCCTTCCATGGTGAATGAAGAAGAAGTGATTTTTAGGAGAAAAATGGAAGAGATTCCTTGAAAATGGAGTGAAGAAGATGAATATATAGTGAAAAATGAGAAATGTTTGGTGGGTTTTTAGGTAATAGGAGAGTGACGGACTCGTCGAGGGAGTGAAAGGGTAGTGGCCAAAACAACCAACGAGAGGTTGGCGTCTTAGTCGATGTTTGCCTAATTTTTTCGCGTTATCTTAGCAAAAATCACGTTAATATAATAAATTATTTTTGTTTAAAAATATTTGTTGAAAGTTAATATATAATGTATTTGAAGATTAACACTACTATAAGAAATAGAGTATAAGGATATTTGTATTGGAGAACAATGCACTCGAGGGTATGGGTTTGTCTGTCGTAGTTTTGATTGACAAAGTTACTTAATATTTGTTATTGGTTCTTAGCCTTGTAGGATAAATAGGCTAATGTGAGATTGATGGACAGAGTCACTTGGCATTTGTTGTTTAAAGGAGGTTGGTGGACAGAGTTATCTGATATTTGTTGTTGATAAGAGGTTGGTAGACGGAGTTACATAATATTTGTGGCTGATGGGAGTTTGGTGAATGAAATTACCTAATATTTATTGCTAATGAGAGGTGACATACAGTGTTGGCGCAAAATGTTCATCAGAGGCAGAGCAAAGGAAGCCTTAGATCTTTGCTTGTTTCGTGGTATGGACCAAAGCAAAGGTTCTGCTGCTATCGACACCTACCCAATTAGTCAAAAGTATAATCGATTGAGATCGAAACTTATGCAATTGTAAAATTCCGTTCAAATAGAAAGTTTTTTGGCTAGTTCAAGGTCAGCCGTGAGCTGAGGAAAAGATAGTAGCGAACCAGAAGAAATTTCCGTAAATTTTAAACCTAGTTAACTATTGAACCAATCCTTTAGCTTGTGTTAAGGTGGTCCATTATCAAATATATACTCGTAAATTAATAGATTGATGCTATATATACGTTATAATTTTTTACGAAGAGGATTTGGATAAACTCCCTACCTTCTAGGTAGCTCTGCCCTTGGTGACATATATA
Source organism: Solanum pennellii (assembly GCF_001406875.1). Taxonomy (NCBI): domain Eukaryota; kingdom Viridiplantae; phylum Streptophyta; class Magnoliopsida; order Solanales; family Solanaceae; genus Solanum; species Solanum pennellii. The sequence continues at coordinate 77,836,389 of NC_028648.1, read as the reverse complement.
CCATGAAATAAATTGAGATGTATGAAATTTTTTATCCGAAATACTATTATCATTAAAAAAAATTAACACTATTATATTTGTAGTTGGAGATATACACTAATTTAATAGTAATAACAAATTCACCTATATAAAAAAATATTTTTATTAGAGAGCGTTTCACCGATACTTATTTGGCAACTTGGTGCTGCGGTGGAAAGGGATATTGAGGTGGAACAAAAAGAAAAATATCTTGGTCAAAGAAAATCTTTTTAGTGGATGATCAAGTAAAAAGTAGAAAAAGGTTTTGATTTTCAGGAAAAAAAATAAAATTTTACAAGAATCCACGAAAAATGATTTTTTCATGAAAATGAAATGAATACCTTTCAAAAAGAAATTCTTAAAAGGACATGATAATGATTTTTTTCTTATAAAAGTCACTAAATTATTTACTTTTCACTATAAAATCACTCAAACTATAGATAATCTTTTGGGAAAAAAAAACTATGATTAAAAATCAATTAAATCTTGATATTTTATTTACTTTTTTTATCATATGAATTTTATAGTTAAAAGAATTAATCTAGCAAAAGAAATATTGGTGTGGTAATAAGTAATTTCTGGTCAATGAAAAAAACACCATCAATTAAATTACGTATTTATCAATTTTAAATCCTCATTTAAAACAATATTCTTTGACTATAATTTTTTTTTATTTCTAATGTTAATATAAGCGCCCCTTTAAAATTGTCTTCAAATCCTTTACACCATGGTATATTCTTTGCTAATAAGAAATACTAGAAAACTTTTAACTAATTAATTCTTTTCGAATTATTGTCTGCTCATAAATGAAGAATGTTAGTTTCTTCATTTAAAACATTTTTGTTGAAGATTTTAGTGCAATTGGATGCTTTTCGTAGAACTAATTAACTAAAATGAAACCAACAATAATTCCAACTATAAAATTACAAGGCACAAAAAATATCCCTAAACTATGATCGTTACGTGACACACTTCATGAGGCACGTGAGAGATGTTTAGAGGTCACGCAGACCATAAAGATATACAAAATTTTTAAAAAATAAATTTTGGAATAGTAAAATTTTAATTTATTAATGTATGTCTCGATGATTTTGATTATAATCTAGAAAATACTATTGTGTTATCCCTGTTAAGTATATTGATATTATTGTCGTTAATAAATAATCATGTAATGAAATTATAGGCAGATACATATATCATGCAACAAAAGGCAAAAAGTTATATTATTAAAATATAATGCAGACATTATTGGGATTTAACAAGAAATAATCAATTTGCAAATTGCAGGTTTTTGTATTAAATGGTACCTTCATCATGCCAAAGGGCGTTATAGCAAGTGACCAGAAAGACAAACCGCAGCCAGACACCCTTTGACTTTATAACCATTTGACTCTAATTCAAAATAAAATTCTTTTATCCCTTCTTATCTCGCAATATATCAATGTAATTTTATAACTGAGATTTAAAAGAGAATGTGTATATAGTTTTATTTTTACTTTAAAAAAATAGAGAGATTATATTCAATATACTCTCATCTCAAATAAAGTATATCAAAATCACGTTTAGAGAAAAAGTGAGAGCCAAAAATTCTTTCCTAAATTCGAGGATATAATCTCCTATAGTTAGTTATAATTTGAATTGAAGTCATCTTTTTTTGAAATTGTATGTTTTAATTGCAGATTTTATGTAGCTTATTTTACCAAATTCTTAATGATATTTTATTGATCTCCCGTATTATTATTTTTGTTACTTGAACCAATATATAAAATAATAGTAAAATCGATCTCTCTTCAGCCTCTCTATAAAATAAACATAAATCAGGCTCAATTTTTATTGAAAAAATATGGAATGTGTTCATTCTCATGCCTTAAATAAAGATAATAATAATATAGCATTATGTATAGCATAGTTCCAAATATAAGAAGTTGATAGACAAATCATAGTATAAAAATATCTTATAATGAGAAATATATATAGGAGAAGTCATATATTCCTCATCAACCAAATACTAAAAGTTCAAATCTTTCCAATAAGCTTAAAAATTAAAAAAAAAAATCAATAAAAATAACTAAATATATTGAAGGATAACTTTTAAAATATGGTAAAGAATAAAGGAGTGGAGTTTCCCCAAAATAGTTTGACACATAACTTCATCATGTCAAGAAATCTGTATCGAAACTTCATTAGGATCAAGAGCAAATACGAGAGGATTTGCCATCAATAAAGGTATTAATGTCTCACAATAGGAATCCATATATATTAGTGACTATGAATTGGTTACAGACCAACTATGTATGCACCAGACATTACCCTTCCCTCTCATGAAAATCTTATGGTAAACAGCAGTGAAGTATAGAGGGCGGCCACTCATATCGTTTTATTTATGCCTTAACAAAACAAACTCAGATCATCCAACATACACTTATTGCAGATCATTATAATGGAAAAGGGTATTAAAGCTTAATGCTAGAGTATAAAGGATTACTTAACACGAGGTTGTCGCTAAGCACCTGGGAATTTAGTATCAGAAAAACTGGGCAGAGTATGTCTTTTAGATAAGAAATTGTATACAAGCAAGCCTTTAGATGATTATATGCTGATAGCCTATCTCAGAATCTGAGACATGTGATAAATATAGATTAACTTCCAGCCCCTCAGACAGCAATCCCACTAAATAGACACTTGCGGATCTGCAATATTTAGGAGAGAAACTAAGCAAAGAGAGTTCTTGGGAACCATCGAAAAGCAATTATGAAATCTGCATAATTGATGGAAGCAGCAGGACTTGTTTGATGGACTCAATCACAATGACAGAGGAAGCAACAGCATAAAGTTCGCTTCCACCTCTACTACAATTCTACAATGACTGTTTCTGGAGTGAAAATAACCAAATGGTCCTGCTTTATTTTGGAACTTAATGTATTTCACTTGATTGAAATAGGTCCTTAACATACAATAACTGTGTTCATTCTAATCATTTATCCCAAACCTAACATATTTATCGAAATACAAGTGTTAAATTTAACTGTGGATCCCACGTGGCTGACAAGATCTACCATTGTTGTTTGCTTTGTTAGCTCCAAAAAAATTCACCATGAAATCTAAAAACATTATCTCTACTTTCTCTAACAAAATTTACTATTTTCTCTAGCTTAAAATAGAAATCAGTATTAGACCAGTGGAGTAATATTTTAGGAAAGAGAAAATGGAAAATTTTGTTGGGGAAAAGAGAGAATGGTATTTGATTTTGTGGAGTTCTTTCTTTGGAGCTAACAAAGAAGACAATAATAGTAAATATTGTTGGCCACGAAGGGTTCATAGTTAAATTTAGCACTTTTTTTTTAATAAATCTGTTAGATTTAACGTAAAGGACCAAAATGACCACATTTTGTTATACATTAAGGACCATTTCAATCAACTGAAATATATTAAGGACCAAAATGAACACCTTTCTTATACATTAACGACCATTTCAATCAACTGAAATATATTATGGACCTAAATAAAGCATTACCCACCCATTAAGGACCATTTTGGTCATTTTCTCGTTTTTAAACTCATATTACTGGTGACTGGTATGTCCAGTCATTTTAAGTCCATCTTCACTTTCATCTATCAGTAACCTCGTCATAATATGTTCTTGCTACCCCAAAGGGAAATGGATATTGAAGTTTCCGTAAATTAGTCTCAACAAAGACTAGAAAGCAACAGACATCACCACAACTCAAAATGTCAAAGTGCAGTAACAAAAACAATAGCAAAGGAGCTTATTGGAGATGCTTAAGCCACAAGGTACGAAGTACAAAAGAGCCATTGACTTGACATGTAAAATAATTTGATGGAGGACAGCAAAAACAGCAGCTGTAGCCTGTAAGTATCAACAGTGCCTATTTCCCCCCACCCCAAAAAAGGCCTGTAAAGATGATCTTTTTAATAGGTAATGAACATGTGACGCTTCATTCATCCAGATGACATTTGTAAAATGACAAGGGTTGCATGACACTTGAAATAGGCAGTGTAACTCGGCAAAAGGACCACAATTGTATCAATATTGGTGCAAGGAAACAAGAAAATTGGGAAGAGAAGAACACAATCATGAGAAGTATGGAGCTAAGCACAAAAGCAAGTACCTCGGGTAGCTTTTTACGGAACACAACTTCCAATCTGGCATCTAGAGTGTTCTCACACACAATTTTCCCATCTCGAGAAGCCAGTACCACTCCTCCAGAACTGTCGGGATAGAGATAGATGAATTACGAAGAGGAGCTACTTAGCATTGCGGACATATATGAAGTCACTTACCAAGAAGGACCATGCGCATTATGATGAGATGGGGCTGGTGGAAGATGGATGTGGTCAATTATGATCTCAGGTGTGTGGACCATTGCCTTCTCTGCATACTCCTCCCTTACTGCATCCAGTACATCTTCCACCGGGTTTACATCATCTTTCCGGCAACGCAGTAAAACAGAAGGCTCTTTAAGTCTGAGTAAACTCTACAATCAAAGAGTAGTACCCATCTTATTCCCAAACAAAACAGCAACATTAGTTCAAAAAGGCACATAGACAGTAAAGCCCATTGTGGCTATAGACAACATAAATTAGCAAATAATTTAGCTGTTAATCATTATATCGTGTTTTGGAGATAGCACAAGAAACAAGGGTCTTACAAAGAAAAAGAAAGATCATATTGCATTGAACATATGGAAACCTCAGGATTCCATTGAAGAGGATAGAGGAAAGAAACACAAATTCTTTCTAACAGCAACCAAATTACTCCTATGGTATCTAGAACTGCAACCGTGTCTCCTGTAACCTTAACATTCTAACCAGCAGTCTGGATCCGATGACGAAGGATTTGGTGCAGGACATGTATCATGATTCTCTTGCCTCCTTGAGTAATTTGCGACCTGGCTATCACAGATGGAGCAGGTAATGAAGGCACACTACATGATTGGTGCTCAATAGAAGGACCAGAAGATGGCTGAACAATATCATTTGATGTGTTGTCGAAGCACGAGTAACCTAATAGACTAACCATTCCTCTTCCCCTTCCCCCTGACTAGGAAGTGCATAGAAGAATGGTGTAGTCTCTGAAAACACCACTCTACTGGATACCAAGTATCTTCCATGTACAGTAAAATAACATCGATAACCTCTTTGGAGATGAGAATAGCCTAGAAAAACAAACTTTACAGCTTCTAATCCAACTTTAGAACAGATCGTCGAACATAATATGCGCTTCCAAACACCTTAGGTTCATATGGAAATAGTGACATGTTTGAAAAAGAAAATTACCAACAACCACACTAGATGGCATGCGATTCAACTGAAAACAAGTTGTAGAAATCGCATTTGTCCAAAATTGTTTAGGAACTTTCATTTGGAACAGAAAGTGCCCCAGCTGTCCTAAGTAGATGTCTATCCTCTCAGCAACACCGTTTGAGAAGGTGTATCAACATATGAAGAGTATCGTGTTGTCATAGTCACTTCTTAAAATATGTACGGAAGCATTGAATTGAGTTTAGATTTCAGCAACAAAAATGAGTGAACACTTCAGAACAACTATTCATAGAATAAATAGTTATTCAGAGTCCAAGTCACTTAGAAGTGTTTACTCACTTTTGTGCCTTCTGTATTGAATCAAAACTCAATTCAATGCTTCGATACGTATTCTAAGAAATGACAATGCTAAAGAATATATGTCAGGAATATTTCAGTCATATGAGACAACATAGTATTCTTCAGCAGTCTTCATGTGTTGCTACACCCTCTCAACATGGAGTTGTTGAGAGAACGGATAGACATCTACTTGAGACAGCTCGACTTGCGATCTCTACAACTTGCTTTCTTGCTAATCGCATGTCATCTATTATGCTTGCTAATAATATGCCTTATAGTGTTCTTTTTCCAAACAAGTCACTTTTTTCGGTGGAACCTAATGTATTTGGATGCACATGTCATGTTCGAGATGCTCGACCATTTGTTACCAAGTTGGATCCAAAGGCATTGAAGTGCATTTTTTAAGGTTATTCTCGCCTTCAAAAGGAGTGTCAGTGTAATTCTACTAAACTTCACAGATATTTGGTGTCAATCAGTGTGGCATTTTCGGAGTCTACATCATTTTCTATGTACCTCCAATTTCTACAATTTAGGAGGAGGAAGATGAGTGGTTAGTCTATTAGGTTACCCGTATTTTGACAGAAAAATCAAAAGTTGTCTCTCCATTTCCGAGTTATTTTATCGAGGATCAATCGACTATTGTCCAATCAATTCCTACTCCATCTGCGGTAGTAAGACCAAGACCACTCGTTGTTCAAGTTTACTCAAGGAAGAGAGAGACCAATGATACATGCCCTACAACAATCCATATGCCATGAGATCTTACAGAAAATCATGACCTCCCTATTGCTCTTCGCAAAGGTACTCATAGTTGCAAATCCACATATTCCATTGCTAATTATGTTTCCTATGATGGCTTATACTCAACGTCTAGATCTATGATTGCCTCTCTAGACTCTATCTATGTACCCAAAATAGCGAAAGAGACTTTGAATCATCCTAAATGGTCTAATGCAATGCTTGATGAAATACACGCCTTAGATGAAAATCACACATGGGATTGGTGAATTAACCCAAGGGAAAGAAATCAATGGAATGTAAGTGGGTATTCACAGTTAAAGTTAGAACAACTAGATCCCTCTGAAAGATATTTTTCCAAACCTATTCACCATATGTAACAACCTTGAAGCAACTGTCAAACATCAAAGAGTGTTGGACTGAACTGGGATGGGATCTATCTTTTAATAGATTCTCGAACGATTGGGAAGAGGATAGAGTGCCCAACCTACTCCATGAAATAGGGGACTTCACAGGAACTACTTCAGCTCCAGATTCTATGAGATGGAAGAACAAAAAGGGTGGGCTTTTATTTGTTAAATGGGTCTATGTAACAATTAATACACACCAAAACAAAAAACAACAAGGTTTATGGGAAAATGTCTGGAAAAACATCGCACCAACAAAAGTAAAATGTTAACTAGCTGTTTTGTTCACAAAAGCATTAAATGGAACTCAAGTTTATTACCTTTGTAACAAGCTATGATCAATATCTATGCTCTAGCTTGAGGGGAGTATTAGAGAATAATAAAGTTATATCTTTCCTTGTATGTAGTATTCTAGCTGATTTTTATGGATTAAGATATCTAGTTAACTTAGTAAGTCTTTTCTTTTCCTATATCTAAATCATTGTATTCTTTGGATACTTAACATAGAAATTACTCCGTACTTTTGTTGTAACAAAACTAAATAATAATTCATAATCTGGTATACAGCAGAGCAGAAAATATAAGTACAACACCATAGCAACTGAAGATATTGATGATCATCTGATGAATAGCTTGTCTTTTGTAAAATAAACCTATCAATTTTCGAGTTCTGATAATTTGTCTCAGAAAATCTAGAAGCAAAGAACAAAATCGCATGGATTATTATTAGTCAAAAGTACCTGAACAATAAGATCATGCAGAAGCTTCTTATAGCTATGGTGGTTGTGGTGATTGCTAACATGTAAGATCTCCTTTGCTGCTGTTTCCTTCATGGAGCTAATCAAGTCATCCTGAGCTTGAAGAACTTTGATCCGAGAGCCATTGAGTTGCATGGAGTACTCTCTGCAAGAAATGCACAACAAAAGAAAGTCAAAGACTATGTTGGCCCAATAAAGTTGAAATTAGATAATGTTTTTGAAAAGTAATTTAACAGGATTTGGTCAACTTCAAAACGGACATCACTATGAAATCAAATGTCATTTAACCGTGTGGCTAATTTGAAAATAAAAGAAGGAAACAAGATTAACACACACAGTAATATGTTCAAATTCGGTTTGAAATCACTTTGTCCTACATGAATTGATGTTAAACATAAAGATATTATTGCTGAAAGCAGAAACAGAATGAGTGGCAAACATTGAATCCTAAATATCCAGTAAATGATAGTAGTAATCAGTTAACGTGTACGCAATTCTTTTATCTAGTCGACACTATGGAACAAAGAGAATTTGTGATTCAGACTTAATTTTAAGTCTAAAAATGAAAATTTCAAGTGCAATTAAAAATTATATTGTTTCGGATGAATACAAAGTCGTCATGCCAAATCAAAAGTTATCTATTGTAGTTGATAGTATAACATCTTTTGAATATCTTCTATTAACCTTACTATTATTTGATAAGCAATATGTGGAAGCAAAATGTCAAATTCTCACGCGGCGTTTCGAACTTAACTCTTCTTCTATAAAGAGCAACATTTATAAACAAAATCTTCGAAAAATCTCAAATTTAATCACAGTCACAAATCAGAGCAAAATAGAGAAATCACATTTTCTTACGAACGTCAACTTGTTTCTCTTTACGCTCGTATTCCAGTCTAATCTTCTTCTTCTCCGCTTCCACTAACTGTAACTTCTCAATGTTGAATTCCTAACAACAAAACCACAGCCAATGCATAACACATGAGATAAAATTCAACTAAATTCACTTTAAAATTCGAAATTAGAACATGATTTTCATACTTCTTCAGCGGAAACAGAAATCTCATTGGCCTTCTCCTCCGCTTCTTGGCGGATGAATCTGACCATCTGATGGATCTGCTTGGACACATCTCCGTCGTTCATTTTGAGATCGGGAAGTATCGAACGGCAAAACGAATTGATTTAATCGAAAGCTCCGATCTTCGTTTTCCGATGAAATGGAGATTTTTGGATGAGAAAAGTCCGATAATTTGTATGTGTAGTCTTATGCCACTTACGCATGGGAATATAATAAGCCAATTTTGTTCCTTCAAATATAAACTTATGTACTTTTTATCCCTTAAATTTGTTAATAACATAATGAAACGTAAAAGTCGATCGACTTTTTAAATAATAGAAAGCATAACTTCGATCCGAAATATTTTTTTCAATAATATGTAAAAAGGGAAATTTAAGTTTTGCCTCTACGTAGGAATGGTTAAAATTGAATTACTGAATCAAATCAAAATTTACTGTACTAAAATTTAATTCATAGTATCAAATTGGTATCTAGTTTAAATTATTGAAACTGAATTTCCGAAATAATAAACTAAATTTTGAAAGTACACAATAATGAATTATTTATCATTTATATAATCTCAAATTACATTAAAGAGTGATTTGAATGTCTTGATTGACTTCTGACGTCAAATTCATAATGATAGGGGTCGAGTGGAGGTCTAATGTTTATATTGAATTTCTCTTAAAGCTAACATAACAAATATTGGACAAAATATGAACATGCCTTGTCAAAACATATTTTTTTAATAAATAATTACTGAATTATCGTATATCGTACCAAAATTTTGTTTTATAAACCAAACTTTGAAAATTTGATATTCAGTATCCATTTTCAATTATCAATTACAAATATAGAACACTCACACTTGATAATTTGTTTACCATATATATGGGCGACATTAACAAGTGTTTGGATTTTGATGATTCACATGTGACTTCAAATTCATAATGTTACGGTTTGAGAGTGTTTCTCTAAAAGCTAACATGTTTTGAAAGTTTAGTATTTGATATCTATTTTCAATTATCGATTATAGAAATCGAATTGTAAAAATATCGAACCAAGCAACATTCACCTTAATAAATTGTTTACCATATATATGAATAACATTTACAAGTGATTCGGAAGTTTTAATTGACATGTGACGCCAAATTTGTAATTCTAGGGTTTGAGAGTAGAGATCTAACTTTTTTTTATCTAATTTCTCTAAAAGTTAACATGTCAAATGTTCGACAAATTATGAATATATCATGTCAAAATATCCTTTTCTTTTATAAGTAATTCTTGAACTACCCTACCAAAATTTATTTAGTACGATTCAATATTTTTTTGATTTTTCTTTATAAAATTAAAAATCCACTTAACTATCTGGTACACTTATTTTCATATCAAAACCTATGATTTTCTTTAAAGAAAAGAAAATTTACTTTACTCATTTTTAACGAACTTGTCTTCCCATAGAAAATAATTTTCAAAAATATATTAAACTACCACAGATGAGAAAATTGGTGATACATTATATAGGAAAATATTTCCTCCACACCAAACACATCCATAATGTAATAATGCTTAGCTCTGACTTGAGTGTAGATTTTTAAGTTGAAACTTGAAATTGAAAATTTTGAATTTTTTGAATTGTAATTTTTGAAACTTAAATGGTCAAGCAAATATTTAATGATAAAATATGAAAATCTAATTCAAAATTTATAGCTTTGTTGACCTTGACTCACCGAAACGTTGAACGCTTGTCACTTGATCTTGCTTCATCAAACGAGTAGGTAAATGACCCACTTAATTGCATGAATAATTTTATGAATGGTCATTCAACTTTTGGAAAAATCCTACTAAGGTCATTTTTGTTATATTTTGGACTATAAAGTCACTCAAATTATGGGAATATCTCACCGAAGTCACTTTTGTTTTTAAGACAATAAAATCACCAAACTATTGTCTTTTTGACTTAGACAATACACGACACATATTTGACATATTATATCATATCAATTTTATTTTTAAATAATATAATGTATTTATCCAATGACAGTAATGAATTGTATTTAGTTTGGTTCGATTTTAATAATTTAAGATTTGACTTAGTTTTAATTTTATCCTAAAAATTGATTCAAACCAAATCATGAACATCCCTAGTTTCTTGGTTTTAGGAGAAAATATTGGATGCCTACTTCTTCTTTGGAAGCGCTTACTTATATGCCAAAAAAAAAAAAATCTAGTTTATGTTATAGGATGAAAAGACGACACATAGTTTGAAAGCTCTAGTTAATAGCACTTGACTACAATCACCGGTTGAGCTCGAGGCTGATTGGTCTCATGCAAGGGAACTATTGTGAGTGCACCCTAGCTGCAAAGTAAGATGTTGTGGAGGACAATGATGTTGTAAGGTGAGCATCAATGGTCAACATATCACAAAGTGGTTCTGAATATATGAAGCTTTGCTGTTTCCTTGTGTATGTGTGTGGGCCTTACACTTAGCTTGAGTAGGACAACATCCGATCCTTAGCCTTGGTCATGTGCGCCTTCTATAACATGCCTTCAACTATTAGAAAAGTGTGAATTACATAAGGGCTTTATTGGGATTAGTATGAAAATTCGTTTCATGCGGATTTTCATACTAATTCCCGGAAAATTTCCATATAATTCACAGTTTTTATTATTGTAATAGCATTTCAAAATAAAACTCACATATTTATACATACATCTCGAATAGCGCACACCACAAATGCACATCTTGGACAATAGACCCTTGCTCGCTCACATAAGCTCACAAGTCAACTAACGGTGATTTGAAGAGAACCCATTGATAGCTCAATAGACATAGAGGTCTTATCAGGGGTGTAGCTATCCTTTTGGACACCCTTCGTCAGAAAATTATATTATATTTGTAAGAAAGTAATAATTTAAATAGTTAAATAACATATTTTGGACACCCTGAAAACAATAAAAATTTTCTAGTTTAGTGTTTTCAGTCGTTCAACCCTTACAAAGTCTTTGCAACTTGCCGGGTTCGATTCCCGTTAAATGACTTTGATTTTTTTTCCTTTCATTAAAAATTTAAAGAATTATTTAATTTAAAGTTAATAAGAAAATTCTATTTATTGATTCCATTAAGCTACTAAAAGTGAAAATACTTTATATAAATTCTCTTTTAACATAACTAGTTTGATTCTATTATTTATTTTTCATTTTTCGTTGTTAGTCATCAGAGGTTTGTGAAATGTCGAAACATAAAGGTGATTTCACTCTAAACTGAAATCTCTCTCTTTTTCTTTGTTTTTTCACTTCCTATCAAATAAACGTGAACACTAAAGCTAAATATTATATAGTTTGATTTTAAAAAATTTTGGTACAGTTTTAATTAAAAAAATTAATCATTAATGTTATGTAATTTGATTTACAAAATTTAAGTGCATCCATTATTTTAATTATTTTTACGAACTATGAGATTTTTGGACACCTTCGTACAATTTTCTAGCTACGCCACTGGGTCTTATTCCATCACAAGGGTAGTTGAGAAGTCCTAATCTCTCCAACTATCAAGACTTCACTACTTGTTCGATACCCAACATTGGCACTAACATAATTAAGGGATCTAACTGTCACATCTTTAAAATACTAGGGGGTTCTAAGTGAAAATTACCTCTCACTGATACGTTACAGATAAAAAGCACTTTCTCATTTTTTCTTTCACTGCTATATATATATAAATAAAAATGGAGTCGTAATTGTTTCTTCACCAGTTCCAGAATTCTGAATTGCAGTATCGTAGGGCTTAGGAGGATCTCTGAGGTAAAGTTGCTTCTCATTTCTTCTTCAGTTGTGCTTTTGTGGTGTTTGATTATCTTCCTGTATGTGTAAATTTGTGCATTTGGAGTTGATCTAGGGTTTTGTTTTATGTTAAGTTAGGGATTTGGTCTGCTATGGCATCCAAGCGGATTCTCAAGGAGCTTAAGGATCTCCAGAAAGATCCTCCTACCTCTTGCAGTGCTGGTACCTTTTTCTTCTCCTTATATTTTTTTCTAAAAAATTCTGGTACTGTTCTTGCTGGTTTTGTTGAGATTATAGGTTTGTTACTTCTTTTTTTTATTTGCGTTTTTCTATATCTGAACAGATCTTCTCTAAAAGTTATCGTTTTGATTGCTCAGCTTCATGATTAAATGGTTAACATTTCTAGTTTGGGGAAGTGTATAGAGTTGAAGCTGTTTTTAGTAGTTTTACTAGTTTTGGTAAATTCTGTAGTATATTAATAAAAGAATCGTATGTATAAAAATATATAAATTTTGTGTTATAAGAATTGACGTTGAGATAAATGCAACATTCATGTGAATTGAGAAGTAAAATTGGGTTGATGCAATAGTTGAATTCAATGTAATTGGGTGTCTGCTCAACCTGCAAATAATAATAATTTAGGTTAAGTTGAATTTTGGGGATGAATACATGCTTGAAAGCATTTTGGGCGTTTGGTTATCTTCATCAAATCGAAAAAAAGCTAACGAATTTATAAAGAAATAGATTTAAAAGAAACTTTCAATTGATGAAGACTTTCTAAATGATATAGTTTAGGCATAGGATCTGATTAAACAACTAAACTATTTTTGTTATAAAGATTAAACTTTAATGTTAAACCCTAAAAGGAGTTCAGTTTACTCAAAAAGTTCTTTAATGTGATTTCTCCTGTGTTATAACAAAAAGAAGACTTCAAAACCTAAATGAAGTTTTAAGTACTCGAATTTTGACCTAAAACATTTAATAGAGAATTAATTGGTCAAAATTAATGACAAATAAAACAATTCCTATACCTAAATGAGTTCAAAGTGCTTGAAAGTTCCCTAATGTGGTTTTTCTTATGGTTTAATGTCACTGGAACTTAAAGAAGTATCAGATTCTTCTCTGATATTCTTTAAGCAAATTCTGCAGATCATTATTTCGGCGAAATCTTAGATCACATCAAACTCATTACTAGTAAAAGAGAAGGTCTGATTAAGTGTATAGATTATATGTCAAATGTAATTGAACTCCTAAACCTTAAAGAAGTTGAAAGTACATGAAATTTTGACCTAAAACATTTAATAGAGAATTAATTGGTTAAAATTTAATAACAAATAAAACTACTCCTAAACCTAAAGGAGTTCAAAGTGCTTAAAAGTTCCCAATATGATTTTTTGGATCTTAAGAAGTGACAAATTCTTCTATAATCTTCTTTCTACATATTCTCTAGATCATTATTTCGGCCAAAATCTTAAATCAAATAAACTTTTGACTTGTTAAAGAGAATATCTGATTAGGTGTATATATTATGTGTCGATGTAATTTTATATGCTGGGATTCGATGTGTTTTTGAAGATAGAATTGTGTTGAATGTATTAGCATTTATCATGTCACCTTGGATTGAAGAAGTTACTGATTAATAGTTCAATTATAATGGAGATACCTCTCTTACACTATTTCAATATATACCTAAAAAGCTTTTCACTAAATACTAAGCAATTTAAAAGCGAAGGAAGTTTAACAAAAGAATATAAACGACAAACAGTTAATGTCCACCACTCATCTACAAACACACCACTTAAGATAGGATAAACACAACGTAAGTGTTAATTGTGAATTGTGATTATTAATTTTAGCTGATTTTGTAGTCTTAAATATTAGGGAAATATTAATGACTATTTTGTGTGAACTCTTTTTTAAAAGAGTATAAAAAGCGAACAACAATTTATCTAGGGGCTTCGCGCTGTTAGTATAATATATATATATATATATATATATATTATTAGTAACCCATAAATCATTTCTACTTAATACCACACTTGGGGTTCACATCAGGATTTGAACTCATGACATGCACCTACCACACATATCGCGCCATATTATTCAGTGAACCAAAGCCTGTTCTTCTGGCACATGATTGCATTAATTCAATTGCTTTCTTGATTTTTTTTCCCATTTTGTCTTTGGGAGGGGAGAGGGAACATCAGGTCATACTCTGTTTGTGTGCTTTGAGCTTGTATGGTGTTAAATGGGCTGCAAATGAGAGTTTTGGTAGAACAGGAACTTCGCTCATCCCAAAATAGATCTTAACGAGATGGGTAAAATCAAAGAGAAATCTTGAGTTTGATAGCAGGTCAAATGGATTGGTATTCAGCATCGGCTTGGAAAATAAAATCAGTTAGCATTATTTTAAGGGGAAAACTCCACAAACTATGTGTAATTAGTCATTCCTACCCTCTGTTAAAAGTCCCTTCATTTTTTTGACAGCTGCTATTCTAGGAAGATACAACCACAACCACAACCACAACAACATACCTAGTACTATTCTAGGAAGAATCTTACTGGGGAAACAATAAGAAAAAACTATGGAGACTCTAGGACTTCAAGTAGAGCCTTAGGCCCTCATTAACATCTGCAAAACTGTTCTCCGATTCTTGTATTTTGTTAAATCTGCTGCTTGTATTGTGAGTTACTGAAGAAACTTATTTAAAGGTCTGCATGTGGCAAGTTGTTCTCTCATTTCTTGTGTTCTTGCTTATGTTATCTGTATTAGGCCCAGTAGCTGAAGATATGTTTCATTGGCAAGCAACAATCATGGGTCCAGCTGACAGTCCCTATTCTGGTGGAGTGTTTCTTGTTACTATTCATTTTCCACCTGACTATCCATTCAAGCCACCAAAGGTATGAAATTAGGGATGTGTATTGTTGATGACACTTGATGATCAACTTGTTTGTTTGCTTATTAACATGATATTTCTGAAACTTCTCTTGCTTCTTTTATAAAATCAAATTTGTATCATTTCTAGACTTGTAATTTTACTGTAACAACTGGATTGAAGCTTCTTTGTACATTTTATTAACTTTATTAGGTAAGCATAGATATGAAATCTCAACTCAACTTGTGTCAACTGTTGATTGTGATCCTTTTCCTTTCCTATACAAAGTCACAACTCACATTTGTAAATGGCCTTCAATGAATTTTGAATTCTGGGTGTTTGACACCATCATATGTAATCTAGCCGATTTTAGAAACCATGTCATCAGGTCCGTTAGATTTTAATCTTGTTAGTTTTTCCCCCCAAAAAACTATGAGCAGCAATAGCTCATTACAAGATTTAAGCAGGCAGATCACACTGTATTTGAGAAGATGATGCTACATATGAAAGTACTTGAGTTCAACTTTAGTTCTGTCGCTTGTCCCATGCCCTGTGATTACAGTTTCAAATGGATATCTGTCTCCTGTTTGGTGGACTGAGCTTCGATGATAAGGAAGCCATGGTAAAAGGCCGTGGATTACTATCATTGGCAGAGTGCATTCTGTTAATGCAGTTCATGAAGGTCTAGTACTGAGTCTTGTTATTTGAGAAACTGTTCTGCAACGCTTGCTAAGTTACTAATGCATAGAAATCTAGTCTATTATCAGCAAGAGAGTATTTTGTCCACTTGTTTATTTCAACCAAGTGGTACGCCTGATCTAAGGTAGGAAGAGTATATCATATTGTGCAAATTGAAGAAGCATGGCTTAGATTTTTCTTTTAGTCGAGGCTTGGTGCATTGACAAACCATGAGATTTTGGAATCTCGGTGCTCCTTTCTTATAGGTGTATTAACAACTTAAATGCAAGTTTTGCACATTGCTTGAGAATCACATAAAAGAATTTATCTTCACATCTTTTTAACTGTGACATAATATGTTTCAAGATCTATTTGCCAAAGCACGTAAGTTTAAAGTACTTCTATGCGCAAAATCAATGAGGATGTGATGTCACTTCCCCACCTGATGTTGTTCTGCAACCTCCTTTACTTCTAATTTTTTTTTTCCCTGTCAGCAAATATCTCATCGTCATTTCATGGAATAAATGTGCAGGTAGCTTTCAGGACAAAGGTTTTCCACCCGAACATCAATAGCAATGGCAGCATTTGCCTTGACATTTTGAAGGAACAGTGGAGCCCTGCACTTACCATCTCCAAGGTTAGTTGAATTTCTTGGTACAGGTTACCAGCCTTACCACACATCGATCTTTTTATTTTGGTTATTTACATCCTGAGATTTTTGAAAAAGTAAATTTGAACTATTTTACCAGTCTCATAATTCATCAACCCTTGCAGGTACTGCTCTCTATCTGTTCTCTGCTGACAGACCCTAATCCCGATGACCCTTTGGTGCCGGAGATTGCTCATATGTACAAAACTGATAGGAGCAAGTATGAGACAACTGCCCGGAGCTGGACTCAAAAATTTGCCATGGGATAGTTGCTGTGACCATTTGACTCTGTCCCTGCTATGGTATTTTGTATTATCTATGGAATAGTTGCTGTGACCATCGGGCTCCGTCCCTGCTGTGGAATTTAGTAGTTTATATATTATGTATTATGAAATTGTGTTCTTATGCATAATCAAACTTAAAAGGCGGGAAAGTCGAACAGGTTCGTCGGGAAACAATTTGATTTTCTCTTTGCTTGCAAGAATGTTATCAGTTATGGTGTTAAAAGCTCTTATGTTGGGTTCAAAGTATGCATTTTAACCCTTTGCATCTGCACTTTAGTTATCACTTACTTGCCTGCACATCATTCTCAAACTTCTAAGCAGAAGTTTATTTCAAGGGTAGTTTGCTACAAAACTTCGCTTATGAAACTTATTTTCCGAAGTCATTTTCCTTCTACGAAAATGTTTTTCAAAAATTTTGTGCGCTCAGAAAATAAGTTAGAAATTCATTTATAAGAAATTTTTCTTGGAAACACTACCCTTCAAACCAAACACACTAGACTCGTCTCATCAAATTTCTCTATTTTTATTCCATTTATATCTCTCTCCTTTAATCTCTCTGTTTTATCGTTTTCATCCATCTACTTCAAATTGATATACTATCAAAATATACTGCATACTTTTTATACGTATTCGATTGTTGAATATGATTATGGATGCCAATTTCAACTCAAATGTGATATACATAATATCATACATTTTATGTATAACTAACATAATGTATCTCAAATAAGTAGGTGCTATACATACAAATCAAATTGAAACTTCATAAAGAATAGTCTGGATCTTATGGCAATTTGAATAAAATTTAAAGATGATATTTTCTTTAGCAAAATCTTTTGATGTGAGAAAACTAAAAATTACATGAAAGTATGATGAAAGTTTAAGTAGTTGAAAATTTTTATAGCGTAATTGATTGGTTATAAGATTTTTTTATTTTGTTGGTGATGATTTAACTACTTACTTTCGATGTATATAATAATAAAAACAAAAGTATATTACTCTTAAAATCTACACCTATTATTTCTCTTTGTTTTTACTTGAAATGAAAATCATGAGTTTGTGTTTAACTTGCAGAGTGTTGTAATATCAATTGTTATTTTTTTCTTTTTTCTTTTATGTTTGGCCCGATTGTTCTCGTTACATGTGTGAGCACTGAAGAGGTAGGAATATATTTTAATATCACAAAATATTAACAAAAATTGCCCGTCTAGCTCAGTTGGTAGAGCGCAAGGCTCTTAACCTTGTGGTCGTGGGTTCGAGCCCCACGGTGGGCGTTGTTGAAACTTTTTTTCATGAGAAATTTCGCAATGACTTTATAATTTGTGCGTTTTTTAAACTTTTTTGGTGAGATAATTTTACATTGACTTTCTAATTTTGTTTTAATGTATTGTTCGAAATTTATATTAATCTTTTTTTCATGAGGACAATTTCACAATGATTTCTTAATTTTATTTTGGTCTCCTGTCCGATAATTTTTTATAAAAATTAGGCAAATCACATAGTATAAGAAAGAAATTACTTCCTATCCTTATTCTTTCATTAATTACTAAAAATTTCTATTTTAGTGATTTTCGGATACTTTAATATTACAGGCGGATATTTTAATTAATAACGGGTTGATACTTAAATTATTAAATTGGTTTTATCAATTTACTGCGTTAAAAAAGGGATTTAAAACATAAATACTAATTGACTCCAATCAGTCGATCATAAACCTCTAACAAAACTAAAAATTTCAAATTTCAAATTATGAAACCTTCTGCTTAATCTTCGAAAAAACAATAAAAATTTGATTCAAACAATTTTGGAACGGAACTTTGTGAAGGATCGATATGAGAAATAACTTCTTATACAAAGGAAACACCGGGGAGGAAATTTGAAGAATTATTGATTATAAACGCGCCAAAAATGCAAGAGTGAAGGTACATAATTGTATTACTATTATTATGTATCTTACTTTACTTCTAATTATATTATTGTTTATATCAAATTAAAAAAAAAACGTGTGATATATCTCTAATTAGTAAACAATTGCAGGTTGTTGCATCTTTTGAATTTATTTTTTCAGTGTATGAAGGTGAGATAAGATACATTGTTTGTCTAGAGAGAAAAACTTGTTAATGTTGTAGATTTCAACATGACGAGATACCTTGTCCGCATGCAATAGTCGTTTTGATGAAGAAGACGAATGTTACAGATGTACACCCCTATTGCTCTGATTACTATAAACATGATGCATTAACAAATACTTATGCAGTTCCAATGGAACCAATGCCAGATAAAAGTGATTGGACAGCTCCGGACTGTGTTTTGGAATCATCTTGCAACCAAGATACAAAAAAATGCCTGGTAGACCCAGAAAAAAGAGAAAGAAAAATCCAGATGAAAAGCTACAACAACCTATCAGTCTCGTGATGAAGATAATTTTTGATGTTGAAAGTTATCGTCACGACAACTCAAATTGTTGTGGACGTTGTGACAAGAAGGTCACAATATAAGAACATCTACCTTCTTTCCAAAAGATTCTTGATGAGTATTTTTTTTAAAAAATTATGCTTCATGTATACTAATTTTCTGAATTTGCTAATAAGATATTATCATTTTGTGTGATTTTAACTTTATATAAATGTTACAAGATACAAGATGATGAATGATATGGTGGGGTATATAATAATTAAGCTATTTGATAAGTGATTTAGTATCATTTACATTATAGGTCAAATATATTTTTGTATTTGATAATAATATATTATTAGTCATTATGATTTAAATCTAAGTTATATGATTCAACCTGATAAATGATACTAAATATATTAAGTAAATTATTTTGTATAATTTGTTATATATACACAAATATGTTTTCTGATTATAATTTAATATCATTTACATTATAAGTAAAAAAATAATGTATCTGATAATAAAATATTGTTAGTTTTTATGATTTTATTCAAAGTTATATGATTTAAACTGACAAATGATACTAAATTTATAAAATAAATTGTTTTGTATCAATTGTTACGTATATACAAATCTGTTTTTTGATAATAAAATATGTATCATATACCAAATAATTATGAATATTGTGTATTTGATAATAATATAGTATCAGACGTTGTGATTTACTTCAACACTATCACACGTTAATGTATACTAAATAAATTGAAAATCAGTTTGTTTAACAAGTGTATAAAATATAGTATCAGATATTATGTATACAATGGTTATATTGTATCATCAGTATTGATGTAAACCATATTTATAAAAAAACAATTTGTAACAAGTTACTACACATTAAAGTATATATTTGGAGATAAAAGTTAAAATTGAAATACATTTCTAGACAAAAAAACATTCTTCAAATTAATAATTACTTAGTAAGATTGTGTTGAAAGGAGAAGGAAAAATACAAAATACTAAATAACCTATCCCAACACAATAAAAATCTAACTATTCTACATTAATTAGTCCACCTTCTGGTGGTGTGGTGTATCCACTCTTTGGCCTTGTAGGTTCGTCATTCTCGCTAACATATCTAACTTTGACTTAGTCCATACCATACTTTCATCACAGTGTTCCGTATCTGTTGCGAAGTTAGCCACTCCTAAAAATAATAAATATATAAATTAATAAACAAATACGCAAAAAATTAATGTATCTGGAAAGCAACTGCAAATTTTAAATATGATACTTAAATGAAAAAATAAGAATCATCAGATTAAGAAAAAGAAAGAGGATACGAATATGATAAAAATTGCATACCATGGGTAGTGTTGGTCGAATAATGGGAGGGGCAACCTTTCTTCCCCTTTTCTTTGGGGTTTCGGATCCTTTGAAGTAGATGCACGTACTTTTATAGATTTTCTCTTGTTAGAACTTTGATTTGTCATGACTATCAGGTCATACAACCTCTTAGAACTCAATTCTTTGATGTTAGACTATCTGAAACAAAAATTAGAGATTGTTAGATGTTAGATGGATAATGCAAGCAAAAACGGTTGATACACAATAAAAGAAAAAAAATCGAGAATCAAAATGAAGAAGATGAAAAAAATCTACTTTGAACTCTAAATCTGGTTGAATAGTGATAGGATTCTTTTGAAATTCAAAATTATTTGAATTTGATAACTGAAATTTTAGTGGGAGAGAAAGATGGCGAAATTTGGGGAATAGAAAAAGTCTGATTTTTCTTCTAAAGTAAAAAAGTATCCGGTTAAGTATCATTAAGAGAAAATAAGGAATTTTGATATTTTAATAAAATAGTAGAAAAATATTGAAAATAGATAAAGTAATCTTGTATAGTTAAGTGATTTTTCCTATCCGGGTGCATCGCCTTCTTTAATGTTGAAATTTCAGTTTTGTATTTGAGCTCCTTTTCAATAAGGATAACATTGCCAAAATGTTATGCTATCACAACTCTATATAAACACTTCATATATCATTTATTCAATTTGAATAATCTAATTAAAAGTAAGAATGTCAATCAGATCAAAACTCAATCAAATAAGCAAAATCAATTTAATCAGTACTATTTGTGATTTGATTGTATCGAGTTAATTAGTCCAACCCGATCCATTTGTTAAGCCTACTAAGTTAGCGTTTGGCCATAACTTTTCAAATATTATTTGAGTGAAAATTTAGGTGAAATTTCACCATGTGTTTGGCTATAGGATTTGAAAAATATATTTCACCTTTTTAGAAAAAATATGATTTAAACCCATAATTTTTAAGAACTATCAAAACTAACTATAAGTTTGTATTACAAGTCAATTAGATGTTCGTTACAATAATAACAAATAGTGTCCATGACACTAGAGTAATGTGATAATTTGGAGTGAGTACAACAAGCATTATTTCATACATTGTGAAGTAGACGAAGCACATGACTTTGTTACCTTGAGCTAATTTTTCATTATTTTCATCAACAATCATATAATTATTTAATATTCACCTAAATATTTCATTACTATTTTGGTGTTCACGTAAAAAAATTATGTAATACAAAACAACTATTACAGAGGGTATTTTTATAAAAGATAAAAGTTTGGAGTAAACATTTTAATTTTCAAAAGATCCCAAATAATGAGATTTGACCCAATACTAGAAAAAACTAGTATTTGGAAATTTGAAAATTTGCCAAAAATATTTGCGACAAATTATATGGACAAACATTATTTACCAATTTTTTTTTCAAATATTATTTAAAAAATCTATGGCCAAACAAACCCTAAATATCATAACTAGCATATTCCTTCGACATTACACATTTTAATGAAAATTTATCCAATATTAAATATTTTCTTTTTCAAAAATAATATACTTTCTATACAAAATTTTAAACCATATCTTTTAATTGATACCCTATCTAATATGATTTGAAATCGCAATGTAAGTGATATAATTTGCCCAACGTAATATCCAACCCACTCATGAATCGGCTGCATAATTCGTCAATCAGTCAAATCTAGTGTCGAAAGTTTAGATATATAACTAACGGATAAATTATAATTCGGGTGATAAAAATAAAATATATTCCTAAATATAAACATCATAATATGAAAAAGTTCTAGAATTTTCTAAAACCATCATTGGAACATTCTTGAAGAAGAAGAAAAAATGCCCACTGTTTTCTGTAAGTAAAAAAAGAAAAACAAACAGTGGGCAACAGATCACAGAATTTCAATCTTTATACTTTAAAAATTCACAATTCCCAAATTCCATAAACCCTAATTCACAAAATCCTCAAGCTTTTTCATGGATGCCCCGGAAAGTCTTCAACCTGTTTGTGGGCAAGAAGCACTTGATCTCCTAAATTGCACCACTGAATCGCCTTACGATAAGGAGAAATGCCAAAAGTTGCTTGAAACTTTGCGCCAATGCGTAATCAATAAGGTAATTTTCTATTTTTTTTTTCTAGTGTTTTTTTGGTAGCTGTTGAATTTTCGCTCCATTTGAGTTTTGATTTTGCATTTTTGCACCTTTGTGTGGTTGATAACTAGATAGTCTAAGTAGATGAACTATAATTAAGGGTTTAGAGAAAAAAAAAAGCTTTTTTTCCTGAACCAGATTGAGTTAGAAGTACCCTAGGGACGGAGGCAGAGCCAAAGGCGAATCTGGGATTTGTAGAACATGACTAACAAAAAGAAAGGGAACTATGCATTGAGTGTGAATTGATTCGTAGTCCTCTGGGTAAATAAATTAACATAATTAGCCGTTTTGTAGCACTGGGAGCCAACGGATAATATTGTACCACTTTTTAGAAAATATATACATAAAGTACCTGGTTTACGGAGAGACTACGGTTCAGACCTCATTTTTGAGGCAATAAATTTGCCCCTGGTGTGTGTTTGTGTGTTGGTGGTGGTGGGGGG